>NW_023998469.1:182144-259881 GCF_014805625.2 Glossina fuscipes
TTGCGAGCAGAGTTTGGCCAAGTTTCTGCGCAACTAGTAACGTTTAAGTCGCCTTAAAGAATCCTCTTAAGATGATTAATTTAACAATAATGTTGAAAACAATCAAAAAAACGTTCAATATAATCCGCATCATTGCTTTCTATACACTACCTATGACAGGAAGCCGTCGGAGGTCTGCGCGACTTTTCACTTAACATCATTACTTTTTAAACCACCATAACAACAACAACGTAAGAAAGGAAGCAACAAAAATCAAGAAAGGAAAAACTCATAGATGTCGAGCGCTTTATGATTTTCTGAGTATTTATTGCTATTCCGTTTTAGTCTGTCAAAATGGGTTTGTCTGCGAGGAGAAACTTGAAACAAAAAAACGGAAACTACGTAAGAAATCCGCTTATTGCGAATATCATGAAAGGCAATAAAGTTTAAACTGAATACCCTAACGAGATTGAAAATAGTCATGAGTAGGCGCATGATGAATTTTAGTGACACTTCAAGCTTTGCAGTAAATTTCTGATTGCATCGCAATCTCTGCTATGCACTGTAGCACTGCCACCGTGTCTTCTGTTGCGTTTGCCTGATAAAAAGTGCGAAAGAAACTAAACATGTTGACGGTGTATATTCTCGTTTGGGGTAATTATTGTCTTAACGTGAACGCAATGCTCATTTATTGCGCAAATTTAATTAACTCTTTTAAAGGTGAAATTCGTCCTCCGAATAGTATGCATATATATGTAGCAGACTATTAACCTACGCACAGAATACGTTGCCATTCAAACATTGCAAGAAACCGATTTCGTGGTAGTTGTGGAAAGGCATTATGAAATTTTAAAACTGTACATGAAATGTTTGTTGAAAATGATGGGAATTTATTGTCACTTGACTAACTGGTGACGTCCGAAGTACAGTTTCGTTGATTTCTGAATTTTAAAGGAACAAGAAGAAGAAAACACGTAAATTTTAAATTAAAGCAAACACAAATCTTTAAACGTATTTCTCACAAATTTGTCCTCTTTAGGTACAATAAACACGAGAATGTTTACGAAGCATAGAGGTTTAAGGCGGTTGGGTTCCTTGTTTATGTATATTTGGCCGGGAATATTGAGGTGTATATGTGACTATCAAATACGCAGAAAACAACGATGTTCCCAGTTTATGGCACATTGTAGGCCTCTCCTCTGGCCGATTTAACCCATTTTCAACACCAAGCACCTTTAGTGCGTCTGTCACTTAAAGGCGATAGCTTCGTTTGGGAACCTTCAAGACCGGTATTATACTTATATCACAGGTCTGTACAAACTTCATGGCTCGCAAAGAAATTATTATTACAATACCGTGATCAACAATTAAGACCAACATTAAATTGCGCAGCAATGTATAGAATCTCAGAAACATTCTTTTTCTTAATTGGTAGCATTGTTGCAGACATCTGCGCCAAATTTCGCATCATAAACGTCATTGGCGTTACACCTGTTCTTGGTATTGTACGATACAAAATTTTGTACGCAACTATGAATTCGAAATGAAATTTCGCAACGTTTACGAGGTTCCAGGTCGGCTTTGACTTTCTCGGAAAGAAATGTTTACAAGTGTTTTAAAGTAGTTTGTAGTTGTAGTTTGTTGACGCTGTTGGCATTTTAAGCGGATCAGACAATCACATTTTGAAAGATATTTTGGGCCTAAAACGCGTGAAATCGTGATTGGTAGCAGGAACACGCAAATTCCGGCATAAGTCCTTCAAAGCCATGTCGTTAAAAATTCAACCCATATCTTTTCACAGCCGCCGTACTGATCTGATTTTAAATTGGTCTTAATATTTGATGGCAGGTACGCGTTGCTGCAAAACTACTCTTCAACGCATCTCTGTCCCAATTTTTGAGTCGATTAAGTTCCTCCTGTTCAACATACCGAATTTCTTTCCGATTGTAAGCAGGCAAGGCTCACCGTCATTCGGTTTAAAAGCGAAAAGAGTTACTTTTATTAACAATGTGAAATGTGAAATAATCACAATATCAAAGTTCAAATGACCCTCAAAAGCTCATGGTGGTCCAGTTAGGGCTAATAAATCGGAAAATGCTTTTCATTAATTTCATTTTCTTTGTCAGATGAAACTTTAACGGAAAACTTGAAAGACTTAGATGTGACGATTTCGGCTTCTGAAGATATGCGTACATCTAGGTCTATAAAATTTGTTTGGCGATTTTCCAAAATGTCGTTGAATATCACAATTTTGTCTTGGTGTTCGTGACGCAGTACGGTCTCGCTTAAAGCAGAAGTTTTCGCTAAAACCGAAAAGTAAAAAAAATATAAGGAAATTATTTTGATGTTATCTAATTTCACCACCATTCGTTTTTGTTGTGCTAGCCGTACCGACGGAGTTTCATATGTTCCTGCGGATTTATCATTATCATCATTTGAATCGGTTGATTTACGTCTTATTAGCTTAGTTTTAAACTTACTGTGATCGTCTTTTTTTTTACTTTGCTTAGATGATGCCGTTGAAGAACAAGAACTCTCTTTTATGGGATTCTCGAACCGTAATTTTAAAAGATTATAAACACTTTTATTTCTTTACTTAATGCGATATAGTTTTGTTTGCTTAATTCGATGCAAACGAAGAAAACGGGTCAATAAATTTTCTAATATTTCGACTTTCAAACAATTTTGCACTGGAAGAATTGCTTAAAAAAAAAAAAAAAACAAAGAAAAAGAAACTGTTTTCCGAAAGTTTACAATAAGAAAACTTTTGTTGGCTTAGCACGAATACCTATCGTATCACGTTCTTTCTCTAACTAGTGTTCATTGTTGCTCTTCCTTAGGTGTAATTAAAACCTTGGTTGGTATAACGACTTAAGCTGATAAAAAAAACTTGTTTGAAACTATTTTATTAAGAAGGCTGATGAAGAAGTTTAAAGAGTTTTAAATTGTGTATTGATCTATAAAAAGTTTTATCTCTCGCTTTACTTTGGTATCTACAGAGCTTTCCTCTCTAGTAATAAGACTTCAGTTTTTTTTTTTTTTATTTCATAATATCTCTACTGAAAGTTATCACTTGTGTAAAGTAACTTTCTGCCAATTTATTTTTGATTCTGAGAATTTGATATTTTCCCCTTTAAATGTATAAAATTTCAATGAATTTCTAAGTTCCTCCCAAAAGTATGCAGTGATTTTATCAAACGATATGTATGCTGACCTAATTTGGACAAATGAATGTTAAGGATTATTTTAACACTTTCTGACAAAATCAAACGTTCATGCGCATATACTCGAATAACAAGCATGCAAACACACACGTGCATACATTAACTTAAAACAACATGTTTACGTAGTAAATACATATAATATTAATTACAATAAGTGTAACTATAAACAATCTCGCAGTAGATATACAATGTATGTACGATAGTGCATGCGTGTTTATATATACTTTGTTCAAATTATATACAACAAATGCGAATGAAATGTAATGGTAACTGTTTTAGTTTAAGGAAAAAACTTAAATCAACTACAAAGAATGAAAAAGAATTTTTATGAACAATATTTATTTCATCCTCAGTGAAGTTATTCATAATGTTAAAAAAAAAAATAGAAAAAAACCATAATTTTTAAAACATAAGTTCGGCTTTTATACCCACCACTGTAAGATGGGAGTATACCCATTTTGTTTTTTTTTTTTCATAATATATCTAACACCCAAAAGGAAGCTTCAGAGATTCTATAAAGCGTGAAATCCTGAGTTGATTTGGCCATGTCTGTCCGTCTGGATGGTGTGTGTCGTTGGCACTCTCCGAAGATATCACTTTCAAATTTAGCAAACCCATTGCATATTTCTGCTCGCAGGTTGGTATTGAAAATGGGCCAAATTAGTCCAAGCCGAAGTGCACAGTGGATCGCAAACTGGGCGCAACTCAGGTTTTTCTAACAAAAATTTTTGCATTTTTGCTCGTTATGCGGAAATAATTAAAGTTGGCTCAAAAAGCTCAAGCCACAGTTGCTTTACGACACACTTTATTTGCCAGGTCCAAAAATGGAAAGAATCGGCCGTATCCACACAAAGTTACGAGTACTAAAATTAAATTTTTTTCAATTTTTTGAGATTTAATGCTTATTTATCATAAGGCAAACAAAACGTTTAAAACTATTTTGTACCCTCCTCACAGGAAGTTATATTATCCGCCTAAAAATGGGTTAATTTTAAAATGAACACGGTGGACACCGCGATTACTTTTTTCATATTAATACCAGCGATATGGGTATCAAACAAACGAACTTGGAGAGTAGAATGCAAAGAGCACAGTGATGGGTATGCGAAATTCGGTCTTCGCCGAATATAACTTTCTTACTTGTTACTTTTCAGTTTGGTTTAAAGTATAATTTTAATTGCTTTCCCTTTGTTAAAATCCGTTATAGTGTTTTTTTCTTAGAAAATGAGAACAGAAAAAATAAATTTAAAAGTTCTAACAAAATATAATTCCATTTAGATTCTTATATATTAGGTGTTGAAATAAGTTCTTGCCATGGCAATTGCTTCATAAAACATGTCTAATGCCTTCAATTTTCCCGAAATTTTCGATAAAGATAACTTGGATACGTTGTAAGTTGCTGTTGTTTACAAGCTACCGTTCCGTGTATATTAGTTAGAAAGTTGTTTCCGAAATTTTGCACAAAAAATTTGCAACAAAAATTAAAAACGGTTTGCTGCTGCACGGTTAAGAATAGCTCAACAACCAATTTCATTTCGATTAAATACATAGGGAAAGATGTAGGGTGGGGAAAAAAAGAGATCTAATCTATAAGAGCACAAATCATAAAGGTGACCTGTTCTTGTTAAGTCGCTACAGAAGGAAGAATATTTTTTTTCCCAAAATTATTTTGAACAATAAAAATTGGATTCTATTCAACACTTCTAAACAAAGGAAAGCATGGTCTGAATAAGGACAGCCATGCAAGTGTCTTGCAAACCCAAATATTCATATTGAAATGTTTGAAATGTTGCATGTCGGTGCCCATTTCTTTACGCTTCAATAAACTCGTAAATCTCTAAAACGAAGAGTGCACAAACACTCCAACTGTCCAAACTGAAATTTCGGAAGAATTGAACAAGTCAGGGGCGCTTTACGAAGCAACCAACTTCAATGGACACAACTTAACCTATATACATATTGCATGCATGCATTTATTTTAATTTTACTAAAATATTTACTCTGTATACGTTTTTTCAGATCGCTTTTTATTTGAGAAATTTTCTATAATATTGAAAGTCCCTCGAGAAGAAATTAAGTTTCACGTTACCTTAATCGGAAAAATGAAACTTGAAAAAAAAGTGAAATTTATAAAGATTACATCAAACAACGCAAAGTGTATGTGTTGATACAAAAAAAAAAAAAAAAAAAGAGGAAAAAAAGGATTTAAGACAAAAGGCACGTGAAGAAGGTGAAGATAAAGAAAAACTACTAGAACGCCCCTTGACAATAGCAGAAGACGGTGATACAAATATCACTGGGGGGTTAGGAGCAAAGGATACAAGGATACAAGACAAAGGCTTTGGTAAAAAGAGAAACTTCAGCTTGACTAAAGCAGAAGCATCGAATGTAATAGGAGTAGATGATGTGGAAATACACACACCCATGGACAAACAGTCACACCTGTCTATATGCACGCAAACACTGAAAGAATAGTTTTGCACAATTTGAGAAGAGTACGTTTGTGTTGGTACTGCTGCCAGTGCGTGGTGATAAAAAGATGACGTTTATGTCCTTTTTCTTGCAGGTGTTTAAGCGAATAAAAAAAATAACAACAATTCTACTTAATGCTTCTGCTTCCTTCGGTCCGAAGAAACCAAGTGAATAGCATATATCATATGACAGCTATACGAGAAATAGGAAAACAGGGTAAAAATAGACTTATAAACGCAATTTTAGACACACGAAGTTGTCTGGATTCCTTTGTCTCTATCTATCTTTCTCTCACTTTCTCCGACTCTTTTGTAGGTAATTTTCAACTGAATAGTTGTTAACATCTTGTGCATGTTACAATTGTGCTTCGCTTTATAAATATTTACTAAAATATATATATGTATATTTATATATGGGTGCTTGAGTGTGTGTGTGTGTGTGTGTGTGTGTATGTGAGACAAGTGCAACTTATTTACATGTAGATGGGTATGTGGAGTGCAAGTTTATCTCAGCACACATTTACATAGTGAATGCGAAAGAAAAGAAAGTGAAAATAAATACGAAATCAAAAGTTTTAAAGAGAATGAAAGGAGACAAGCGTTAGTTATGTAAGCAGTGAGTTTAAAAAATGTTTCAGCTTATTTATGTGCTTCTCATTAATAATCCATGAAGTTTATACATGCATTAAGCTTGGAAATTTTAAAGAATTAGATTCCTTGCCTTTCTTCCTAAATTGAAACATATAAAGTAGAAGTTTTTAATTCGGTAGAGAGCTTTAATTAATGCTCTATAAACACATGGGATGAAAACTTTTAGGGTGCGACTAAAAAGTCTTTTTTAAAGGAAGTCGTAATGTAATCTTTTTGCTGCTGTGAGGAAATCTTCTATAAAGTTTTTAATTTAAGTTTCGCGTCTGCATTAGATGGGTAAAACAGTAGTAGAATAAATAACATTTTAACGAAGAATTCACCTTAGAAGTGCTTATTGAACTTTAAAATACCACAACTGTGGAGGAGGTGTGTCTACCAACACTGTTATGCTCTCTTTAGTACTCGATAGAAACCATCCGAGACAAATATTCCTGCCAGCAACGAATTAGAAGTCTATTGAGTTATGCTCTTTTGTTTCTCGTCCATTCATTCTTGTATGTTTACCCTTTCCAACGCCATACCAATTGATGTGGAAGCTTTACATCACCGTTACATTTGTTTAACGTTATTCTTTGCCTTTTTTCTTTAGCTAATAAACAGCTTATACAAAGTAATTTAGGTGAGCTACAGATTCCTTTTAAAAATAAGCATCTGATTACTCCCAAACCGGCTTAAAATGCTGAAACAATTCGGAGAAAGAAAAGAGGAAACACTATTTTACAAAATGGCCCTAATGGGACTCCTCTCAAAGGATGTGTAAAAATTCCTAGGCTCTTTAGAAAAGAATTATGTAGCTCAGTCGCTTAGATAAATCCCACTTGAAACCAGCATCCACTAAAAACAAGCAGAATATTATTCTTTTACTTACTTGACTTACATTGCAGCTGGCGTGTGTTAGTTTTAAAATAAACACACCTTGGTTAAACAAACGTACACTTTCCTAATCATAAATTCGGTCGAGCGGCCGAGCAAGCGAAGGATCTCGACTAACACCTCAATGGTTTGGGTTCAAATCTCAAGTGCGGTGGAGTTGTCAATTAAGCTGGTGGGCTTAGATGCTGGTGCGTTAAGATTTTAGTCTTTGAATTTATTTCTCGCAAGATGCAGCGGGCATGCAAATGGGTCTTTTTTAAACTTTCAGACAAAATTCGTTGCACACAGTATTTTAATTTTGCCGCTTTCGCCTTACAGCCTTTATTATAAT
Source organism: Glossina fuscipes (assembly GCF_014805625.2). Taxonomy (NCBI): domain Eukaryota; kingdom Metazoa; phylum Arthropoda; class Insecta; order Diptera; family Glossinidae; genus Glossina; species Glossina fuscipes. Next base: position 189,674 of record NW_023998469.1, read on the forward strand.
ATATATCCACTATATGTTACTACAGTCAATTTCATTCTTATTTATTTTTTTTATCCATAATACTATCAAAGACGATCTCCACTACAGAGGAACATTCTATTGGTCCGTAAAAATAATTCATACGTACAATTCGGTTGTTACTTTGGGTGCCATTAAATTTATTTCAAAGTTAGACAAGAAAAAGCTTTTCACAGAAATTATTAAGATTTGATCGACTTTCTTTCGTAAACGTCATGATTCAAGGGCCACGATTAACCTGCTATTGTCTTTTAAATCTCTAGATTATGTAGGCTTCATTAAAGTAACAGTTATCACCTTTTATTCCTACATTCCTTATGCACACCATCGACTGGTAAAGCATCGAGTATCATTACTTGTCTGCATCATTGTCCCAATATTTTGAAAATTTCAATTTCAGCAAAATCCAAGAAATTATTTTATATGCACACATTTGGTCAAATACCTGGTTCACCAGAAAGCTTCCTAACTGCATAAAGATGCTTTCATATTGCATGACAACTTGTGCCTTTCAATCAACTTTACGACCTTATGAGTTAGGGAGCTGTATGCAGCTATAAAGAAACAAAGTTATATGCAACATTGGCCGCAATTTCTTTTTTTACCCATTAAGTTTATCTTGAAACAAGTAAGAACATTGTGGTCGGTGTTGACCAAGTCTGTGATAACCACGGTTTTTATTCCAAAAAAAGAATAAAGAAAAAAGCAAAGAAACTAAATTTCCTTATTCTATAAAATTGGGTAAACGTGGTTGTTTGACCCCATCGTGAGAATATACGTGAAAGCTTTTATCGAGTATATGTTACATTTTATGAGTAAGTAGCAAAAAAAAAAAAAAAAAAAAAAAAAAAAAAAAAATAAGAGATATGTTCGCACCCTTTGTTACACTATAGGGTCTCCCTTTGATCATTACAAAGACTGCACGCGAAAAATTCCTGATTTTTCCTGCAAAAAACGATTTTTTTTTTTTGGTTTTTGAAATCAGAGATGTTCCCACTTTATCGTACACTGTAGATAGGGCCTTCAATCAATTTGGTCAATTTGCAGTATCAGCAAGAACTTCTAATGCTCTGTCAAATTTGAGGCCAATAGCTTCGTTTTGGAAGTTTTTCGCTGACATTAGGCAGACAAATTGATGGACAGTCGAGAAGAATTTTATATTGATCTGGAATACGTACATCTTATAAAGTCCCTGAATCTCCTTATAACTACTCCGAATATTCTAAGAAACTGAATATACTAACGACACTGCGACTATGAGCTTGAAAATAAATAATGTATATGAAGCTTATTTCTACGTCCAATGAAGAATGATTATCTCAAAGTGAATTTCATAAATGATATAAATGACTGCTTTGCCACTGCATATACACGTAAGGGTTCATGTATAAATAATGAATGAAACCGTAGAGGAAATATATGAAAAGCACAAACGAGAATGAAAGTATTGTTAAATAAAAGCAATTTAAAGTAAAGCGGTTGATGTTAGTATTTGGCAAGAGATATGAAAGAAATAAAAAAAAATAATTTGAGAAAAATATTTACATTTCCCAATATAGTCTCCTTTGCGATACACTATTTTCAGCTTTTTTCAATGACTAGTAAAGACTTTTGCGCTAAACCGCTAGTAACTATTAACCGTGAACTCTATCTCTAATTTTTGACGGATCTAGTATTAAGAGGACGTTCTCTCAAGTTTGGGAAGAGAATCAACTCCAAAAGTTACTGAAATCGGTTGAGTGGAGTGCTTGAGGAAGGAATTCGAATTTTAGAAGAAGAAGCGTAGAATCCAAATGAGCTGTGACGAAACGATGAGCATTTGCTTTTACATTTGCAAGTTCACTGAGAGCACTCAGAACGTATTGTCTTTAGATATTTGATTTACACTTTACAAAAGCCGGTACTTTCGTGCACGCACTCGCTTCCACATAGTTAACGTTTTCAAACCGTTCACACACCAACTCTACTTCAGGCCAGGTACCTCTAGAACTGTCTTTGTAGAAAAAGCTTTCTTCTACATCTCGAAGATTCATAATTACAGCTATGGGTACGGCGGTATATTTAAAGAGAAATACTATGATTACTACGAGGACTGCATAATGGAATCCCATAAGGGGTGGCTTAAATGCAAATACTTCTCGAGTATTAGGCTAATTTCCTACTTCTGTAAATAAATGCGTCAGCACACTGGATGATAAATTTTCTTTTTTTAAAAAGCATCATTCACGCCCCCCGGTAGTAGTACTACTAGGTACATTTGAAGCGTAACTAAGTTTAAGTGTTAAAGTGAATTAATTTCATCGATGTACATAACCATACATAAAATTTAAGGAACTTGTTGTAAAGCATAGATTGCAAGTGTGTAATTTTCGTGACCAGACCGTAAGGGTTAACGCAAAAACCTAAAAGAAAAACGTGTTTTTCGTAATTTTACTTGAAATAGAAGCAAAGGTAATACAATAACAAAATTCTAGGAATTTGACGATATATTTAGAAATCAAAAACATTTTCTTACCCATAGCCATCAACATGGGGCATCTGTAATTTAAGGGGCACCGCAACCAACAGTACAAGTAGATTCAAAAAACATTGGCTGTAGTTGGCGAGCGTTTGAATAGAAGAGCGCAATAAATCAAAAGGCAATAATTAATAATAATAAATAAGTAAGATTAAAATAAACCCTTGTATATAATTTCCCCAACTTGGCCGGTTTTCGCTAGAAAATATCACCCTAAAAGCCTCGTACAAAATTCGAATGAAAAGAATGTATGTGTTGCTTACATTCTTAAAGGACAGAAGAAGAGAAACATTGTGTTTGAAGTTCGAAGTATCCGTATATTGCTACACAGCCACAACATCTCGCCTTATCCACAAACATCTCTCTTCGCTACTTAAGGTATTTTCGTACACTACACCACTTGCTTTACAAAGATGTATCAAGCTTGTTGGGAAGTGTCCGGTCTGACTTCTTTCCTTGTGTTGAACCTACAGGCTACAATTTTTGATATATTTTGATGAAAATCGTTACACTGGCGTGTTTCGGTCCAGGGATGAACGTTATTGAAAATAATTCAGATCAGACCGCTGTTTCGATCATTTTCCATATGAAACCTTGCTTTGAAAAGTCACTATAAGAATCTATTTAGGATACTGTAGAGTATATAACACTGAGCCGTGATCCACTATAGCGCTTTCGCTTGTTTAAGATAATAAAGAAAAAGTTATTTTCTAAAGGGTGTCCCGATGTTTCAAATTATAGATTACTTAACAAGTTATGAGGTTTTTTGTTCATTATACCCGACATCACTTTGGGTACAGGGTGTATTAAGTAAGTTAGTGCGGACGTATGTAACACGCAGAAGAGCTTAAGGTAGAACCACCTTTTTTTTGTACCTTGTTCTAGATCGAAGCCTGTCTGTCCATGTATATTTTTTCTCAGGCTACAGGTCGGTCCACTTTCTCGACCACTCGCTGTGCATTACCCTATTTTGAAAAGTCGTTATATGGAAAAAATTCCAATTTTCAAAATTTCTTGAGTAATAATATTTCGGCATTCTAAATTGGTGTGAAAACTTCGGACCGACTCGGGCAATTTGTTGAACCGAAAGTGGATCCTTATGCAGCATAAAGGTCTAATTTTCAATATTTCATTGCGAAAATGGGCTTTAAAAATAGATCGGCAGGAAACTCAACCTTATTGAATTCGCACCACGTAGGTTTACTTTTTCGATACCTCTGCATATAAGGACTCTCATGAAACGCCAAGAATTGTTAATTTTTTAATTAAGAAAATTTTTTCATGATAGTAATTTAAAATAAAAAGTAAGTCGACCAAATTTAAACCATATGGTTCTATTTCTTCGCCGCACTCCATATAAGATACATCATGAGTACAAAGCTCTTTGGAAAAAGGCTTAATTTTCAATACTTTCCGATGAAAATTAATTCATAATAGCGGTTGAGCAAAAAAAAAGCAAGCTCGTATGTGGAAAGTAAGCCTATTCTTCCGATAAGCGGGCTTTCCTAAGAACTGTAGCTTTATATAAAACTAATATGCACTTTTTAGTATATTATTACCAAAACGAGTGGATAAATGTACGACGCGAAGTGGAGCAGGGTATGTAATGGTCAGTGCTGCCCGACTATAACATTCTTACTACATAGCCGGAAATTTGTTATTCCGTTTCCAAGCCATGAACTTCAATTTGATGCGTGGTCTTCAAGTCAGAGTATATAAGATAAATTTGAACATATGTTAAGTTTAATGACCGCGAAATATTCAGGAAATTAGGTACGAACGTGATTAAATTATTATAGATATTTCACACAAATCAACGACATGTACACTTTACGGAACCTCTAATGAGCACTTATAGGCCCCACATGACATTTTTCATTGATAACCCATAATTAACATTACAAAACACAAATTATCATGCTATGCGCCTAAAGTTAGATGAGAAAAAGTTTTTGCAATCTATGCTCTAAAATAGGCATCAAATTATTTATTTTCCCAAAAAAATATGCTAATTTTCTATCCATATACAATTTGTACGGGTTTTTAATGAAAATAAGCTTGAGCCTCAAATACTATTTGCAAAAACTGAAAAATTCCAAACAAAAAAAAAATGATGGAAAATTAAATGCAAAATTGGTGAGAAAATAATCTCGCTTTTAGCTGACAGCCAAGCTTATAATTGCTTTGCGTTTATTAAGTTGGTGAATAGCCAAAATTTTACGCAAGACTTTCTTCGCTTGTTTTTATAATATTTCATAAATTTCATTCCTCGTTATGGATACAACGGCTAAGCGAATGACAAAGCAGGCATCTTGCAGTTGACGTTTTACGAAGTTTGCGCAATTTTCGCTGCTTAAATTTCGTTCGTATGGCACTCGCATGGCAGCTCTTCCATCTGTACACAGCTTACCTGAGCAAAATTCCTTAAGCGTACTTGAATAGAGATTATTTCTGATAAACAAAAATTTCTGGGACAGTTTCGTGGCATATATAATAGAGCTTTGGCTAGTTTCTTATAACAAGGCATTCTGCTCTTGTTATGTTATGTGCTGCATAATTGATCCTTAGGTAATAAATTCTGAACTAAAACAATGTTATACCATTCATCAGCATTCCTGTTACGTTATTAATAAGGAAAGAACAAATTTATCCGTATATTATAAAGACATTTGCATGTTAGATCATGTAATAATAGTGAATATATTGAAGAGTATTGAAAACCAGGGAACACAACTTTCTAGATTCTAGATTCTGAAAACCTATAAGAGATGCATGCAGAATAACTACAAAATTTCCTCGTTCAATACAAAACCCGTGAAAGCGTAAGTCTTCAGTAACGAGAAACGATTAGAAAAATAACTGATGCATGAATGTACCAATCTAATAGGACTTAAATTCGGCTTGAGCCTTATTAACCAAATTCTTCCCCATTTATTTATACACATGGCAAGTATGAAATATTATGTGCCTTTGTCCCTAAAGTTTTCTCCCATACTCATCGCTATAAAATAATCCTTTTGGTCTACCTGTTAACGCTTTAGAATTCAGCAAGACGACAACAATAACAGTAATAATCATTTGCATATTTTACAAAATACTCGCTCTATAGAGTTTATATGTATAGATTTTATATATATATATATATATATATATATATATATATTTTATTAGGTGTTTGCAAAAACTTTGATCATTTTTTCACTTGGAAAGGCATTTATTTTGGAAAATTGCTATAATATATACTAATCAAAATAGTTTCCATCATTTTCTACAAAATTTTACAATAATTTTGGCAACACAGCGATATCATGTCGAAAGACCTTATATTGGTTTTGCAGCGATCCACCCTGCGATCCATTTTTGCACTTCTTCAACTTTTGCGGAGTTGCGTGTCAGCCAACCCATGCCGCACCGATCTGAGAGAGCGGTAATTAGGAGGCGTCATGTCTGGTGAGTACGTTGGGCATGGCACAACTTCCCGTTCGAACTGCAAGAGGGTATCCTGGACAACTCTTGCAACAAATGTCCAGAAAATGGCATTTTCAGTCAATTCGCGTCGCCGAATTTGAAACCGTGGAAACCAAAACCGACAATTGCAATATGGCAGAGCAGCATCACCACAAGCCTTCGAAAAAGTTGGGTGGGCTTCGGCAGCAGATTTCGTCAAATAAACACCAAAAGTAACAATTTAGGAAGAAGAAGAGTTTTGAGCGCTTCATGATTAGCGTCGACGTACGCTGAATAAATCAATAGTATTGAATGGAAAACCATTATTTTATGTAGAGGAAGGTCAAGACTATCGAATTTAACCATTATGTACACTGATATTTCACATTTCTTTATCATTTTTACCTGTAGAAATCGCTGATGAAAATTTTTGCAAACACCTAATATATATATAAAGGATATATGTATATATATATATGTACATCTTATTTGCATATATATATATTTACATATATATATATATATATATATGTATAAAAATATGTGCATATAAACGCATGCACATATATATACGTATGTATGTATATAGCTTATGCAAATAAATGCAATGAAGATAAAATTCTTCACTTCGCTTTTAGTATCAACACAAAGCGGGTATACCCATACAAATGCAAAAAAAAAGCTTATATAATAAAACACGCAATACTGTTGTTGTTGTTGTTGTTGTCATTGCTGCTGTGTACATATACTATACGCTTTTCTGCATTGTAGAGAAATGTTTTCTTTGCCACATAATGTCGTTTGATATTTTCCTTATTGAAAATCTAACTACTTTTATTGAGGACAATCAAGCGTTTATGGATGTAAATGGAGCAGACGAACCGGGGCAGAGTGAAGAGCTTCACCTTAAACAACTGCATTAAAAAATCTCTTTTATACATTAGTGTAGTGGCAGTAGCAGTAACAGCAACAGTAACAGTTGCATTCATATCTACATACATATGCTATATTATATGCACATCAGTTTTATCTACTTGTTGGTTGGACTTTGTGGTCTGCTTTATGGTAAATTTTTCATAAAAGGGTGATTGCCTGTGTATGTATGTATGTATGTATGTATGGGTCTGTGTGCGTGCTTGTGTGGATAAGAACGAGACCGAGAAAGTGAACAAAACAAAAAAAAGAAGAAAAACAACATAAAGAACATGAACAACAAAAATACTTTTGTTAAAGCCGTAAGGGATTAGTTATAGAGATTTTCTCTGGTGATATTTAAGAAGCTTGTATTATGAAAATAAACATACTATAGAGCTTCTAATACTACTAACAATAAAGACAACCGTAGTAGGAGGAATGCAAGTCAAAATTGGTAAAAGTTACTTTTTATTTTTATTTTTATTTTTTTTCTATCATCAGTCTGGCAATAAATGCATTCACAACCTTCGGAATGTGTTTTATTTATTTATTTTAGAGAAATTTACTTGTGCAAATCTATGCATGAAAATATTCGTTTTAAGTAACACTTAAGCCACTAAAGCGACAAATACTTTTATTTCAAAGTTACTTGAATGGAAGAAACTTTCGAAGGCGCACTGCCAACTTGCGTAGGGGTAGTAACCCATCCCGCAATCGCTTTCACATTACCTCGAGGTAGACCTTTGTGCATTGTTGCTCCTGACTATATCATTCTACCTCCCCCGTTCTCGCCTGAGATTAGGTGTTGTCAGATGTCGCTTGCCCAAGCGGATTGGACAAAACACTGGCACGGCTTTTCCATCTCTCCATGTACATCAGCATAACCGCTAAAAGGTTAGATGGCGTGATTTCTACTTCCAGAGATCTGGAAAGCATATGCCTCAAATATGCCCAAGCCGGGCAGAAAAAAACAGTGCGCTGTGCGTCCCCGTTAATGCTTTTCATGGCACAGATCCCATGTATCGTCCGCTCGTAGATGGAAACGGTATAAGTAATTCGAGAAATTTGTTAAACAAGTGATATACATGACTAGCGTGCATACACACATATCTAGCGTACATACGTACATATAAATATCTGGCATAAATATCTAATAGAAAAGACCACCAAAAATTTTTTTTAGTCGTTTACGATCATCCACTACGAGATTGCCTACAAAATGTGATCAGGAGGATACAGAGGTATGGAGGAAGTAACTATACTCCGTAAGCAATCTGAACAGCCACGTGCGTCTGAGCGCCGGTTTAAGCAGCGGCCATCTCTTCAAAACTGTGTTTATATTTTCAAATTTAATGTGAAATTTTCTCAATTTACTTTAGTGAAGTTAAAAAACGATCGAGTAAGAACATTATAGTCGGGCAAGACCGACTATTAGATTCCCTACACCACTTCGCCTAGTGCAGTTATTTACTCGTTTTGGTAACAATCCACCAAAAGCCACACATTATTTTGAGCAAAAGCGTACTTTTCATGAAACTCCACAGTTTCATAAAAAACTCCACATATTAGGGGAGTCCTTACATGCGGTAGCATGCAAAACAATAGACCAGTGTGGTCCAAATTCAATTCAGTTGGTTTCAATGCCAATTTACTATTAGGAACTAATTTTCACCATGAAATATTAAAAATTAGTCCTTCTCACTATATAAAGAGCCCTCGTAGGAAGGCTTACACGCGAGAGAGTTCAAACAATGGTCCCAGCCGAACATCAATTTAGAATGTCTGAGTAGTATTCCGGAGCGAGTTTTATCGCGAAATTTTGAAAATTGCTACTTTTTTCTATATAACGACTTTTTAAAATAGAGCGTTAGAAGCAATCAGTGAAGCTAAATAGCGATTGCACTACAGGTCTCTGCGATCTTTCCATTTTCATTTTCTTCTTTTAAAGTTACGTTAGGCATTGTTTTGTTATGTCCCTCTCCGAAGAAAGCTCCACAAAATGTACACATTCTTTGTCAATTTGAAATTCGGAATGTACCTAAGCATGTCCGTCTGTTCGTCTACCTAGTATCTGTGGAAAACATTCTATAGCTCGCAAAAATGAATATATCGTCTACGAATTCGCAAAAGACCCAAACCGATGAGAGGACACGTCTAAGACGCTCACAAACCTATGCAAAATAAACAGTGGACACTTTTGCTTTTCTTATTTATTGCTTGCTACTCACCGAAAGCAACACATGCACTACATAAAATTTTCACTTTTATTTTTAAAACAAAAAAGAATAAGCCGCGCCTATCGAATATTATGGAGTGCGAAAATTTAGTTCTTTTTTCCTATTTTAGTCTTTCTTAAGATAAGGGTGATATGGGCATAAAAGATTCGATCACGACTGAGTAATCCTTCTATTTGCTGTTTTAAGTCAAACTAGGGAAGTTTTCGGAAATGGTGATGAACGGTGAAGACTTTGTTTGTCCGAATTTATTATTTGTTGTATTATATTTGTCTTATTTCGTCTATATTCGAAATATATAAATTTACATATTTCGTTATATTTCGTAACATTTTCCTCTGCTAGTGAGATAGCGGACTATCAGGAGTATAGAAAATAATGACAGATCGAACACATTTTACGCGTCATTCTTAGGAATGATTAGTTTTTGGAGCAAAGTAGCAGAGCTAGAAAAGTTGCAGTATAAGACTTGATCAAAGAAAGATAATCGATTTTTGTGAGGAACACGTTGTTTACAGAAGCCCTATATAAAATCTTCTTATATAAAGCATCGATTAGAGCATATAACCATGTCTTGCGTATAAAAAATATTGTACTAATATATAAATGAATGTTTAAAAAATTTCTTGTAATTTTTTGTGAAATACAACTCTGCTAATAAACCTTTGAAAAATTGTCATTTATTGATCTGGTAAGGGCAACGTAAGGATTCTCATTTCCCTGGCGCTCTAATAAGCATTTTAACAATAAGCAAAGTATAAGCTGTAAATATTCAATTAATGTAATGAAAGTGAACATTGAATGGTATTTACTGCTGCCGCCACTCGTCGTATAGTCATCCTCATAGTTATGTATAAGTGAACCACTTAAATGAAAGCTTTAGATAATGCCAAACAAATGCATGCACAATACACGCTACACATGCCGGATAATGAAAAATAATAACAACAACAACAAAGACAAGTGCAACAATAACATTAATAATAGCAACAACAACAACAACAACAACAAAAACAAGAAAAACAAAAACAATAACATAAAAAAATAAAACAGAAAAACGGCAGACGGAGATAACAAGCAAATATTCACAAACTTAAACACAAACTCATATAAACTGAAACCACAACGCGTCTGCACGTGCATGCATATACAAATCCTGCATAGATGTACGAATGTATGTAAAAATGTTTGTATATATTTGTATATAAACATATGAGAATAACATTCAAACGTACTTACCCTATACAAATATCTGTGTACGTGAAAAGGCTTAGCAAATTACGGGCATTTATATATATATATATATATATAAATATATATAAATATATATATATATATCTATAGGTGTGTATGTGTATGTGTGTTTATATAGATATAAAACCAAATGGTATTAGTGAATGGAATGCAATATGCACTTACAGGATCTTCTGTTTACGTTTTTGTTACTGTTGTTGTATCTCTTCTTGTTTTTTTTTCAATATTATGCATTAAAGCACTACTGCTACTACTATCACTAAAGCAAAGCTTGGTGTGGTGTATATTGTACGGCACAGTGATATCCATCGATAGGGAGCAGGAAACCGGATGCATAACATATAGTGTTAGTGCACAAATAAGCAAAGTTATCGCCGTCGAGCTGGTGGTTATTGTTACGATTCCCGCTGCCATCGCTGTTGTTATGGTTTTAACTGAAGCAATCGTAAAACACACCAAATTGCTCTCGGGTTAAGGATATAACAGACAAAAAAAAAAAAAAATAGAGACGGTAGAGAGGTAAAACGAGTTATTTTAGTTATTTCAACGAAAAAAACAAAAAAAATCATAAAAAAACTACATACACTAACAATAAACTAAAAGAAAAACAAGCATTGCATACACACATAAATACGTCGTGCATACATGCATTGTCATCAACTATTGAAAAAAGGCAAACAAAAAAAAAAAAAAAGAAAAAAACACGTAAGCAAAATAACCTCCAACCAAAAATATTACACAACAATTACACGTTTTTGAAATGAAAGCACATGGGTAGGGGAATTTTTTACCTTGTTTTTAGTTCCCTCTTTTTTTTTTTGTTTCGTTAAAAAAAAAAAAAAAAAAACGACAACAACACCAACAAGTCAACAATAGATGACAACAGTTACTGTCAAAGATGGTGACAAAATATTGCGCTGCGTGCTGTATGGTAAATAAGTAATTCGAACAAATACTTTATGCATAGCTACCCACCGCACAACCAGCTACACGAACATTCAACTGACACCATTCTGAATTAAAATGAAGTTGTCACTGGAGTCCATAGTGCATCAAATGATGTTTATGCACTCCAAACTTTTATTTGTAAAGCTGTCCACATCACTTATATGGACTTCACTTTAACTTAGTTCCCTTTTCCCTCCACTCTCTATCTAGTCTGGTCAACTATTTGTCTTTATTTTACTGTATCCACTAAAGTCTACTCGCCTTTGTTGTGTTTTGTAATGCGATATAGACCGACTATTAGGGCAACTTAGGCCTTCCAATTAAAAGTTATTTATTCATTTACAGATTAACATTTCGGTTAAATTTAATTTTACGGAAAGTAGTAGCGACTAAGGTAGATGTTGGCGGCACTCGAAATTAGGGCATGTAAAGGATAAACTGGAATAGTCCTGTTGCCGTTATAATGTATTAAACTTTAGTATATATCCGTATAATTTACAATCATGCAAAATGATTAATTTGACAGCTATCTCTACGAATGGTGTGAAGTCAAGCCAAACTTGTGCCTGTGCTAAGCGCATGGTCACGAACATAAAAGCCAATGATTCTTCTTAAGAGATTGATATGATTTTTAATATATTCTTTACCTTCAGAGGCATATTTTCTTTTTTTCGTTGTCAAAATATCTCATAAGGATCTTTTTAGGCATAAGCATAAGTATCAGTTACGATGGATTTACACGTGTGTATGTCTTCGCTGCCTGAGAATGTATCTCCTCCGAAACTGTATTGTAGACAATGATGAAATTAACGCCGTCATAATTATATTTTTCCTTTTACTTTCGAAACGCGTTGACGGTGCAGAATATTAAATATTATGGATTTTATATCACATATTATATCATAGATTATATGTAGCATACCATATTTCTTACATCATTTATTATACATTTTATATAATCTCATATCTTGTATATCATATATCGTAAATTACCTATGACTTATTGTGTATCTTACATCATATAATATATCATGTGTAATTTTCCTTACCTCATTTTTCATACATTATACATCATATCGTATGTTATGTATCATATCGTATGTCATATATCATGTATTATATATCATAAATCGTGCAATTTCTATAATATATCGTACAATATATCATATATTACATATATCGTACATCATAAAGCGTATATCATAGATTTTACGTCATACACCAAATCATATATTACATACCGAATATCATTTATCATACACAATATATTATATTTTATACTATACATTATATGCCATATATCATTTCTCAAATATTTTTCTCAATCTAAAATTTTGCGGTTTATCTGTTCGTCCGTTTGTCTGCTATTAAAATTGTAAAAAGTGCAAAAATGTTTATACCCAGCTGGAACCTGGCATGCTAGATGTAAAAAGGTCACATCCACGTATTGTCTGCCTACAAAACACTTCTAAGGGCTTAATGCTTGAACAATCCCAAGAACATTTTGACATACCTTCTTTAGTAGTCGACATGTTGTAGAGAAGATCAACTTCACCTTTGTCACGAATATTTATTGTAGTAATTTGATAATTTTGTATGAAAATGATCCTAAATGATTCACTATCATGTTGCTTGTATTCAAGACTATCTATAGATCCTCCAAGCAATATATGATCTCTTCTGCATTATCCTTTTCTTGTATCTAGGACTACTCATTCTATTGGAGTAAAGTAGGTTTGCTCGGACGCTGGCTTTGCACCAAATATTTCAAATATGGATTAGATTTCAAAGTTAGTTTAAACTTGAATTTCTTTAAGCAAATTTTTGTAAAACTGTGGATATATATTTTTAAGAAGATTTTGATTTCATTATTAAGCAAAGGATGGAGACTAAATACTTTGGTCTTTAATAGCTCCGAAGTGTATTAAATTTTGCAAAGTTGAGCAAATTTTCACAGAAACTTTAGACTTGACCCTTTCTTTCTTCTCTTTCACGAATCAAGTTTGAAAATTTCGGCAATTCATCGACAAACGCTACATTGATTTCAAAGTGGTAGCATTTTAGACGGTCTCGTCAGCAAATATTTAGCTAAACACTTTTTAAATATTTATTTACAGGATTTTATTATCATTGTATATATACCTATACATTATTTAAGGCGTCACTTAAGTAAGTTTAGCCTCGAAACAATTGTTATACTTTTCTTATTTTCTTGAATTTAATTCATTTCCTTTGAATTTCATTTATTTCTGTTATATTTGCTTTTTAATAATTTCCGGCTTTTCACTAATTAACTTAAATTATTTATAATTGCCCACAAAAGTAGGCAATAAATATTAACCATAAGCAAATTAATTACCTCCTAATTACATATGCAATTAATATCATCAATAATACGAATACATGTGCTCCTCGATAACTATATGCATGCAGGCGAACGTTGAAACATGTTCTCTCATATTGATGAACAGTTTTGAATTGAAATGTTAATCAATGAATTGGTTTTAAATCAATATTAATTAAAAGTTAATTAATAACAAAACTGAGTGCAGTGAAGGATTTTTCCGTCAGACGCTACAAATATTGCAACAAATAAAACAGAGATGAATTTGTGTCAAGAAATTTTTTTTTTTGAATACGTATTTAAGTTTTGTCTCCTTTCGTACACGATTTCGACATTTCGGGACACATAGAGGAAAGCGTGCAATGATGAAAAGAGAGGGAGATAATTATGCTCGATAGCTAGATAGGCTAAAAAAAAAGTTTATAATATCAGATCGGCGATGAGTGATTTTTTCTAATTTCAGCATAAAATTGGAAATTTCGATAGAGAATGTATCGCCCTTTGTGAGTAACTAGCAAAAAATAGGGAAAGCAAAGGGGTGCAAAGTTTTTGCTGCACAGACGTGTTCTTTGAAAAGTTTAGATCACTTTGACATTCTTTTTTGAACGGGAGAATCTTTACTACAAATGGTGCACAATTGGGCAGACGGACGGACGGAAATGCATATGTACATTCCGAATGTGAGACTGCCCAGAATTGCGCAGTTTAGTACAGGTGCTACAGCTTCCCCTATAGAATTTACTTCCGCATTTTTGCAGATTTATCTGCTGTAGTTTATGAATAATTATGAAAACATGCCATCACTTTACTTACTACAGTTGACTTGTCCTTCGACCGATTTGGCCCATTTTTAATAACAATCTGTGTCCAACAATTTCCAATGTTTCCGCCAAATATCAAGTCGATAGCGTCATTTTGCGGCCAGTAAAATGTATATAATAGACATGGCACAGACGGACAGGCGGACATGCTAAAATCGATTCTGTATTTTATGCTGCTCAAGAGTGTACATATACTTTTTGATATCTATGACGCTTCCTTTTAGGAGTTGAAAACATTTTGACCAATAAATGCGCCACCCATCCTTCGGTGATAGGTACAAAAACGCTATTTGAAAAATCACCAAACTGATGCTTTACGTAAAGTGAAAAGTAAAATGGAAAATAGAAGTAAACTGAATAAAGCATATCGTGATATTGTTCGCTTTTGATGTATTTAACGTTTCAAGATTTTTAAAGTAGCAATGGAAACTTTGCGATAATTAAAAGTATATCATTTCAAAACAAAGCTGAACTACAATATCACAGTATGGATAAATTGGTGCAAAGGTGCACGGAGTGTCGGTTGTAGATTTCCAGCGCGTGTATTAAATTTCAAAATTGAATATCAATTTTTATGGCATTCAGTATCTTAAATGTGGACAGACGGACAGATATAAATAATTCAACTCGCTTTTACTAATGTTTAACCGCTTTTTGTTTTTTAGGAATTTTCATTTTCATTTTTTTTATTTTTTGCTTAGCTGTGATGGAAACGCCTCTATAGAAATAAATTACATTTCAATTTTAAATGAAGTCTAGGATGGCGGCTTGAGTTCTGCGTTGTGTGTGCTTTTTTATTCAATCTACAAATTGAAATTTTCGAGATCATTTTATGGAATTTTATAGACTCTCATTTTTTAGCTCATGGAAGAACGTCATGGAAAATGAACTGAGACGGACCATTTTAAAGACCTCTCCCAATATCGTATCAGTGTTTTAAAAATATCGTTACAAGAAATGAAATTGTGTGTTCTTAATCTGTCCTGTCAAAATTACGAGGCGTAAAGAGTAGTATTTTGACCAACTAAGTAAATAGGAAAAATTTGTATAAACTCTCCTCCATATACAGTTTTTAATAAAAAATGGCGGCTCATATGGCAGCAAGCAAAAAGGTAACTTATTTATTATAGTAGAATTGGACCGTATCAATTCGGGTTTCCAAGTCACTCCCATATATCAAATTTCTTCAAAAATCAGATAAAATTCGTAAAATTTCTTATTAAATTTTTAACTTTGAAAACATGTGCAGTTTTGGGTACATAACACTATCACTTGCCTTTAAAGGAAATATTTTTAACAGCACTTGTTTCTTGAATAGATCCGCTATGTGAAACGTTAGTGAAAGTCTTTGCTTCATGTCGTTTCTGTCCGCCAGCGAACGGAGATTCATCCAGGGATGAATTTTGAGTATTCACTATTTGAAGAAAATGTTATACATATTCAGTTTCATTTTGATTTAACATCTGAATAGAAATAATTTAAAAGGTTTCGTGCTTTTAGGCTTTGGGAATCTATCTGTGAAGCCTTTGTTGATAACTTCTGAAAGACAATCCTCCCTGTATTTAAGCAAAACTTTCAAGATCAGTTGTTAATGTTAATCTAGAAATCCTAAGTCGATTTGATTTGATTCGAATTCAACAATTTGAACCTCGAACAGTTAGAACTATGGACATACGACTTGGTGAAGATGAATATAAATCGATCTGAAATCTCAGGTTCATGGCGCGCCAAAGTAAAAGTTTTTTTTCTCTCTTGCTTAGAGAAATTTCAGCTTAAATCTTTATTGAAAAAACTGCACTTTAAACCTTCACTTTGTATGAAGGAGATTACATTGTTTTAGAATATGTGTTAACTGTCAGTAGTAAACGTGTTACAATGTATGTTAAATGCCAGCAGTGAATATGTGCCATTTTATTACTACGTTCGTTATTGTGTTTGCAAGAGCGTGTGTGTGTGTGTGTGTGTGTGTGCGTGCTTCTGCCTGTGGGTGGGTGCGTTTGTGTGTGTTTGTCAAAGCATTGACCTTGTACAGTGTATGTCGTCTTTTCTCTCTCTCTACATATCAGTTATTTATTCAACATTATTATGCGCATTATAGTTGTCACAGTTTCCATTCACGCACACTTCCACTTAAACAAAAATACTTCTGCATATATTTGATAAAATTTTTTTAAGTTTCTTTTCTCTTTTTTGTTCTTTTGAGTTTTACTTTATTTTATGCTCGCACACGAAAGTCATGCATGCCGTTGTTCACCTACACTAACCGTACGCTCTTGTGCAGAAATTTCTGATATAATCATAAGCGCAAATATGCATTTATTTTATTTTCAGTTTATTTATTTATTTTTTTTTTTATTATAATCATCACATGTATATATATGTATATATGTATATATGATGCATGCACTCAACAACAATTCTCTTTACCTCTAGTCCCCTAATAACTACCGTTGGTTGTTGTTGTTGTATTGCCGCACAATTATTATAGGTTTTTTATTCTACCACAAATTTTATGTTATTTTTAAGCTTTTTCTTTTAATATGCAACGAATAAGAAAACTACAAATTATTCTTAATGCTTTTGGAAAAGAAAAAAAGAAGAAACTATTTGTGCATTTCATGTAAACGTCACTGCGTATTCTTCTTATCATTGTTTTTTGCTAGTACGAATACTGCTACGACTACTACCGCTACTACTGTTACCACTACAACTACTAGTACTGCTGCTACTACTACTACTACTACTACTACTACTACTACTAGTACATCTGTACAGACAAACGAAAACGTAATCTAGAACAAATGCCTCGGGGTGATGTAACATTTTTAAAATAGAAAAACAATCCTTTCGAGAAGAAGCTGCACTTATGCACGGGCTTGACATTATGTATGCATTTAAGGCAGTAGGTAGTCGCAGTTGCATATTTTTTATTACGTATGAAATTTATTAAAATATGTGAAAACAAATTTAATTTGTAAATGAATTTCTCATACGAGTGACTTTCTTCAATTTTTTTTGGCAATCGTAACGTCCTTGAGGATAAAAACTGAAACTTTCCAAATTTAATTAAATTAACATTTTCTACTCTCTTACCATTTAACTTAGATTGAAATAATTCCTAAAATAAATCGAAAATCGTCGAACATTTCCTGTTCCTGTTAATAAATTAGTTTGAAAATTTTGATTGCCTTAGGCTGTCTTATGTATATTCTTAACTAATGGATGCCATGCTTCAGTTAGTGGATCTTGAAAGCAAAAAAGACTAGTTTCAGTTGATCCTCATAATCTACAATTTGTTTATATTTGATGTTGAGTACAAGGGAATGGGTTTATATGCATGCACATGGACCCTATTTTCGATATCTGAAAACGCAAAGCTAAGCGAAGTGAAAATTTCATAATCAAATAATAAATCATAATAGACGATCAAGTAAGAAAATTATTTTTGACTGTAACTGTATCTTTCACGCCTGCAAAGCAGGCTTGTTATCAGCTTACCTTGTATTATGCTTACCTTGTATGTCGTTTGACCGATTTGATCCGTTGCTACATGCAACCAACATTTCTACCAAAGTTGAAGCCGACGTTTTCAATTTTGACAGGCTTAACAAGAACAATTAAAAGTCGGACGAACGGGCGGACAATTCATGCATGCCTATCAGTGCCAATTCAGAGCGTAATACCGATCAAAAGTTTGTACGCCTTATGGGATCATTTCGATAAAAACCATCCTTCGGTGATAGGACTGAAAAGGGTCAGAATATGCTCTAAGCCAACAAATTGTTAAGTTTTTTCAGTAATAGTTCGGTAAGTAAGGGGGAAATTCTTGTCAAGAGAGCAATATTTTTATTGAGAGAAAATGGTTTGAATTTTCTGGAAATTAGTTTTATTTAAAAAGATGTACCGATGGTAGGAGCAAGAGCAAAATAGTTACCTCTAAAGTACTTTTACTTAGTTTCTGAATGACAATGCGACGTCTAGTCTTTTTTTCGGTAAATTATTTTTCCCCAGAAAAAGTACTCCTTTTCTTAGGTTTTCCCCAACCTGTCCAAGCTGTTAGTAGAAGAATGGTTCTTTTTCTTCTTTTCCTTTTCTTCTTCGTCTATTGTTCTTTTTCTCTCTCGTCAGGAGAGGGATTGTTCTTCTCCCTCTCCCTTTTTTCTTTTTCATACGAACCTGTCGGGAAAGGGATTGTAGTTTTCAATTCTCTTCACAAGATTTTGAGCATGTCTACGATAAACTTTCCTTCCAACGCTCGTAGCAAATTTTGACAAATTCACAAATACATTCTACCGGACGTATTTATTGCAATTTTGTGATTATACTGCACAACCTGTTCCTATAACCTGGACATAATTTCTTGTACGGTAGCTGTTGCATTTGGCTTTACCCTTAATGGAGGTCTTTGCTTGCTTTCTAATTCGCAACAGCAAACACAATTAATGCAGACAGCTGTTTGCCTCAACTCAAGGGAAATAACCAATTATTACAATATATATGCAGGTAGTAAGAGGTCAATTTTGTTTGAATGATTTGCTTTTATGTAAAACACAGTATTTTTTAAAATATTCCAAAGAAAAGGTTCTTTGCAAAGTATATAACATTTTTGCTAGATCCCTCTTCGCCATGTGTTTATATGAAAAGCGTGGATTCGATACAAAACAAATGTGAAAAGTTACATTCACCGAATTAAGTCATTTTATTCTTCTTCTTGCTTAGATTGTCTAGTCATTTGGGCTCTTCAAGAGTTAATGTTAACTGATGTTTACTTGCTTTCATACCCAACCTTACGCTTATCATCATTCTGAGTTTATTATTAAAGCAATAATATATAGCCTCAATAATAAATATCTTTTCAATTCTTCTAAACTAACGACATTCAAACTTTATCTTATCCGGCTTTTTGGACCACAGGATAGTGCCACGTTGATGTTAAGAAAGGCGACAAGTCGATTATTCAACAGGAAAGTTTATGACTTTTGCCTTTGTAAGGTAAGGTTATTCAGTTAACCTCAAGATCAGCAGAAAGAATCAATAACATAACATTTTCCTTTTTCCAAATTGCTTCATGCGAATCGTGCTCTCATTGAGATAGTCTAAATTGCTCTGGGATTGACCCATTGTTATCCTGGCTAGCCTTTCTGTGCGGATTATATCAGTTGTATTTGCAGTTAGTTATGAAACATACATATGTGTTTCGCTTTCTCGTTAAGCTGATTGCAGATAATCTCTCGGGTCGTATAAGTAACATTATCGCCACTTCTTAGCAACTTATTGAATACAAAAGCACACATAGCACGCATCAGAGAGATATCTCTCCCTTTCTGCTATTTTCGCAACGTTAACTGATAATATATTGCTTGATAACAATAACAATAACAACAAAACGAAAGCAAACAAAACAAAAAAATACTCCAGGGATTGTATTCTATATGGTGTACGTATTCTGTATGCCATAAGACGCATACATATCGATATAAGGATAATAGCATTAAAAGGAAAATCTTGTGAACAGAATATAGTATTAAAAAAAAAAAAAAAAATTATATATATATAAGACAAAAGATGCCAAAAGATGCCGAACAGAAAATGATTAAAATGAGAAACAAAGAGAGAGGAAGATAAAATAAAAACAAAAAATATGAAAAATAACTACTCCAGTACTCGTGTACGTAAATGTGCACAGCATATATATTTATATATATATATATACAGTTTCTTTTTTAAAATAGAAAACAAACTATTATTTTCAATTTTATTAACACAAATCGTAATAAAGCTAAGGATGTACGTGCGCGAGATATTAACGTTTAGATAGAGAAGAACTAAACGCTTGTTTTGAGAACAAAACTATGAAATGTTATTGAAAGTGTATTTTAATGAAAGATTTCGTTTCTCTTTTTCTTTTTTTTTTTCTCTCTCTTTATTTTTTAAATTGTTTAAGCACTTTAACGACTTAACATTAAATATCGCATGGCCACACAAAAAACACACATATTTGTTCCTCCGATATGACATTATCAACCCAAACATATGGTCTGTCATTGAATATTATCATCGCCATCATTATTATTATTATTATTATTGTTATTACGGTTACGTTGTCATAATGACTATTGATTTTTCCATTATAAGCAATAAACTTATATTCATTACGCCAACAATAATCAACGATATCAGCATTTTGTAGCATAAAATCTTCTCTACACATGCTATACATAGATTATAATGCATTTATAAGTCGTTTTATTTTCGCTGATTTTTCACATAGAGTTTAACGGTAAAGTAAATCTGACGCTCCCTTTGTAACCGACTCAGCGGTTCACCTATAAGGCCTTGTAAAAAGTAAAAATTTTTGTTTATAAAGCTCTGTAAAGAATAAAAAAAATATATGTCGTCTGACTTCCTTGTATATATATATTCTTTACAGGGCTTTGTAATGTAAGTGAGTCTTGACTCTGTTATAGGTAGGAAGCTAGAATTACTTTGCCTTCCGATTTCTTTGTTAATATTAAGCGCATAAAGGGGTTCGTGTAAATGATTCCTATATGGCTCGTATCAACATTTGACAAAAGTCTTACATGCATGTCCGATGGAATTTGTACCTTCTTTTAAACAAACAAAAACGGAAATTTTTTTTTTTTTTCATTTTTGCAGCTTCTATGTTGAGAGACACCTTCCGCTTTTAGTTGACATCGTTGTGGCTGTTTTTTACTTGAGATGTGTAGGCGAACCTTTAGCTTGCTATGTCAATTTATATGATTCGAAAACTATAAAATTGGATTGGCAATGTCGACGAATGGACAGATGGGCAAACGGATAGTTTTTCGAATCTTTCAATGATCAGCGGCAACACATTTGTAGTTTTGAATCGCATCTCTGGCCATAATAAAAGGAATGACGAACTAAGTGCACGTTTACAGTTACCTTGCAGTTAGAAAAACGGGTCCAGCATGCCTCTCTATGAGCGAGCAGATAAGAAAGAAGAGAAAATAATTGTAGGGAAGAATGAATAAATGAACAGAGGGCTTGCCTGAAAACCTCGTCATTATAAGATACAAACCGAAGTAGACAAATCAATAGTTGGAACGATGCGGATATATTTTATATATACTGACATATGTATATACGTAAATGAAGAATGAAGAAATAATAAGAGAAAAGAAAAGAAAGAGTTTTCTCGACAAAAATGCTTAGCATCGCCTCAGTGTTTAAACTCTTACTCCGCTAAACAAAGTTACGTCAAGTTACAAACTTTTTGTTCAAATTTGTTTGACTTGCTACCAATTTAAAAAAAAAAGAAAAGAATTAAAAGAACAGAGAGAAACGGCTTTTAAATCCGGCATACGTTGCGTTTAGCGTACACCTCCGCGTTCTCACAAAGTTTTCGCGGCTGAAGGCTACCGATTAGATAGCAGAACAAATATTTAAAGTGATTTTATCCATAACATGCAACCTAAAGCGATTATTACATTATTGTACACATTGTTTTATTTATTTATTTTATTTACACATGAAATTTAGGTAAAATAAATTGAGAAACGATTTTAATTGACCCTTGGAAATTAATCTTGTGCTACGTATTATTAATAACTATTAGAAAGTATTTAAAGAAAAAGCAAACAAGACAAAAAATGTACGTTTACATAAACAGAGAGGAAAAAAGAAGAAAATGTAAGAAGAAATGAAAATGAAACCAACTAGATTAGAAGGTAACCCGGACACGACATAGGCCAGGCGTGCGTATTTGCTTTGACTGCTTTGACAGAGATTGGGTTTGAGATTAAGCTATACATGTCATTAAGAATTTTACAAAGGTCTCTAAACGCCTTGAAAAGCTCCTAATCATATCCATATTGACTAAGCTTTATGGAAATAAAGTTCATAGAGAAATGGTTCGGGACGGTTTATCTCATCAAGTATTGTCGGCGAATCGATAGTGCTATTTACTAGCTTAATTAAAAAGTAAACGACGAAGTTACTCTATATTCCTCAAATGGCGGTAGGGCTAACAAGCAAAGATATTAGCGAGTCCCAATCCAATTTTCTAAGGGCAGCCATTGCTTTTGAACGGCCTATACGAAGGAGCACACGCAACACATGCACACGCAAGTATTGGTCTCACTTAGCTCATATATATCCTTCTCGCAACATAAGTGCTTAGATCGATCTTCAATAAAACCAAGTATTGATTTAGCTTTATTTCAAAAGAACTTAATGCGCCCATTGAAATGAAGTCTATGGTCGAGTAAAACCCCTAAATCCGTGAACGAATGTACATTTTCCAAATTTTGTGCATCAATAGTGAATGGCATCTTCCTTGGGCATGAAAATTTCTTAAATTTTTTTAAAACTCGTACTCGCGTTATTCAAATTTAGAGGTCTCTAAAATTCGTCTCAAGTCGCGTAGAAGTTTTTTGTACATTCCGTACTTTGCTCTTTCTTTCAATCATTCTGCCCCTCTTTCTCTTTCTCTCTCATATTTCATAATGATAATAATAATAGTACCGCAGTAAAATTAAGTAAATAAGTTAATACGCTATGGCGTATGAATTATTTTTCATTTTACTACACACATTCTGCACATAAAGAGCTTACAAAAAAAAAACAAATAAGAAAACTCAAAACGAAAAAAGCGACAATGAAAATTAATGGAAAATAAATAGCGGTTTCAATAAAATTGTAACAAGAAAGAGATTGCAATCAAATTTAACTTAATTACTTTATATATACACTTTTCATTTTGAAGTACTTGGAAGGCTCTCATTAGGGGGCAATTTAGTGCAGTCTTTCGTAACACTCAGGGACACGTTGCAGAGATTTGATGGAACGCACAACATGTTGCTCATTACGGGATTCTGGATGAATTCGATCATATCCGTTTGTTCGTCCGACCGACTGTCCTTTTTTTTTTTTAACATAAAAATTGAAATGAAAAGCTAAAAGTGGGCGGCTTATTTATTAATAAGTTACCTAAGGATACACAGGCACCCAAATTTCGTCGCTTTGTCGATATAAAACATATGCCGCCCTTTGCCAGAAATCTTATATGTATCTCACTTAACACAACTTACCTATTGATTGAGGCATTAATCGCCGCAGATAAAGTTTGAAAATGGACAACACCAGCTCATAACCCGGATCAATAGGTAAAAACTACAATTCGCACTCGAAAGCCGAGATTAATCACTAAGTCTTTGAAACACAAATAAAGCCCATATTGCGAACACAAATAATGCCATCTACCTTAACAGCAGATATTGATGTACATTTTATTAGGTAATAATGTAGGAGACTTCTCACCAGTCGAAAGGCAAAGTAATGTTACTCTTATTTACTTAATTA
The DNA here is from genome assembly GCF_014805625.2 of Glossina fuscipes. Taxonomy (NCBI): domain Eukaryota; kingdom Metazoa; phylum Arthropoda; class Insecta; order Diptera; family Glossinidae; genus Glossina; species Glossina fuscipes. The sequence goes on from NW_023998469.1 coordinate 213,518, forward strand.
TGTAAATGCTCGTCTTTAATTATAGACAGATTTCATTCATAGGGATAAAAATATACAACGAATTTTTGCACCCTGTAAATATTTGGCGAAACCAGAAAAATTAAAGAGCTAAAAATAAGGTTTCAGAAAACTGTGCAATTGTGCCTCAAGGAGGATACAGTTTTTGTTGATTGTTTTACTTATTCGAAGCTTAATGATTGCAAATATGTGAAAAGAGGAAAATTCTTCAATTGATTACCTTTTTCAGCTTCATTTTCCCAAAAAAATCAGAAAGTTACGATATTAGAGCTGTTAGAGCTTAAGATATGCTGAAGGTTCTTAAAGTTAGTGAAAACTGAAAGTTTTTCATTTAATGATTGATTTCACTTATCTCACATTTTGTTATTTAAATAAAGTTTAAATTAAAGTTTATTTTGCTTTAGTTATGACGTTTGCGAAGATGTATATCACAAGGAGAAAGAAAAAGATCGATTCACCTTTTATTATACCGATCAAATTAGGATCATTTTTTGAATGGATTTAAGCATGTCTGTCCGTCTGCTTATTTGTTGTATATTCAAGTTATTGGCCCTACATAGTTTGATGCAGTTGTTAATTCACTGTTATGAACGCCTGACGTATGTACTCTAAGGAAAATTCATTAAATCATATTAGTCTTAGGGTAAACCCTACTATTACAGCGCTCAATTTTGAAAGCCATTATTTCAAAAATCTTTCCCATTTTTTAATAGTTCCTTACAAAAGTCCTTAAAAGCTAGCGTTTTGCTACAATGAATGAATCCACCCAACGCAAAGAGTGTCTCTAAAGAGTATTTTTCTGGGAACAAAGTTCGAATTTTTAATAAGTTATGATGAAAATTAATACGGAATGATAAAATTATATGCTATACAAAGTTTGGACTATCTACGTCCGTTTGTTGGACTCCTCATCATATGAGGGGTCTTAGGGAAGTGTAGCCTTTGTATAGAAAAAAGAGATCATTTTTCAGATTTTATGGCAAAGATAAGCCAGGAATTGTATTAAGCGAACTAGTATAGCCGGCCTTACGCGATTATAACATTTGGTAACTTGGTTTCCATCAAACTTCCTACACCAGCTCTTGTTTTAATTTACAAGTCTCCCCTACAGTAAATTCAGTCCTTTAAACGTCGCAGATGGACTTACACACCGTTTGCACATATCATATATGAAAGTTAGGCAAGTGTAGCGTATATAACGTGAAATAGCGTATGCTCGCACTGATCATTTATTCAGTTTTCTGAAAGCACTTTTTCCAGGCGATGCTTAAAAAACAGAAAAGTTATTGCAACTTTACGCTTATGATATCTAATATTAAAACGGAAAAGAAAGAATTTGCTGCACAATATTATTTATGCACCGTTAACCGTTACGATCGCGTATATAAATAAATTTATGCATATATTAGACTTAATCTACCGCTACGTAGCGAGAGAGAAAGAGGGTAAGATTATCTTTTAAGAAGGTCCACTTTTATCATAACTCCATCGACTTTATTTCTATTTTCAATTGAACATTAAGAAAATTTAAAATTCTCCTCTCTCTCTCTCTCTCTCTCTTTCTTTCTTTCTTCTCACATAAAACTTGAAGCGGGAATTTTTATGCTTTTTACACCTTATCTTTTCCTTGAAGGATATCAAGCTGTTCTGCGGTATTCCTGTGGTATGGATTTGCAATTATTAAGCCACCATCCCTCAGATCAAAACCAACGATAAAACAGTAACAGCAAAACAGCAAAAACACAACTTTCCTACATAGTTTAGTAATTACTGTTAATGCATTTATAATAAGAGGTTCTGCCAGTTGTGCTGCACCGTACTGAAAATTATCATTAAAATTTTAATTGCAAAATATATGCAAATATGTGTATCTGTTCAGTTCGTGTGTATACAATATATACGGTATGTATATGCATATGTACACATGTATTAGCAAACATCTCGGAGATGTTTGCTTTAGTTACCTTCTGCGTAAATATTTGCGAGAACGTTTTAAAATATAATCCAATATTCATGTATGTATGCGCAATATAAATGTTGAGATCTTGATCCACTTATGCATTTATACAGAAAAATTAATGCAAATTAAAGAATTTATATTTATAATCTTTTTCCTTTTTCATTAGAAATTATATCTCGAAAAATTCATAGTGACATCGTTTCTGTTACTCTCAGCATAGGGCATAAGAAAAAATAAAAAAATAAATATGTAAAATATTTGCAAGATACGTAAGAATACTCAAGCGATTCCATCATAAACTGTATAGTTAGAGAGGAAGACTCTGCAGATGTTTTACTTTAAGGAGATATTGATATTAAAATGAAATTTTTTTTTAAATATTTTTTACGAAATGCCTGACATTTTTACACGACCGGTATGCCGTTACTCAATAACATCCCCTTAGTGGCAATAAAAGAATTTAATACTGCCCCGAAACGAGTGCTTATTCGAATTAAATGCATTTTGTTCATATTTGTCAAAGTGATTCTTATGACATCCTTCAGCGATGTTTGCTGATGCCAAACACGTTCTCGAAGTAAATACCGCATAGCGTTGCTCTGCTCTATACGGCTCTTACGTATAGAGATAGACGTGTGCAAATAAAAAAAAACTATTATATGCTATGTGAAGCCTTATTTTCTTAGGAACGTTTCTATGGAACGGATGGTCTCATCTCATCTAAATTTTCCACATTTGCAACGGGATGTCATACTAATACTATGATCGAAAAGTAAGACCAATATTCAGGAATATACTTTTTATAAATTGGTAGCACTGCGACAGACATCTGTGTCAAATTTCACATCATTCACATCAACGTTATTAGTGTTTCAGCTGCGCTTGGTCTTGTACGACACGAAGAGTATTTTTTCCGATTTTCACAATGCGCGTGAGAAGATGATTCCTCACTATCAATAGGACAAGGAACATTACATTATGACGGAAGATCTGATTTGAATCTATGCATACGATCCGTAAACAACCGATAAATCGAGCAAATATCGCGCAAAAGATGAGCCAAGATCGGTAAAATCACACCAAAGTCACTCAAAAATCAAAGTCAAGCTAACATTTTCCCTCGGCCGGCCAAACTGTTAACAAGGATCACTAATTGAGTTGATTTATAAAACTATAATATGCGATGAAATTGATTTAAGAGAATCCATCGATTTGAGGCAGAAAAAGTAAATTGGTCTTATATTCTGATCACGGCAATACCATTAGTCACTGGTTTTAATCATGAAATATTAAAAATGTCATCTTTTTTTTTTTTAATTCATTCAAATTTTCTAAAAGAATCTTATATTGGAAATGATCGCAAACGAGGCCCCGTTTGTCATCTTATATCTTGGCCTCGAATAGTTGTGACCTGTAAATTGAACCCAAAACTCAAATAGAACAAAAAGATGGTCAGGCAATCGTATATGAATTAAGGAAATAATTTCTAGTCGATTAATATTATATAATAGAAGACGTCACCCTAGTACACCCTGCTATAGGGTAACGAGACATTTTTCGTTTTACTAAACTAAAGTAAAGGATGTAAGGTTCTTCAAGGCTTATAAAAATTCTTTTTCTGTTTCTTTTTCTTTTCCTCTTCTTTCCTTTCGGTTTCACAATAAACAGAAAATATTTATTTCCGCAATAAACAATTTTCAATTTAAATCGAAGGAGAAGAAAATCCTATCCTTTTACAAATCCTTTAGCAAAAGTCGCCTATCCTTCTTCCCGTATATCTGCTCGTCATATTATGTCGCCAGTGGAGGGATATGTGTTTTATCATTTTGTAGTTATGTAAAAGAAAAAAAAAAAAAAACAAGAAAAAGAAGAATAATGTTTCACATCTAAGCAAAGTCATCTTAATCTTATTTTTATCTGGATAAGGATCAAAGCAGATTGTTCATATTGAAGAGAGCGTAAGAAACTTTATTACTTATAACACAAATATGGCATAAAGCGTAACATGTATATTTATATATACAAAGAAAAAATTTATTTTCAACCAGCCTTTATATGCAAAAAGAAATGAAAAGAAAATGCTATTAAATATGTTTTCGCTGTTATTTAAAAAAAAAAAAAAAAAAAATGTATTAAACTATAAAGTTAATGGATCTTGCGTATAGCTTGTAACGACAAATGAAAATTTACATCTCGTTTTTTTCATTCTGTTTCATAACTTCCTTTAACTTTTTGTCTTTTTTTCTTTTTTTTTTTTTGCTAAATATGCGTACACATGCATATGTATATGCCGGTAAATTATGTACATTTTATGTAAAAAGAATAGAAAACATTAAAAACATGACTTTTGTCTCAACAAAATCTGTGCGCAATCATATGTTCATTTATTCTTTTTTATGTATGTTGTTTACTTATGCCGTTTTACCATAACTGACATAGTAACTCGTAAGGATACTTTACTTTGTTATTTCGTTTGTTACACCATTCAAGCCGAACTTATTGTTCCCCTACTTCTCTGAAGCTAAGAGAAACTGAATTGAAACTAAAACTTGATGTCACCATCAGATTTCGTGTTTGAAGTATTCGGCCGCCAACGTCAACTAATTTGCTTGCGCGCACTACATAGCCGGAGAAAGCTCATGCAAGAGCAATTCGGTGCATAAAGAAAGACCCACTGAAGCATGTTCGCATTGCGGAGATCAGCTTAGCTGAGCTTAGAGCCGCAGGCCATACTTTCATGAAGTAAGCTTAGCTTAGTGCAAAACTGTACGCTGTATAAAAGGCGGTCCTTTGAAACACCTACTATATGTTTGCCTTAATATAAACTTCGAGATCCTGGAGAGTGTCGAGGAAAGCCCTACTTCAGAATGTAAATAATTTTGCCCTTAGATAGGGTAGCGTAAGAACATATCAGAAGGCTGTTAAACGGCTACTTCGCCATAACTAGAGCAATTCCATACATGGCCATATCAACTAAGATTCATTGCATCATCTTTGCTTTTAAAAAATAAGTTTAGCAGGTGTACAGTGCGCGAAGCTATGTATGGAAAATGGTCCACTGATATGTCTTCTTTGATATAAAGCCAGGATTGCTCAACTTAGAACCATATCGTATGTAAAAAATAGTCCGCTGAATTTCGTCAACTAATTGTGAAACTTGGTTTGTAATATTTGAAGGCCGTCTAGAAGATAAAACCCTTACAACAACGGCGTTTAAAACAGTAAAAAACATAAGAGAAGAATGAAGGAGATCCATTGGAACATTTTCCACTATGTTTAACTCCCAAATTTTGCTTACATTAGGGAAGAAGGAATTTTGGAGAGTGTCGAAGATAAGTGCCCACTTCAGAATGCACAAGGCTTTGCCATAAGAGTGAACTAAGAAAATGTCGATGGCAGGTCCATTTCGATACCTAAGAGATTTTATACCCCACGTTCAATATTCCATGAAGCAGGCGGTGCAAATCGTAAAGAATAAAAAGGACTTCAATTTTCGCCACTAAAATGTAAAAAAAAATTTGTCTAACACTTTCCCACAACGAAGCTTTTCGAAGAAGGCCAACGAAGGCGTGAGTGGAGTAGCGAAAACCACTTTTAGATCCTCCTTCTCCCATAATGCGTTTAGAGGCAGCATGGGGTGGATTTCTGGCTTTTCATGTCCGCCAATGCCGATTGTACCGATGTGAGGTAACGGGTAGATATAGAACAGAGAGAATCTTGACCCTAACTGACTCTTTATAACAATAAGTCCAGCAGAGCAAGTGATTTTAATGTTCTGAGTCCAACTTGCAATAGGTATTTGGGTTTTTCCGAATGTACATAACTGTAATTTCGTCTACAACTCTATGTGATTTTTGTTGCCTTTATTTTCTCCTTTCATTTAGAAAAAAATTTGGAACATGGCATTTGGCGTGCATCCAAGAAATATACTTTTTTCATTTCTTTTCTTCTTTTTGTTTTGTTTTTTCTTTTCAATAAGCAAACAAAGGAAAATAATCCCAACAATTACAAAAATGTAAACCCTCTTGTTTTTGCTTATGTTGTCACGCTACTTAAAAGTGGGTCTTCATATACTAGGTCTTCAGACCCATCTTAGCAGGATAGTTGCAAGCCAATTTCGGAACGCCATGAGAAGCACGCGTCAGCGAATCCATGTCCATACTTGTCTGTATGTCAGTTTGTTCCTCGATTCTTGACCGCCCTCTGCTTAGTTGTACTTATAATTTTTTGCTTTTCGCTTTTTCTACGACATTTTCTCTACTACTTTTCGCTTTAGCAAATTCAAACAGCAGTTATCCAACATAGATTAATGTAGTCGTTAAACATTACATAAGATATGCCTTGAGACAAAAATTACTTGCTTTGGTAAATCTCTCTTAGTGTAGGTTACAAACATATATATAGCTGTATACATATAGCCCTCCTGCAGAGCGAAAAAATCCTCAAGGCAATCGGCAACAGATTGACGTGGTTGGAAAATTTAGATGAAAAAGCAAATATCTAACGACTTTAAAAGATAAAAATGAAGCTAATAAATGTTAAAGGAGCTTAAATGTATTCATTATTCGCGAGATGAGTTTCCTGATAGCCAAAATGTGAGTCCCACCAACAGTTGAAGATGCGTGTAACAAATATGTAAACATTCAGAAGCGCTGCTCTTCAGATGATTTTTATGGACTCGATTCATTCGACTCGACATCCCATTCTCATCAGCCGATAAAGCTCTGCAAACAAAATAAAAAATGCGGACTGCTGAAGGCTCATAGAAGTCCCCCTGGATAAGTCGAGGACGATTCCGCAAATAGGATAAATCCTGCAAAGAGCGCTTTGCCTGCAGATTCCAATCTAAATATTGTGATTACTAATTAACTCACACGGCTTAGTGAGAGAGAAAATTAGAAGAGTAATTGAAACTGTATTAGTGCTCCTGTGGACAGACCGGCTATTTTTTATCCAATCAGAGCATGAAAATACTTTATATGTTTGCTAATAATAGGTTTCTGCGACGTAATGCCAATGTGACGAATTCTTCGGGACAACCTGCCAGCTCAAGCCCACCTAATTTATTGTTTTTTTCGAACAAATTTTTGGAAAAAACATATCCGCACGCACATGATTTGATCATTCTAGTTATATAATATTCATGGGAAAAATGGAGCGACATTAACTCATGACGGCGCGAAGACTAGGCTGAAGTCTTGTAATCGATGATTCACGATACATTCACAGCCGTGATACCACATTGTTTCTTTCTAACGCTGTACCTTACGAGAACTTTTGTCGGTGCGGAACCAACTAATGTTTGTAAAAAAAATGTAATTGTCCGTTTGTCAATATGGTTCGTAGCATTAGGCTTTTTGAATAGTTCGACAGGAAGTCCATCCAACCAATTGCTGGCTCAGAACATATTGAATGATTAGTTGAATGATTAGTGAGAAGATACAGTTTCCATTCCGCACAAAAAGAAGTCGTGTACAAAAGCCATTCAACTATTGCTTAGATAGAAGGTTAAAAAAAAAAAGACTATCAATACGACGTTGTGGATAGGGAAGCGTGAACTTCACAAAAAATTATAGAAAGCCATTTATGACAATCTACGTGTGTACGTATGGTAATAAGATGTTACAGCATAGTCATCAAAATGATACTAAACAGTTTACATCGAACACCCTGTTTTTTATATAAATAGTGGAAAATCATCAAAATTATGTGGAATTAAATTGTTATGTAGAAATGAAGCCACCAGAGCTCAGAGTCACTTCCATATTTTTATATTCTCGTCTAACGTTTTGTTTTCTATATGCTACAAAGTCGTACGGAGGATGAAAGTGAAAAAAGAGAATAAAACTATGCACTATGATTACATATATATATATATATATATATATATGAATATATATATATGCACACTAAGCCACCGCATTTATGAAAATTATATGTGTATTTCGAAATTATAATAGGGTGGAATATGAATATAAACAAGTGTGGCTGGCAGGGCATACTTTGTTTGTTTATTTGTTTGCATATATATAGGTGTGTGTGTGTGTGTGTGTGTGTGCGTATAAACAATAATGCGGTTTGTGCCGGTTGGTTAGTCTGTTGCTCGTATTGCGAAATAATTTAAAGAGTTTTCATAACATTTTAAGCATCGCTTGTATATACGTGTGCGTGTGTGTGTGTGTGTGTGTGTGTGTGCGTACGTGCAAGCATGTTGCTAACAATTTATTGTTTATGAATTTTTAACATATTTAAAAGTTATTAAATTTTCCTTTGTTTCGTATTTATTTTTTTTTTTTTGCCTTTGCTTATGAGTTTTCATCATAAACACTCGCTTCAACCATAAGTCATTTCTGATGCATGAAAAACCTAAAAAAAAAATAAAAATAAAAAAAATAGTAATAATAATAACAAATAAATAATAATAAATAAATAAATAGAATAATACATCTATACATAAATTATGCCTGCGTGGAAATGAATGAATGTGTGCCTGTGTATATGTGAAAAAAAAATGTATAATTTAAAAACATTTTCACAAACATACACACTTGAGGCAACACTTTGAATAAATACTTGAGGCAAAACCATAAATGCGTGCTAAAAATTTTGTTGGCAAACATTTTGAGGTCAGATAAAAATACAAGTGTAACACTTAAATGCGTACACACTCACATGTATATGTAATCAAACTAAAAAAACCAAAAATTATATTTACCCAAAAAATTTAATTGAATAAAAGAATAGAAACAAAAAAAATAAAATAAATACTTTCCTGCATATATAGGAAAACAAAAGCATATCATCATTATATAGTCAAAGCAAAGTTTTCAATAAGCAAAATAAAAAATAAAAAAATTAAAGGAAACCTAAATGAACCCAAACTGTCATCAGAAAATGTTTAAAAATTAATTAAACACATGAGTGCTTCTCGTAAAGTTATTGAATTCAGTTAACCAATAGCAATACAAAGAAAAATTCAGCAATTGTTGTAATACTTTTTGCCGCATAACAACGGCACCAGCAGCACCGGCAACAGCAGCAACAACTACAGCTCCAACAAACGACATAATGCTTGGCTGTATTTATCAATTATGGGATTGGTAAGTTACTGCTAACACTGTTTACACACACATCGTTTTTTGCACGGGCAGATATGTTTTTTAAAAAACCGCGCAAATAAAATCGTGTATACGGGATATGGCTTCAAAACTCGTGTAAGATGAAACCACTTTAAATAAATTCAGCAGAAAATCGTGCAAAAAAAGTACAAAGAAAATAAGAACAATTTATTTTTACTAAAAAAAAAAAAAAAAAAATTAAAATACAACAAAATTAATATACAACGAAAATTCAGTTCACAAGTACGATATAAAAATTTCAATTTAAATTAGAAATAAAAATCAATTTCCATCGCTATTTGATAACAAGCGTCCACAGTTATTACGGACTGCACTTGACATGTCTATCACAATTATCGAGGTTCGATTCGAGTGAAGTATGATCAGAAAATTCGGATTTTCCAGCACCAAGACACTAACATATTTGTGGATATAAACCGACCCACTGCTACTGTTCGAAGCATTCCCCCAATTGGATTGCCTTCTCCAACACATCGTCAAGATTAGAATAAAAAAAAAAAAAATTTTTTTTCTCATTCTCGGCAAAAGAAAAAACTCGTGTAAAAAAATACATTTGTTCTTATTGGTGAAGCGTGTTAAAGCCGGGCAAAAAAATGTTGTGTAAAGAAGAGAGCTGGTGTATTATACAAAATGTATTTACATATACACATGTGTGTATCCTTATGCGGGAGAGTCTGTGTATAAGTTTAAATACTCGTAAAACATAAATCAATACAAAAATTTCAATATAATATTTCATTTTTCGTTTTTCGGGTTTTTTTTTTTTTTTATCGTGTACGCCTTGTTGAGCACATATGCTGGGAGAACGAGCTTACAATGAATTTTAAATATTTCATAATTGAAACGCCATTCAATTGAAATATTTTGCCATAGAAAGGGAAATATTAAATGGTGAACGTGTTGCTCGTATACTAAGTAAAGAAACCAAAAAAAAAAAAAAAAATTTACCCAAAATGAATAATAAATAGTTGTTTTAATAAAAATTTTTTAAATTTATATATAATTTTGTCTTGAAAATTCAATTTCGATTTCCAAGAAGACTAAACTGGCATCAACACTGGCACTGAGGACAAATAGCTTTCTTGCAAGCATATCTTAAACGTTACTTATCTTAAGCATGCGTAGAGACTTCTCATAGCGTCGACTGTAGCTAGTTTTCAGTATAACCTCAAATCGAAGTGTTTCCACAAACACGAATGAAGATAAAAATTAACCAAAAATGATTGACTGAAACGGTTCACTTCTACTTCACCTTTTGGTCTCAACTCTCCGTTTTCGGCTTCCTTTTTTAATATGGCCGCACCCAAACTAAAAGAAAACAGATGGGATAATGGGACCCAGCGAACGAATTATGCACCTTAAGTTTCTAATGTAACTAACGGTAACTTTTAAATTATTTAAAGGAAACAAAAATGGCCGCCCCGTCGCTACGGCATAGCAGCACCGGAGCAATTTTCTGCCGGCTGGATTTTAATGATGCCTTACCAGCATCTGCAATAATCGTTGGGCAACATTCATAGCTTTGCCGCTTACCGACCGCAATTGAAACATCCCAAGCCCGCAATTCTAACTTTTCTAATATTTGTACCGCACTCATAGCAACGGATCATCCATTGCTGGGAAATTGCACGAAACCAGTGCCTTTGGATGAGCATGACAAAGAATGCGTTAGCGAAACAATTCGACTCTTTTAAATTTTTTATTCACATCGCTTCGTAGTATCGAAGCCCTTAAGGTCTGGTTAATTTAAAACGTTTTCGTTCTTCACGGCACTGAAAAGCAAACACTGATTGCTCTAACTGCATTCTTTAAATTTCAATTTTTTTAATCGTTTTGAATAAGGTAATGCTATGTGCAAACTTTTAAAATTTTATTTTTTACGTAAGCCTGTCATTATATTGCCTGTTGTCGACTTCATTTTTCACAACTGAAAAAAATTTTTATGTTTCTGATGACATTATGCAACAGACTTTGAAGTTTGTAAAGATTGAACAAAGGGGCAAAAAAGTTTTTTCTTTTTTGTGTTTAAAACTAAGCTAGCGCTACAGGCCACATGTTGGAGCAGATGTTACACTGGTCGTTAAATATCCACTGCAAAGAAACCATTGTGTAACAATGCACTATAAGGCCTCTTTTGCCGCCCAACATCATCCCTTGCTTATCATCTATACCCCCAGTGGATTTGCTGACCAAACGATTTTTAAACTTTATGCATGAACTGCTGTAACTACCGGATTGTCCCCGTAATGTTCGGGCTTTGTGTGCGAATTTAATCAATTAAAAGCAATTAAGCATGTGAATACATAAATGTAAGCGTTGCCACCACCACGCCATAAGCAGTAAGCTCTACACACAAAATCTGTAAAGTAATGTGTGTATCGTGCATGCATTGTAAGTGAAAAATATTTCATTCATTCATTTAAATGTGTATGGGTGCGTGTGGAGTGACTGCTTAGTTACAAATGAGCGAGAGGCAGACTATGCGCAGCATATAAGTAATCTTTTGTATAAATCTATTGCAGGAAATTGTAAGAAATCACTAGCTTTGACAAATTTCACAATAATTAGATTTAAAATAATTGGGTTAAATGGGTTAAGGCTGTTCGCAAACATTAGTTGCTTATTTACTGTTCTAATTCCATTAGATTAACCTTTTAATTGCTTTTTCACAGTGAATATTGAACGAATGAATGCACACTTTCAAATTAAATGTTTGTTGTTCTCTTTGCTCATTGTAGGCTAGAGGCACCACCGCTATTTACAGCGGCCAATATGGACGCCAAAAAACTCCACCAATTGCAGCAATCGCAAAATGTACAAAAGAAATTACCGTTGGCTTACCAAACCAACATTGCCGATTATCGCACAGCCACCCATTCACCAGTCTTCCAACAGCAACAGCAATTGAACTATCACATGTCACATGTGCCATCGGGATCCTCAAATACGGCTGCACTTACTGCGCAGTATCAGCAAAGTCCGACAACCACATCTTCCAGTGGACCGCTGTCACCTATTGACATCCAACCGCAGGCGAATAAACTTTTGTTGAAGCATCAGGTGACAAGTGGAAGCGGTGGTAACACATCAAGTAGCGCTCATAGTTCACCTTATCATCAGCCATCTACTTCGTCCGGTTATCCCACAAGTAGCGGTGGCACAGCTGGCAACTCCGAGCAATTATATCAATCGCCCACTGAAAGAACGTATCTAGCAGCTGCTGGGAGACTGCAGGCATCCCATAATCCTGCCACGACACTTCAACAACAATACCAACAATTACAGCAAGCTAAACTTCAAGCCCAGCTACAGACCCAAAACGAAGCAATACAGCATCAACACCGCACTTTCGCTTTACGGCAAGCTATGAATCCACCCGTGCCCCAGGGCCATTATCATGCGAGTCAATCTTCAAGCATGGTCTCCTCCGTGCCACAGCAATCTGTTGTTCAGCAACAAATGGCATCTCAACAGCAACAAAGAGCTCCTCCTTCTTCTCTAACTTTAAGCAATCAATTTCAGCCAGCTTCAGGACCTTTAAAAGTTAACCAACAACAACAAGCACAACATTCTGTCATTGGTCCACAAGGCCAGCAACACTTCCACCATCACCCACAGCAGCAAGTGCATAGATCGCAAGAACAAATCTATGGTCAGCATCAACACCAACAATTGCAGATGCAGCTGCATCATCAGCAGCAATTACATCAACAGCAACAGCATCAGCAACAACACTACCATCCTCTGCAACAAAGATCCAAATCAGATTTGCAAACACCAAGCGGTGGGAATGATCAAAGCCCTGTGTATATACAACAAAATCACCCCGGCCATGTAGTTAATCAAGCTTGTCAAACACAAATATCTGCGGTAGTGAAAACAAGTCAAACAACGCAAAACACAAAAACTCCAAGTTCTGAAGATTCGTCCTCAGCGTCAGCTAAGAGCCCTACGCATCATCCAGTAGATCGAAAGAAATCGTCGGGTGGATCAAATTCCTCAAATACACAAGCTCTAAAAAGTCCTCTTACAAAGCGTCCACCATCCTCACCGGTCACAATATCCGGCTGGCTTTACAAGCAGGGATCGGACGGTTTAAAAGTTTGGCGCAAACGTTGGTTCGTTTTAGCCGAATACTGTTTGTATTACTATAAGGGGCCCGAAGAAGAAAAACTTCTTGGTTCAATACTTTTACCTTCGTATAAGGTATCCGCCTGCCTGCCAGAAGATAAAATTTATCGCAAATACGCTTTCAAATGCGAACATCAAAATATGCGCACTTATTGGTTGGCAGCTGAAAATCCTGAATCAATGGTACAATGGGTGCGCGCTTTAAGTGCTGCTGCAATGATGCAAGCATCCGCTAGCGGGGGAGAATCTTCGGAGCAACCAAGTGTATCGTCATCATCGGCTAATCAAAGTGGCGAAAATTCAGATTCGGGTATACACACTTTGCAATCGCAACAAAGCAAGCTGTCTAGCCAAGGACAAGTAACGCCTGCTTCAGATAGCGGCAAAAATCAAGCAACTAACGGTAATAGTGGCGGTGGTGGGGGTGTTCAACCTTTATACGCTAATGCGCCTCCCAAGCCTAGACGAATTACCGATGGCGGTTATTCTTCACCTAGTCCTGAACATTCTATAGACAACGAGCGACGAGCCCATCAACAGCAACAGCAACAGCAACATCAACATCAACACCAATTCCAGCCATCAGCAACTAGTCGTCGTAGTGGCATTATGTCGCCCACCCTGCAACAAATGCAGCAACAACAACAGCAGCAGCAATATGCTCATACTCATAGCGGTCAGAGTCGACCTCAACATCATGCCATCTATGATACGCGTACTGGTAATGTCTCATCTGCACTAAGAGTACAGCAACCGCCAACACAACAGTATCAACAACAGCAACAATCCGTTTATAATATCGACCATCTAGAAACTCAATATCAACAACAAATGTCGCTGATGAACGATGAAAACTCAAAAACTTCCCCCGGTAGTTATATGGATGCTCAGATGGAAGCACAAATTATGCAGTTGCAACAGCAACGCGCTGCCATAGGCGATGACATATATGGTGAACGTGAACTGTATATGCAAAGATTAATACAGCAACGTTACCCGGCTCAGGCACCCAATTACGGAACAAACAATGCGGAGCGTCGTACACCCGATGCCTATGGCCGATCAAAAAATCGTATCTTTTCGGATTATGAAGACATCTATAATTTCACGCAGCCGGGAAATGTTGGCGCGACAAATGTGATGTCCGCTCAGGAAGCTCTAATACAAGAGGCAGCAAGCTACCGTCGTCCCCTATCACCACCCACTTACGATGGCCATAAACATGTACCTTCCATTCCATCACTCTATGCAACCAATCATTTAGAGGTAAGAATGTCTTCATTGTTAAAATTAAAGTAGTAGTAGTAGTAGTAGTAGTAGTAATAGTACAGAACGTACAGAAAACTCCGCGTGTCTGAAAGTTCCTAAATAGATTCCAAAGAGTTTACTGTAGAATTCTTATATATAGTATTACGCTAATCTTAAGGGTACTGGTATGGTAGCCGTTGCAATTATAAAATTGATATATGGAAGTCTTAAGTCAGTTCTACAATTTCACAACTACAACAGAGGATGCGTGGCTCGTAAATAATGAAAGAAGATGAACGTAGCCGTAGATAGGTTACGGACTATCAGTTTGCATTTCCTCACCTCACTTTTTCTCAAACGAAGAGATCACGTTACGATACTTATGATTTAAAATGTTCTCATCGCCTAGCAAGCTGATATAGCAGCGGCTGTTTAAAAAGCAGTTCTTTTCTTTACAAATACATAACGTTTCTAAAAAGTTTTTCTTTCTGCTTCTCAGCCGCCGAACTACTGCTAATGCCTTATAAAGTCTAGCAAAAAAACAAAAAAAAAAAAAGATTTGAAAAAGAAACTATGCATACATAATATGCCTACACTTGCAAATGAATGCGAGTAAAATTGGTGTCTGCTCATATGCATATGCATGCGTTTGTGATATTGAGTTTGTAGAACTTTTTACTGCCCTTAAAACAATGCACCCACGTACCTACTCTTATAAAAACCCCTTCACTGTAGTTATATATTTACCGTTTTTTAATGTGGTGCATGTGCATGTTACACAATTACTACTACGTACAATATACCTGCAGGAAATGGGTCGTCGTTTGGTATGCGTGCAACCAAACGATTTAACAAAAAAATGAAATTTAAAAAAAGAGAAAGAATAAAAAAAATAGTAAAAGTCTTCTGCGGTTACAATTTGAGTTGGAAATCTTTAAAACATGCTTTAAGCCTTAAATAGCAGCCAAATAAAAGAAGGCAGTTCATCTTGAATACACACAACAAACAACTCATCATGCAAGAATGCAAGAAAAGGCTACAAAAGGGAAAGACTTCCATGGAAAACATTAAAATCAATAAATAAAATACGCACACGACTTCAATTTGAAGAAAATTTATTTTTAGCAATTTTATTAAAGCAAGCAAAAGAATCTCACAGATTTCGTTTTTGTGGTCGTTTATTATACGGATTTTTATTGTTATTGGTAATCTCATGTGATATATGTTTTCAGTTTTACCTGGATATACGTGTGGATTTTATTGCCTTGACACTGCGGCGCTCGAAAGTGTATAGCTTCCGTACGCCGCAAGGCGTTCTTTCCCCTTTCTTTTTTGTCATTCTGTCCGTCGCTTCTTTTATGATCATCGTTAAAGTGGGATTTAATATACCAAGAAAAAGTTCTTAATTAAAAAAGAAAGCAATTCTAATCCTTTCTTTTTCTTTTTTTTTTTTTCTTAACTATAAACGCTTTTCGTTTGCCAAACATGTCTTTTAGGATTACTCGTTACGCAAATAACCAAAATTGGACTTTGTAAAATGTCCTCTATTCTCTCCGACGATTAATGCACTTTTGCATTTGACGGAGTCAGTTTTCATATATGTACGGGCCGTTTATTCATGCCGAAAAAAGCCCATTATGTTCTATATAAACGCATTATGATGGATCGATTTGGCGTTTAGAGTGAACAAATAATTGTCAGATTGTGGGCTGCTTCCAATTTTTCTGATACGAGTGTAGCAAAACACAGCAGAGGGGAAAGAAGAGTAAGGATAGTGACATTTAAGCATTATTTCAATACTTCTTGACGGCGAATCGAATAAGAGAGTGACAAAAGATAGGAGAGATAGGAGATTTCAGGCACTCAATTCTCTTCTCGCAAGCGCTGACTGCATTCGAGCTGCGCAGAGGAGATGGAAGAAAAAGAAGATTCGCCTAGCGTTTACACTCTAGTCCAAACTTTCCTTAAAAGCAAGAAGCGCACAAAACGCGAAAGGATGGCGGCTCAATTCGTAATCTTCATTTCAATGTTTCTGTCAGTCTTCTTGTCTGTCGTCAGAACAACGTGATTACATCAGAACTGCGTATGTGTGAGAGAAAGAGAAATCGTATCTTAGACTTCTCTACGTGAAACTTTCCTTACGAGCAAACAGATGGACAGGAATAAATAAATACGAACGAAAAGTGAAGGAGAATGTTATTCTAGTCTTATTTTCAACCTTTCTATCTGTCTTGCAGAAAAGTAGTCGAAGACGGAATTCGTCATAGGAAAAGGAATAAGAATGTCCGCTTAGGTTCTACTCTTCCAGCTTGTACTTCTACGCATTCTACTCTAGATCGCATTGTGATCTTCCATTCTACTCTAGGTCGCTTTGTGATTTTGCTTTATTCTGCTTTATTTAATAGTATCTGTATAGAGTTGATGTTCGCTATACCCATGGGTGTGATCTTCATTTCGGTGCTATCAGCTTAAGCTCTCAATTTGTTCAAACTAAAACAAATATCGACCCTGTGAAAAAATTCAAATTCTATTACCGGAAACATAGCATCTACCATACCCATAATTATTATATCGCGGTACATAGTGGGATGCCCATCTTTCGAATCCTGAAAAAATGGTAATAAATATTTTCGAAAATCCAAATAGATTATCAAAATTTTATAGTTTTTTATTATTATTGTTGTAAATTTTAATTCATACTGTCATAAATCCTCAATGGTCTGTTAAATTTCTTTTATATCCTTTCGCCTACGATTTTCAAAATTTCAGTTGATTTACCACACACTTCACTTCAATTGCTTCGCTCCTTGCTTGCTGTGTTTCGTTCCATTTCATTTCAGTTCCAGTTATATAGGAAGAAGAAGAAGAAGAAGAAAAAAAAAATAAAGCAAACAAATCAAGAGAATAGAAGACAATCCAAAAAATATGCTTTAGAATTTTTATATCTCTATGCCCGAATGCTGGACACACTGAGAAACACATACAGTTATTTAACAACTTTCATGCAGAGATGAGACGAAAACACGTAGGCACAGACAGACGCAGAGAGTAAGTGCTTCTAATTTATGCATGACGTTTGTTTGTTAATTGCCAATGTACGAGTGTGTTTGTGGGTATTTGTTGGCGTTTGTGAATTGTGTGCATTCATGTGTATAGATTTATTTTGCTGTACAGGTATTTTTCTGGTCCGGTCTATATATGCTCTTGTTGTTGTTTTTTTTTTTTTTTTTTTTTTTTGTTTTTTTCTTGTTGGAAATACTGTTTGAAAATCGTATTTTATCCTGTCAATTAAGTCAACTGTTTGGAAAATGGTATTACCGCTTTTGGTCCGTGCTGGTATACTATTGCTATGTTTACGTACGTGCTTACTGCGACGTCTATGCATAAATGTGTGACCAATTTATTTTGGCTATACGATGTGTCAATGATTAAACATGTTGGTCTGTCCCGATGTGTGCCCTCTAGATGCCTTAGTCCTGGTTAGTAATTGTTTTAAAGATGATTTTTCTTAAATTGAATTTTTACATCCTCCAACCACACACCATAATAAATACGTTGATTTTTGTTTGCAGGAAACGCAAATACGCATTAGAAATTTGATACTATATGCGTTTCCTTAATGTAACGGGAATTATGAGAATAACGTTTTTTAATGTTTGTTAATTACATACTTCATGTTCTCCTTCAAATAAACTCAACGTTGAACTACATTCATCCTGTTTAAAAAAATAGACATATGCGAAAACTTATTTTGGTTATCGCAAGGAGCCGTCCCAATACGACTGTGTTTGGGATAATCTTTCGCGGCCTACATAAATGGCCTCTTAGGCGATCAGTAGGCTGAAAGTGTCTGCCACAAAATGTGCAAAGTGGGCTTTGTGAAAGGGGAGGAGCCATTTATACAGCGAACTGATTGCAATTTTGAACCAGCAGTGCTTTGTCATTTTTTCTGAACAAGACGGGTTGCAATATTGCATAAGACTCTTGTATTTTGATCGAGAGACGTCGATGTTTTAAATAGACCACCATGACCATCTTTGAGAAGTTCGACAATTGAAATTCCATCCAACAATCTAAGCAAACTCTTCCTCACAATTAATGGGTCTAGCTGTCGGAAAAATGCAAATTTTCACATATCTAGCAATTAGTTAATTTATATATGTTTTAAGAGTCTAAACTGGTTAAGCTAGATTGATTAGACGAATGGAGACATAAGTTGACAAGTGAATAAGCCGATGAACCTATCACTCGCCTGAACTCACTGTAAGACCTTCGGCAGATAGGTGAACAAAAATATGGAACCGTAGGCAGACAGACGGACGTGGCGATAGATCAATAGACGAAGAGATGCATAAACAAATGGACAAATAAATTGATGGAATAGTAAACGGATTGAGGAACAAGTCCTTTAAAATATTTAACATGAACAGCTTGCATATAAATCCTTAATTCCATGGTGTCCGACCATTCGAATCTTAAGCCCCGCGGCTTATATGACACCCCAGCAACGTCACGTTCAGGTGATGTTAGATGAACACAGCCACCACAAAACCGCCTAAAAATCGGCTTCCAACTGTCAGGATAAGAGGAGAGATAAACTATGCTTTGATGGGTAGCATAGATGTACCGAAACTCTCACCTCCCAGTGGTGATACCCGGGCAACGGTTTCGACCGGCTAAGAAGAGTTTAAGGTTTTGGGCTACTAACTCGGCGACGAGTTTCTGAGAGATGGTGGAGGGGTTGGCTGGAAGAAGAGCTCTTCACTCAATAGCTGGTTACTACCGAGGAAATATATGAATGAATGGTTTTTAAGTACGTTGAAGGTAGTAATCTAGCGAGTGCATGGTAGTTTACTCTGCCATGCCAGTGCAATACCCGAGACCTATATATTTCGAAGAAAAGTAGTTCACTGGTGCTGGCAACCAGGAAAGTATGGAGAATCCGAAGCAAGTACGGTTGTTTTAACATCCGCCCAAAGTATGCCTAAGGCTTTGTTAAACAAACTGGGAGCCACGGGGGTCAGGAGGCTCGCCTCACAACGCCACGTATGCCTGCGGGTGTATGATGGACTTTGTCCTTAAAGTCGTAATGAATAAATTAATTATACTATTAATGCAAAAAGGAATTGACG
Source organism: Glossina fuscipes (assembly GCF_014805625.2). NCBI lineage: Eukaryota > Metazoa > Arthropoda > Insecta > Diptera > Glossinidae > Glossina > Glossina fuscipes. The sequence goes on from NW_023998469.1 coordinate 233,146, forward strand.
GACGGCCTTCCCTTTGGCCGATTAATAGAAGATATCTGGCAAATTAATTTAATACATGCAAAAATGAAAAAAGGGATATGACGGAAAGGTTTTTCCCCTTTTACCTATTTTTACTTTTGAACACATGTCACGAATGCCTGCGGGTAATGGTGGTAATTGATCTACAGCACAGTGGAAGCCTTATGGCGGAAGCAAGCGTTGATCAATTTGTGAGTCCTGACCGCTTGGGTGCGGCCCTTCGGGGAGTACTCGTGGTGGTTGTGGTTGGCGAGTTCCTAGCTAAAATGGAACAATTGAGTGCAGCTAGGCCTCGCCATTGACCAGAGTGGGGTTTATTGTTCCATACACAATAAACTGTTCTGGACTCTGGTGCTGTTTAGGCCCCTACTCTGTGGGGATTGTCTAACTCGCCAGGGGCGTAGTACGCTTAAAGTGGTTTGGGCCACCGTGGGGTTAAGCCTTTCAGGCAGGAACCCACGTTAAACCCTTGCCACAAATTCTGTCAGGATAAAAAAAAAAATTTTTTAAAAATAAAAAGAAGCTCTCGTTGCTGCTCTTCCGCCCATGATACTCCAATTTTTTTTATTGCACTTTTGACCTTGCTTTGGGCCGCATTGGAATACAACTCTATAAAACTTGCAAATAGCAAAACGAATATATAATAGAAGGTACGCAGGGACGAATTATAGGGTAAACTGAACTGACGAAGACTGGATTTGTTAAGCAATTAGGTAGAAAAAAACTCGGCCAAGCGTTCACATACACGAACAGGGAGATAAAAGCGCAGAGAGATGCAAAAGACGAAAAGCGCTAAATCCACTGAAATCTCACTCTTATTACATACATAATTACGAAAAGTGTTTGACAGACATTTGCTGTCGATCTGCTCGAGATAGTGGTCTAAAAATAATCTCGTTAAGCAACGCATAAATAAGTTTTTCTTCTCCATTTTGCTCAATAGATAAACAAAAATTATTAAAATGATTAGCTTCTAGATATTGTAAACGCAATTATCACGTTTCTCGTGACTATCTGCAGAAACGAGTTTACGACGTTACAGATGTTAACTAATTAGTCTAATGCTTAATTTATTTCTTTTGCTACTATTTTACATATGTACATATGACCCGATTTGAGACATCATTTAAATCATTGCACTACTCTACCATAAAAAGAATATTTAACAATAGAAAATGCAGAAAAAAAATTTAGAAATTATATCCTTTTTAAGCATCTGTTGTTTTCCCAACAATTGTCGAAAAGAAAACTTTCCATTTTGCTAAAGAAAAAAACGTCTCATAGTTTCGCTTTTTATTTAAAAAATTTCCAAATTAACTTTTTTTTCAACAGTTTTGTGTCTTGAAAAGTTTAAGAAATGCCATCTACGCAGGCACACACTGTCAGTCGAATAACGCAAGGACTCTCTTTTAACTGAATTGCATAACAAACTTTTCAGTTGGTTTTGCATTCGTTTTTTTTTGTTTTTCCTTTTTTTTTGCAGTGATATGAACATGATCCCAGAAATTGCTTTACCAAGCTTTGCTCTAGATTTTTATATTTTGACAAGCTAGTAAAAAAGAAAAGAAAAGGAAAAAAAAAAAAAGAAATAATATAAAAAGTGCGTCTGTGTGTATGTATTCAGTTCACTGGTAAACTGATGCGGTCTGAGAGATATACGTGAAGTGTCATACAAAACTATTATAAAAAACTATTATATTTAGCCAACAAAAATATGCAGATACACATGCACATAGACCGACCGACATAAGTTGAACTTCTAATTAGTATGTTTACTGGGTTAACAGTAGCTTTCGGTTATGATTTTAACAAGGTTTCGAAATAGAAACGTGAGCAACTACCAAAAACTAATGTGAAAAAAAAGAGTACACAAACAAAACACGAGAAGAAAAAAAATTTAAACACGAAAAATTCCAAGTTCTTGAGAGCGCTATTTAAAGCCACGAGCATGTATTTCAAAAACAAAAAAATTGCATTAATATCACCTTTTAAGCGGCAAATTGAAACGAGGTTAAGTAAACTCTTTTGTCGAAATATCCTTCAAAACATATCTTGAATTCAGGAGAGGCTTTTCTTCTCCGTCCTGTACGCCTCCGAGCGATCAAAGTATTATAGAGAAGCAAAGATGTATACGAGAAGAAGTTTCTTTCTTTCCTCTTAAAAGGCTGAGAGCTTAGCATAGCCGTAAGTTATTATCCGACAAGATTAAAAGTCTATTGGAATAGAAACTAATACGTCTTGTGATCCGGGAACACACTATTATTATTATATGCTGGCTAAAGCATAGCTATCCGGATCACAAAATAACATCATTATGTCAGGGGACCTGATCTTTTCGTTTCGATCCTTTTGAATCGTCGCCATTCTGTCAGCGGCGAGCGGCTGTCCGGGCCGCGGTTAAGATATACCCAAATAATCGCGGAGGCCTTTTACTTATTAATAAGTTAGATGGGTCCCACACACCTTGCACGGAGGCGAAGAAATTGATCTAACTACGATCCCATTCCTTTCATTCATTCACAGCTAAACAATGCGTTTTCAGGAGCTATGCATGTTTCCGACACTTCGTGACTGTGTGGATATTGCGTCCACATACACAAAACTTTCAACTTAGCCCTAGGCACGAACAATATGTTCCATTACGTCTGGTAAAAAAAAGAATTTCTTAATAGCTCCCCCCATTTAACCTAAACCCTCGATTTAAAGAGTGTTAGCGTACATGAAGGCCTAATTAAAGAAGCATTTTAATCATCATACTTGCCACATATGTTAATTATATGTTTTCTGTTCTTCTTACCACCTTCGCAGCACTCGTCTACGCAAAATGTCATCGGTAGCAATAGTAATTTGCGCGCTCGTCCCGCTGCTGCCATTATTCGACCGCATTCGGCCGATTTTCTAGAATATGAAGCTCGCAATGATATAGCAACGACCGATGCATTACCTACACCAGCAACGACTTCTCACCTAACTCATATGGTCAAACCGGATCCAGTTCGAGCACCTCGACCCAAATCCAGCTTAGATATTAATCGTACTCCAGACAGTTTTTACTACTCCGAAGAGAATTATGCCGAGAAAATGCGTAAAAGCGCTCTTTACCTTCAACATCCTCAGGGACAAACAACTTTGGCTCAACCGCAACAAGCCGGGTCATATCGAACTGCCACCGGATCCTCAGATTTCTTAGCTGCACCTCATAACGGTCTCAATACCATTGGCTATGAAAATCCTTACGAACGAGCCTATAAACGCAATGAGTTAATGCAAGACGCGTTAATTAATCAAACCGGTCATACAAGTATACCGCGTATGAGTAGATCACAAATGATCGGTGCAGGTTCTCATGTACGCTCGTCTTCAACCCATCCCCACACGCCGCAATCACCGACCATACAGCAATCAAATTTACTAACAGCTGGCCTCACCACCCAACAAATTATACAACAAAACGAGCAATTTTTACGCTCAGCTAGTGCTCGCTTACCGAAAAGAACGGGAACATTTGATGATGAACCCAATTCTCCACCGCCTCCAGCAGACGCTTCACCGCCTCCCGTTGTGGGTACTAACAATAACGCGCCTGCTTCCCATTTAGATGGTGAACGCAAACGTGAAGAATCGATGAAACGTCTGCTGGAATGGAAACAACGTATGCTTCAATCGCCATTGACACGGAAAGGTGCTCAAGCTCATAGTACTGCTCTGAATAGTAACAATGATAACAGTAACGGCAAAAATAATGTAACAAATGCTTCAAAGTTAGGTAGTAATCCTAATATCCTGTTGTCCTCAACTACGGTAGCTAGCGGTGCCCATTATCCTATCAAGAAGACAAACAGTAATGCGAATAATGTGAATGTTGGCTTACAGCGTAGCCGTTCCGAAACGCATGCCAATTCCGGTCACGGTACGGGATACAATTCGTACTCATCAGATGATGAAGGTAAGTGAGGCACACTTCTATGCTCCTTAAATCTGTCTGCTTGCAGAGTCATATAACTTATATATGGACAACGACAAGTAATCTTTGTGTATACATTTTTATTTATTTATTTTTTTTTTTTTTTATTTTCAATTTAATTTTACTTTTTATAAAATTTTACTACATTGTCTTTACTACCTTCTTTTAACTCCCTACAATTATGTATTTTGCATTTAAAAGCTTTTACCATATAAATCATTTTACTAATAGTATTTCCTGTAGAAACGAAATAAGCAACCGCATCATACTTGGCGGCGGTGTTTTTCATTTTTATTTCATTAGCTTTTGCTCTTCTCGTCTTCTGCTATTCTATTATGCTTTGTGTAGTTTTCAAAAGCCATAGCTTTTGTTTGCTATGTTAATTTCGTTGCGCTTCTCCTGTCTTTTATATGCTTTTCTCTCCCTACTCCATACTTGGTTTTGTTGTTGTTATTCTCTCTAAATCTTTCCATTTTTACATCTACTCTAGCCAGCTAGTCTTCCTCCCTATATATATGTGCATATATATTTATATGTATAATATTGTTATTGTATTTGCATTCATAACTTTTATTTGTATTTGTAACTTAATATTTATACATAAAACTACTTTTGGTTAGTGTTGCTGTTGTTGCTCTTAAATCCTTAATTTGCTAACATTTGAAGTCAAAGCGAAAAAGAAAAAAACAAAACAAAAAAAGAATGGAAATAATGAGATGAGATGGGTGAGAGATGATTCTTTTTATCATCTTATAACTGTTGTTGTTATTTTCTTCTTGTTCTTCTTTTTGAAAAATTATCCTATTAACCCCTTTTTTCATAGTTCGACATTATAAGGGTCAGTTTATTTTTTAATGTAAGCCGGAAGGGATATTTTAGTTTTTTAATCAAAGGTAATTTTCTCTAGCATTTTTTTTTGAAAGCAAAAGGTTAATAAAAATGTAATTGAAACGTTGAGTGTTTATTTGCCCTAAAGTGAATTTTTTACTATCCTTATAAAAGTAAAAGTAATTAATTAGTAGCTAAATTCGATTGATTGCTTTTCCGACAAACTGAGCGGCGAAGCAGGGAGAAGTAACAAAGTAATGATTACAGTTTTTTTAAGTCACATGAACACATAAACAAAAAAGTGCATTTTAATTGCTAACTACAGATACCTTATGAAAAGTGTAAAGAAGCAGCGAAAGGGCATGAAAGGCAATGCGAGTGAAGTGAATAAACTAGAGTTGATAAACACTCATAATCCGATATAGGAACTCAGCTACATGCTTTCGTATCTCCTCCAGCTCCTAAATAGGAATACCATTATCAACGTACATCCTACACCATCTGCGGTGAACGTAAATTATATTTATGACGCAGTGTTCAACAACCAGAAAAGCTTGAGATGAATCCGCCAATCTATTCAGAATCTTTGAAGAATTTAAATAAATAATATATATAATGTGATTTCGATTTGTTTAAACGCGGCTTTAAAACGAATTATTAAACGCACATGTTGTCTCTAGGTATGACGAGACAACGATATTTGTAATTGGCAATCGAAATACACGGGGTTATCCAAGCACGAGCACCATTCAAAACGAATGGGATTGGACAGGCTTTATAGTCTTCCCCCAGACAATACCCTATTTTGAAAAAGCCATTTCCTAACGGAAGTAGAGACAAAATGATTTTTTCACATACAAAATACCTGAGCGGGTGCGTGAATTAGACGTCGTGAATTGACATTTTAGAACTAAAATATGTGAAGATTTATTATCTATTTGACGAAGCGGTGTAGAGTACTTACTGGTCAGTTTTGAACAATTGGAATGTTTTTACTTTTTTTCTATTTTATTTTATTATGCAAAGTTTGCAAACAAAAGAGGAAAGAAACAAGTAAAACCTTTAAAGCCAAGCAAGACCGACTATTGAATATCCTACTTCACTTTGTCTGATATCATTTTGCCTTAATTTTCACAATTAAATAGCAAAACCAATATCTTCTATCTATCTCTAGTTAACTTTTATTGCAAGTCATCATTGCAGACTTATTTTTATTATAAAATGTAAAAAATTATAGTTGCTTGGCATCCAAAGGTTTCCTTTGCGTAGGAACGCATATACGGGAGATCGATCCAAAAGTTTTTCACACAAATTTAATATGACGAAGCATCGTTACTCAGCAAAGCTTGCCGAGAGATTTTGCAAACAGCAAATTTTTTTCATAAAAAGGCTTCTTCCATGTGAGGAGTTATCTAAGGGGTGATCGTAAAAACGGTGCAATCCGATAAACATTCAATCGATTTCATCTGTGGGCCAAAATACCATTAGGGTACCAAATTTCAAACACACAAACAGGACAAACACTCTTTAATCCTTTAAATAAATGACTTCGAACCGAAAGGTGTAATGAAATCAATCCATTTGAGGGCGGCTTGCATCTCCACAAACTTAATACGCATTGTACCACAAACGATTTTTGCACGAGAACAGCTCTTTTCTTTTTAAGCAATTATCAAAAGCGTTCCGCATCCTGAAAAAACGCACAGCTTTCGTTGGTAAGCAAAAACCTAACTGTACAGCCACGTCCGCCTAAGTGGCCGAGTAGGCAAGAGTCTCGACTAGCAACTCAATGGTCGTGCGTTCAAATCTCAAGTGTGGTAGAGTTTTTAATAAAAGCCGAAAGCCTTAGGTGCCAGTGCTTTAAGACTTTAGTCTTAGAATTTATTCTCTGGTTAAATTTATAATAATAATAATAATAACAATAATAATAATAATAACAACTGTACAGACAATAATGCACAGATAATAATTCCGAAACTTAAAAGTAAAATATTCCCATTAACCGGTGCCAACTTCAAAGATCTGTAAAATTAACTGCATATGAACTTAATATACTGTTAAGTTTAAAAAAAAAAAAAAAAAAAAAAAAAACGCTTTTTCTATTTAAAAATCGTTTACGTATTTTCTGTTTTTTACATGAATTTATTTACTTTTCTTTTTAGCTCTGTTTATTTATTTAATTATACATCTTTTTTCTTGTAGTTATTTAAAACTTTCATTCTTTTTCCTGTAATCTGATATTATTTTCTAAAATTTTATTTATTTTTAACAAAATGTTATTCAAATACATTTGCAAGTAAACAAAAAATTTATTAACATTTCAATTAGTAGCTATTAAGCACAACAAAAGTCAACAATAAGCAAACAAATAAATTTTAAAAAATAATAATAATACAGATAATAAAAATTATAAAGAACTGGAAACCTTCCTGCCGAGCGTTAACAACAGTAAAATAATGGGTTATATCTAAATGCAAAAAAAAAAAAAAAACAAAAAATTCCACATGCACTCACCCTTAAACACATACACATGCATATAAATAACATACTATTAGCAATAAGACCATTTCTTTTGCTTGTTTTCTAAACAAAACATTTTCCAAAAAAAAAAAAAAAAAAAATAGTGTTGCGATTATATTATTCGTTACGATAAAAATCCCTACAAAAAAAAACCACGGTTTATTTGAATTAACGCAATAACGAAATTGGATATAAATGAAGTGGAATTTATTATTTATTTAAAAATCAAAAAAAAAAAAATCAAATTGAAAAGATTATGGGTAACTACATTTTTTTAATGTTTATTTTTGTACCAAATATTAGAGGTGTACTAAGTTCCGTTAATCCGTTTGCAGCCCTCGAGAACACGAGCAAGTTAATTTATAGTTGTCAGTCTGTGCGTCCACTTTATACAGAGCCGACAATTTTTGTACATATTTTCCTTTTTACTTTCAAAAATTAAGAAGAAAAAAGAAGTAAAGATATACCTTGTCTATAATAAGCACCTATAGTGGAGAAAAAAATTATTCCTATCTATAACAAGGCTCTGTAGACATTGTAAACAGAAACGGTGGGCGTATGCATCACGAATTAACTCTCTGAAGTTTATGGTTTCTATAGGATCGTTTGACGTAGTGGGTGCCGAAGTTCGCCTTGAGATGAATATAACTTTTCCTAGTGGTTATAAAATAAATTAAGTTTTATTACATTATTTGAATTTTAGAGCAAAAAAATGCAAAAAATTTATTTTTTTTTTTAATTTTTTTTCTTTCACTTCATTGTGTATATATAAAATTAATTTTTGGTGTAGTGGTTTTTTAATTTATTTATTTTTTATGTATCATATGTAGGCTTTTGAAATTTAAGTCATTTATTTTTTATACAATACCGACCATAGGATGGGCTATCGGCTTGTGTTATTACTAATTAGTTTAGTTTCATAGTTGCTTTAATAGTAGGTAATAGGAGTAGTTGTAGAAGTAATTAAAGTTGCTAGCAGTGATATTTTCTCCATTAATCAATCTTGACACTCATCACACTCTTTGCATCAACATAATCACCAATTCAGTCTTTATTATTCGTTACTCGCTTTCATGGTCATACTATGCCCGTATTGCTAACACTATCATTGCTCCTCATTTTTTAACTGAATTTCAGTGCCTTTCTCCTCCTAGTCACATCCCTCTTTGTCTTATTCTAAGAAATATGTGAAATTAATTCCGAATATTTTTTAAGTTAATAATCATTTTGTTGTAATTTAATTTTTAATTCTTTTTTTCTCACTCTTCTTTTTTGTTTTTTGATGTTTGTTCATAAAAAAAATCCATGTTCGCCATAACACTTTTTGTAAAAAATCACAAAAAAAAAAAAAATTTAATTCTCTTAAAATCGTTTTTACAAATTTCTTAAAATAATCATAAAACAAACAAAATAAACCCTGAACACAGACACACAGGCTGGAGGCATAAAGCAGAAAGCGCCGGCAGGAAGGTCTTCTCTAAGAGCCAGTACAAAAATTAACGCTCGCCAACATACGAATACAGTGAATAATGACGTAGCAACAACAACAATAATAATAACAACAACAACAACAACAACAACGGCAACAACAAATTTAAAACTTAAGAAAACCATTGCAATTGTAGAACCGTCCATAAACCCAATAGTACAGACCTCCAATCCCGGGTCGGCTATAAACTTGGACAAGACTGTAGCGACGCAAACGCAAAAAATACTAAAACCGATTTTGAAAACAAAAATTATAAATGTTAAACCCGTAGTCCAAGACGAAGAAGACAAAACGACTGACCAAACTTCCTTACTCACCAAACCGAATACAGCTCTCAGTTTACCAAAAACAGCCAATGCTATCGACATCATTACACCTCCGGAAGAAGAAGATAGAAAGCAATCTTCTTCTCCTTCCCCTAGTTCATCACCTGCCAACTCAGCAAACACATACATTCCTGTTTATAATACGAAAACTTTAAGTTTATCAAAAATTGATACATTGTCCGGGGAAAATAATGATTTCACCTCGGAAATCATAGCCGAAAATGTTGCTTCACCTCTTAGCCCTAATAAACCGCTTGAAGTTAAAGTCGAAATATCATCATCGAGTGGCAAAGAAATTAAAGAAACGTTCTTTAGTGAAACCCAAGCTATAAACGATCCTGATGCTACACCAATGCTAATGAATTTGAAAATGTTCAAGGAACAAGAAGAAGAACGTATAAAACTGCTAAGAGATTCTTCTAACGCTGAAGATCGAAAACTCTCGGAACCTGCGAATAATGTGCAAGAAAGTGCCGAAGAAGAAGAAGATGAAGATACAGCCTGCGAGTACACAGATGATGATTTAGACGAAGCTTTAGCTGTCGAAGCCGATGTGGAAGAGGAAACCACTTTAGATTCGTCGCAAATTGATTGCGATTTACCCGATTCTAAAGAATGCTCTCAGATTTATGAAAATGATGCTATTATATCTACGTTAGACGATTCTATCAATTTAGATGAGTCTCACTACCTGCCCATGACTCCGAAAAGAACGGAATTTAACATATCCAGTAATAATAAATTTCCTTTAACGACCCTTTCAAGTGTTACCAACGCCGAGGAGGAGGAGGAGAACCATTATGTAGAAATGACTAAACTTCTACAAGATGACGACTCCAAGTCAAATTATGAGATTATGTGCATTAGTAGCAGCCAATCGCCTACGACAGTAAGCGGTGCCAAGCCCAAACAAGTGAAAGTTCAAAACGAACCTCTTTATATGGAACTGCCAATCGTAAAACCACCTTCGCCAGCGCCATCACCTAAGAAGGAAGAGTTACGCGTTATTGCAGCCGCTAAAACGTCAACTTTAAAGAAAACAAAAAAAGCTTCAGAAACCTTCAAAAAGAAGTCGAAAAAGTCCTCTCAAGAGCGTAGCCAATCAAAACGTAAAGATCTTCCGGATATTTTGAAACCATCGCAAAGTAAATTAGCTTCGAACAGCGATAGCTCAGATGCTGATGACGAATCTTCTAAGCAAATGGATTCTAAGAAAATGCGTTCTAGATCAAGATTTAGTTTGTCGGACACCTTTCGGCCAGCTTCTTATTATCTGGGAGCTTCTACTCCACTCGCTGACTGTGCTGAAAGTTCCGACAGCGAAATCGTTTCACCCCCTCCCATACCGAATTCTCCGCCGCCCTTGGAAGAACTGAAAACTGAAGAAATATTCTCAGCCGAAAATTATGATACAGTTAAACGTCGCAATAGTGGCAGTGCCAATAATAAATTTAATCTTTCCTATGACACATTAACGAAAATACACGCCAGCAACAGTTCTCTAAATATACCGAAGACTGAGGCTACTCTTAAGAGCAGTCGTCTGTCGTTACCCGATCAGTTTTGTAAGGTACGTTCAAGCGGCGGTCAAGTAAAAGCAACAAATACGCTTATCCTGAAAAATCATGAGAGGACTTTATCCGATTCCAATTATGGATTCCAAACGGATAACAGCTCAAATGCTTCTTCCGATTTCGATCTCTATAACAAATTAAAACAGAACTCGCCCTCATATATAGCTACTCCGACGCGTTATCAATCCAATAATTCGTTAATTCATAAATATGTGGCCTCCACTCCCGGTACCGGGAATAGTAGCGAAACAGATTCGGTAGAATTAAGGCAACGCCAAAGTTCCGATACTGAATTGGAGCGGCAGAGATCGCGGCGACCTTTGTCAGAAGAATCGATAAGCGAAATAGAATCGTTAAGTGAAAAATTCGAAGATGTATTAGGAGCCGCCGACTTAGACACATATCTCAATGATTTGCAAAATAGTGATTTATATTTATATCAAAATACGAAATTTGATAAAGTGGGAAACTTATTAAATGAAACGCCAAGTACCACTAAGCAAGGGTCTTTTAGTTTAGGACATTTAATCAAACCACCGAAGATTTTCCGCACGAAAGAAGATGAACACTTTTATGGCAACATTCACTTTGTGTCGTCGACTGATTCCTTACAGAAGTTAGTGAGTGATAGTAAAGATAATCGTCGCAGAGAATTACAGTCACAGGAAACTTTGCTCGAAGATCCTTCGGATATATTAGGCGCTTCAAGTTTAACGCCTACACGTTTTATGACCCCGCTACATAGTCGTAATAGCAGCAATATATCGGAGCAATCAGCACCATATTATTACTCGGAATTATCGAGAAGCCGCGAGCTAATCAACACGCCCACTATGACGTTAAATAATCAGAAAGATATTCATGCTGCCGGTTCCAATATTGCTCACATACATAATCCGATACAGAGGGCAACGAACATTAATGTGGATATTTTAACTGACAAGGAGCAGACTATCGATAGCAAGAATTTATATAAAATGAAAACAAATGTAGAAAAATTAAGCTACAGTACTGGTAAAAATTTAAAGACCGGAGAACCTTTCCAGCAGGCCTCCAGCTCGAATCAACCATTTCATATAAAACAGATGGAAAGTGCCCAAACGAAAATAAACAATTATCAAACTAAACTAGGGCAAGCCATCCCGTTACAACAACAACAACAACAACAACAACAACAACAACATTTGACAGTAAATTCTAATACAACCTCACCTATGCAATTATCACAAAACATTGCATTATCAGCCGCTGTAGTAACCCATGCTACAGATTTAATGGTGGCGGTAGACAAAAATACTAAAATAACGAACATACAAAAGGCATCAGGGGATGAGGTTGCGTTACAAACTAACCCAGCGACTGAGAATACCAATCGTTCTAATCAAGCCAGTAAACTTTCAGTTCTAGGAAATCCTGTAAGCGGCGAATTGTTGTGGGAAGAAGACAGTTTATGGCGTGAAAGCCTACGGAGAGTATCACAGCGTCACGCACGTTCTTTAGATGATCTAGATCGTATCATTGTAGCTCCATCGACAATTGTAGCATACGAAGCCGCCGACGCTCAACACTTAGAAGGCCGTAACAAATCTCGCTTATCGCGAGACGTGACTTATGTCAACGATAATGTTTCTCAGCAGTTGAGATCAAGCTTTAAACATCGCCTCAGCGAACCGAAGAGTATATGTGACGTAGCTGAGCTGCCTGATGAACACGACGTCTATGTGCAATTAACAGAAAATCCGTTATCCAGTGAAGATGTAAATCCAGCCGAATTATACGAAGTGCTAAGGGAAGAAACTGGGTCGAACATATCATCGAATAAATCGGCGGAAATTGATCGTGAAACAATTAGACAATGGGACTCCATGTCAAGTGGTCTTATGAAGAATTATACAAGCATCAGTAATGTGGAAACTAATGTTTTAAGCAATATTATGAAAACGGAAATAGAACAAATCGGAAACGATAATTGTACTACCAGTACTGGTGACACAAAGTAAAATAAAACGAAACGCACAAGCACTCGTTAAATAGTCAAAGGCTTACGTAGACCCTACAAGTTCTTTTGAAAAACTGAAAAACTGAAAAACAATTTTATTCTTGTTTGAATAAAATTCTGAGTTTGTGTGCGTGTTTGTAGAATTTTATGCAAAAATTTTTACTTATTACTCCCAATAGACTAATTTACACCTCGTTCTACCGTTTATGCATTCTTTGCCACGACCACCACCGTTATCTTCAAAGACATCATCATCATCATCATCATCATCATCATCATCACCATCGTAGATTTTTTCAGATATTATGACCGCAACGCAGGCCTATTCCTCTAGAGGTCACTTTACACTATCATTTGTTAACTGTAACGGTTTACGGCTGCTATTGTTTCTGTTGCCTGATTCGGATGTTTTGCAACATTTTTACAATTACTATTATTATTATATTTTTTTTTTTTTCATTACGTTCTTGCATCTCTCATACTTTACATATGTGTTGTGCATTGTTGTTGTGCGTTGTTGTTGTTGTTATTGTTATTGTCAGTCATTATTTTGCGAATATGCCTAAATATGTTTTTGTTTTATATATGCACTGAGAGAGAATGTAATTATGGTAAGAATTGTTTTCGTTTTTTATTATTATTTTTTTTTTCATTTTCAAACCCATTTACTTTACTTCGCTTAGCAAAAATTTTTTATTTTTTCCTCCTTCGTATTTCAACTCTTCGATTGTGTAGTTCTTTGCTGTGTGTGTGTGAGTGTGTGTGTGTTTGTGTTTGTGTTTGTGTTTGTGTGGATGTGTGCGCGGTTGCGTGTGTAACAATTCGACAGTTACCCCAGCCATATTCATATTAAATACTTTCTGTAAATGTCTCAATTATCAACCGTTTAATTGTTTTGTAATTACGTTTTTAATTATTTAATTTTTATTTCCAACTTTTTTGACTTAACCACCAACAAATTATTTTATACACGCCGCTACCATTGAAGAAAGGAAATATATACCAATTATCTTCAAAATTCCTAGGAAGCGTTTATCATGCGTATCATAAATCAGGGAAAGATAAGGCTCGATAAATCCAGTTGTTGCTTAATCGAAATGCTTTGAAGGAGGTTTGAATATTCTTAGCAGCTGTCATAAGACGCATGAAGGCTTTGTTCAGCACACTTGGTTTACCCTAAGTGCGATGTTTTCGATTTTGCAGCATTCTCGAGATGGTCGATCCGTCCGGTATATTCATCTTGTGGAAACGGTTGCAACGCTCAGAAGCAAGCTTCAGAGACCGCACAAATTATATATGTTCTTGATAAGCATCAAATTCTAAATCGATTTAAGTACGTTCGTTTGTTGAGAACACTCTCCTGGGCGAAAAAAATGAAGTTATCGACTTAGGCAGACCCATTGGAAGTTCTTCCACGCCTACAGTAGAACGCGAACTGAGAGCACCTCTGTTGTCAAAAGGAATAAACAATTGGTTTATCGCTCATTACTCCAAAACTTATATACAACATATAAATCCCCAACAACTTCAACCTATATTCTATGTGTGATATTGTAGTACTCGTACAAAAATAAAGAAAGTTAACCACAAATATCCTATGTTTACCAATGTTTACCAAAATACCCAAACTTGTGTATCAAAATTTAATTTCGTTTTTTAATGCCTTCATAATGCGCAGAAGCAAGCTTTAAAAATTCCTTAAAATATACGTATTCTCGACCATTGTCGTTGCCCATCTGTCTGTCTGCCCAACAATGTGGTGTCTGGTAAACATTCATTGATTTCAAAGAAATGGAAAGACCATCTGCAAATCCGCAAAAGAATTTGAAAATGATTTAAACCGGTCATAGGATACGCCTACGAGACCCTATACCATACCGCCTATACCATAAAATTGTGAACACCTTTGTTTTCCGTGTTTTTTGATTTTTACTTATAAGGCACAACACACACATCATCTAGACTTCCACTTTTATTCTAAAAGTAAGAAAAACCAACCACGGCCACTCAATATCATAGAGAATAAAAATTAAGGTTTTTTTTTATACATAAACGATTGGAATGTAACTTCCTTACTTGTCATTATTGACATTTTAAATGCCACAAAACATCAAACAAACCTAATTGCTCGGCAAATACTTTCGTATTTTAGGTGGGCTTTTCAGTTGGTAAAAGGTTCAAACCACTTTATTTTTTCAAGTTTTCAAGTTCTTCGGTCCGCTCGTCCCGCGTCCTACAAAATATTGTTGTACTTGAAAAGCGTGAATTTCTAAACCGATTTGTCCGTACTTTCTAGCTCGATTCGTTTGTCCATTCGTCCCGTGTTCGACAAGAGTGAAATTCTGAGTCGATTTAACCACATTTTCAAGCTCGTCGGCCCATCTGTCCATTCATTCGTCGACATGTAGTATTTTCAATAAGTTGGAAATTTTAACTCGATCTGTCCTTACACTCAAGTTCGTCCCACCACCGTGGGCCTCATTTATCCTGCGGTTAGTATTCTGACATGCATAAAAATATACGCCAGAAACCGTAATTAGGCATCCCCAGTCTTTATGCATGTGCACGTAGGCGGCTTGAAAACATAAACAAAGAACTTTTTTTAGATTACGGGAAATCAATGGAAATCTATCCCGATTTATAACAACTGTCTGAAGGTACAAGTTCATGCCTAGTAAGTCTTTAAGAATAAATGAAAAATACTTGAACTGATGTTTACCTCAAAGGTATTCTTTCCACAGACTTATTAAGCGTTCTCACCTCGAGGGATAATTTCGTTTTCGCTTTTTACGCTGAGAGGCTGCTCATAGAAAGAAAGAGAACAATTCAATACGCGCCCTCTTCCAACATTTTCTATAAAACGAATAATAGTTTTGCGCTTTCTTTTGACTACCACCCATATCCTATTCGCTTTAAAATCAAAAAAAAACTATAAACCGATATACTGATGCCTTAATAAATTTGAAGTTTGAAATGAGTTTGCATTAAAACCCCTTTTACCGATTATCCATTATCTTCAAGCAAGCCTTAAGCATTCATTATTCATAATCAACTTCAACATAAACGAAAATTGTATTCGCTTAAAAATTTCATTCATTACATCCAGTGTTTTCAATTTGATTACAGCTTCCATATCGATACGCAATGTGCGCAATTTGCCCAGAAGCAATTTAACAGTGAAACCCGATGCCACAGACGCGCAACTTCAGCACCATCAGCAACATCAACAGCAGCAGCTTCAACAGCCGCAACAACAATACAATAATTACGATCAAATGCAAAAATTAACCAACACTTACTACGGAACAGCTCACGACACAAAATATGCCAAAGCCACTACCCTGACGGATCGTAATGCACGCAGTATAGGAGGCAATAGTAGTAGTCGAGGCGTCGGTGGCGTTGGCGTTGGCGGTGGCGGTGGCGATGGTAAAAATGGTGGTGGCAGTGGCATAGCACTAACAAATGGCATATATGCCACCACTTCAACTCCTTCACATCCCAGCAATGATGGTTTAGATATGGGAGAATATTTCGTTAGCGGTGTAGGCGGTAACGGCAGCAATCATAATATATACGGTATGCATAATGGCTATCAGTCAATCGCAGCGACGCAACAGCACCAACATTTGTCGCATTCATTGAGACGTGCCGGCAGTCGTGCCGAAATCGATATGTTGGAACGTGAGACCAGCACACAAATAAGGGTAAGTGTTGATTACTACTACTATGAGAGATGGTTAGTAGTCGAATGTGTGTGTTTTTTGAGTTTCTTTCTTTTCTTTTCACCTTTATTTGTTTTTGCTTTTTTTTTAATTTTTTCTTCTCTCTGCATATAAAAACAGAATTTAGAAGTTTCTGCAGGTGATTTACTGAGTCGCACTCATGAGGAATTGGTTTTATTGTTAATACAATTGCGTCGTCAAAACAGTAATACCGCTCGAAATATAGAACAATGCTGTTCGGATATACATGACGTACAGGTTAACAACTTGGAGTTTTATGGATTGCAATTAACTATTGGTTATGGTATTAAGGTTAATCGATGATACTAACAAGTGCCTGAAGAATTTAGTTAAACAAATTAAATAAGGGAATATCTTTGGCCGGTTTTTCCATAGTTTTCCTAATAAGCATATCAAATTTCTGTCGCATTACCTATTCTGTCTGTTTCTTCTTGACTTGAGCTTATTTTTAAGTTTCCTTTGGATTGCTTTAATTTTACAACGACTTGTTTAATTTCTTATCACTCTTTCTAATTATGATTAGAATCGTTTACGTGGCGCTGATGGTCTTAGCAGAGCGGAAAGTATACAACGTTTAGATTACTTGAAACAACATTTACTCGACTTGGAGAGGCAATATGAGAAAAGTAAACCTTTGGTAAATCTAGTAGATAACATGGTTAAGCTGGGTTCACTCTATCGTAACGACGCCCAGCAACAACGTACACAACAAACGAACCAACGTACCGAGGCTGCAGCGCTTGATCGTTTAGAATTCAATCATAGAATCCAAGAGAGGCGTATGCTTCAAGAAGAACAAAAACAGTGGAATCGTTTAAGTCCCAATCACACAGAATTACAGGTAATTATAACGAGACGGAAAATAAATTTAACACTGTCCGTGTAATATTCTCAATCACTTAGAGTAAAGTCCATCAATTATATCAATTGGATCAGTTGCTGCAGGAAGAATCGGGTACTTTGCAGAATTTACAACGCGATAAAGAAGATCTGGAAAGAGCTTTAGGAGGTCTAAGGGCCCGAATACAAGATACTAATGGACCACCTTTGGCTTTGGAAGCGGCCAAAAAGCAACAACATATGTTAGAACGCGAACTTTCACGGGTTCATCAATTATTGGCCGATAATTCAAAGGTAGCCGAGGTGCCTAGTAGAAGTTTTGTCGTCTTTATTGCTTTTCGTTAATTGTTTATCGAGTTCTTTCTATACATTGGCTCCAAGAGTGCATGCTAAATTTACTCGTCTTAGTTGTGCTTTATTTTGTGACTAAAATCGAAAACACTTATCATTGTACTAACGGTTATATATACCATACGTTGCCTACATTCCATTCAAATTAAACTAAACGCGAGAAAATTCATAAAAGCTGCCTTTTATCCCATTGACATCCATAACAAAATCCATAGACGTGATGATTGACTTCTGCACTAGTTTGTGTAAATATTGTTCATGGAGTACAAAAGTAGGGAAAGTAAATGAAGATAAGCGACAGTACTCAAGACATACAGTAAAAGAATCTATGTAAGAAGTAGAAAAATCAATTATAGTTAGCATGAAAAGACAGACCCATTTGAAGACAATGGCAAATTTAGCAAATATTACAGTGGCATGCTACTCTACGCCTATTCAAATTCTAAAGCTTCCGGAACTTAATAGAAATCATTTCGTACGTAAAGCGTTTGCCAAGAACCTTAACTTGAAACTTCCTCAAGAAATGCTAATGTCTGCGCCTACTGTTCACCAAAACTATGCTCGCCCCTGACATATGGAATGGGAAACATTTGCAAACTATAAGACAATTGTGCGGACAAGAGAGGGCGTTTTACAATAGATTCTCCAAAAATAGAAAGTAAGTGTAGACTATACATTTGTGTTCGTCCGTCCATCGATTGCAGCTACAAGTATGGAAATCGTATGAAGAGTTAAAACTTTGTCCATATGTCCCTTAAGAAACATCCCAAATTAAATTTCAAATGGGATAGGATTTGCCTACGTAACCTTTAATTCTAACTTTTTTATACAGTATACAGAGGAGTATATTGATAGAAACTCCTCTCTTCTTTGAAGACATGCTACGTTTTATTTTTAATGTTTTGGATGAAATTTCAAAATGAATGATGAACTGCGTAGCTACTTATCTTTAGACGAAGGCACTACTTGTGGAGCTTCAAAACTTATTTTTTGTAAACGTAATTTTAAAGCCAATCTCATCCTTATTACTTACCCTTTCGAATTTTCCAAAGGGTTTCCTCTTTCCCGACTATACGCTTTCAATTTTTTTTAGATCTTGTTCCTTCGTCTCTATTTTTACTTTCAAGGCTACAGTGGGCACAAATTAGAGAGAAAGACAGAGTAAAAAAAAAAAGAACTACAAGATCAGCTAAAAGAGTTAGCAGTGCCCCCCGTAAGGTCGACAGCAGTGTGCAATCCAGCAGCTGTTTTGACCTGCTAACCAAAATATTTAACAAAAGCTTATTGAAAGTGGATTTTACTTTCCTTTTCCTTTATCGTCTCGAAACGCGCTTTCATTGTATTTCTTCCTTAATGTCGATTTGATTTAGACAGTTTATTTAATCAAATTCAATTTTTTGACGTAAAAGGAGCAAAAAAGATTCCTAAATACAAATTAACAAATAGACGACATTTCCTCTACTAAAGTATAACTCATGAAATAATTCGATATAAAGCATAAATCGTTATTACAAATCCAACATAACAAGCATGAGTTTATTTCCCTCCTCCTATATACTCAAAGCTCATAAGCAAAGTTGGCGTTATTGCAATTTTTCTTTTAGAAACTGGAGCAAACTGTGGCAGGTAATGCTCGTTTAGAGCAAGAGTTATTGATTCTAAGACAAAAGCTTCAATCTACTCGTGGAAGTCAAACGGCTTTGGCTATCTCGGATACCTATGCCAGTAATACTACGGCTATGCTTGAATCTGAATTGAAAAGAGTTCAGACTTTGGTGGGCGATATGCAAAGGCAACGGCAAGAATTGAGTTCAGCTGTACGACAATTAACCGAAAATTCGAATAGGTTGTATCAGGAAATCGGCAATAAGGAACAAGACGGATTGAGGGTAAATGAAAGTTCCAGTAATAACGGTAGTATTAAGAAAAGAGGTAATACTGGTTGTTGGATTGAAACCGATTTGGATTCCATGATAAGTGTTAATCGTACTTTAAGTGATTCCACGATGAACCTATCACAGCCACTCTATGTGGACACGAGTACAGTTGGCACAAGTAAATTAAGTGATTTTAGCGGAAGTGAAGATGTTATTAATGAAGCAACTAGAAGAAGTCATAACTCCAACAGCAGTCATTTATACCGTTACAACGATTTGAGCGATAACTTAGAGACCAGCGGTGTAGATAGTGATGGTTTTTTAGATACGAACCCCTTTGCGAATCTCACAAATCAAGAAAAGCAAGAAATCAAAACTGTACGCATTGTTAAACGAGAATCTGAGCGTCGACATAGAGATCGCAATGAGAGAACGAGCTTAACTAGTTCCATACAAAATCTCGATCAGGTATTAGAGGAAGAACACTACGGTCATATGAATGGAGCACTCGGAGGTATTAATGTCGGCCTTAATAGCAATGATGACAGTTCGCAGCATCAAAGCATTGAGCGTTCCAAGTCTTTGCCTAGAGCTTATAATAATGAAACAACAGTAATAAAGTCTTCCAAACATCATCATCACCATCAACATCGTCATAAGCACAACAATTCCATTTACAATGACTATAATTATGGTCCGGGTCAGAACAATCAAAGCTACGATAAAAATAGCAATTATTCTCATAACCGTAACGGCCAACAACAAGCCCTCACGAATGGTCACATAGTACCACCCAGAGAACACTTAAACCCTTTGGCGAATGCTTATTTTGCTAAGCAATTACAAGAGAAACAAAAACAACAACAGCAACAACAACAGCATTCGCAACCTTACACGAGTTACGCACGCGAAAATTTTCATTCCGAGTTGCGTCGTAAAACCGAATCGGTACAAAGTTTAAATAAAAGTCTCACAGATCTGACGCCCTTTCAAAGCGAGGCAGCCAAGCAAATATTAAGCGAAATGTCGGGATCAGCCTCCGAAGATACGGAAAAAGTGGTGGAAAAAATACCATCGCAGCATAAACACCGCCGTGCTGTGCCTAGAGAAAAACGTCGTCACTATACGGCCCCCAATAATGTGATAAACGTCAAGGGTCTGGAGACCACTCAAACCGAAAACGATATGAATCGAAACGTAAGCAAATATTTGAAGGAAAAAGGTCTTTTAAAGGTGTTTGAAGAGTAAATTCTAAATTTCAGAATACCAATTGGCGGGCACGTGATGATCTTGATATGGAAGTGGCGCTGCGACCCCGCTTAAATGCACCGGACGTCGTACGTTCAGCATTGGGCCGCGGTGAGAAAATCTCTGAGAATACTATAGATAATTTGTTGTTAGCACCAAATAAAATTGTTATACCCGAACGTTATATACCTGAAAACGTAAGTTGAGAAAATGTAATAAAGTGCTCTCGTATTGATTATTCGACATTTCGTGTAGACTCCTGAGCTGTCGCCGGAAGAGAAGAAACGACGTCAAGAGAAAGTAGAGTCCATTAAGAAAATGCTGGCTGACGCACCTATTAGTACCGCAAATGTAAGTCGATTTTAAATAATAAATTCAGAGCAACGCCTACATTCCTATTGTAAAGTTTAAATTTTTTGTACCCAACATTGAACGAAGGGGGGATATGCACATTTTGTCAAAGTAATTAAAAGAGCCATCTACCTCGTTTCCCATAAAAATCCTATAAGCATGTTTTAGCCCTTTGTAAGCGGCTTGAGTTGTACTCGCCAAAATTGGGATTGACAGCTTCAATTGCTTTGCATAAATTAAACAAGTCCTTGATCCGCTTACAAATAAAACAACAGTTCGCTAAACTATGAATTGATAAATGATATATGAAAATAAACAAGCAAGCGAATTATATTCGGTCGTGACCGAATCTTTTGTGCACTAAGAATTTATGTTCTTAGAATGAAAGTGTAAGTAACAAGCAAGAAGCACGGATAGCAAAGATTTTCACAATTTTTGTTGCGTAGTCGGGTAAGCGTCGTCGGCATGTCTCCCAACCGATTGGGTCATTCATTTCCAATACCAATCTATGTTTCGGCCAAAATTGATGCCAATAGCTCCAAGAGAATATTTACCACAGATGCTACACAGACGGACAGACAGACAGGCTCAAATCGTTACAGAATTTGATGCTGATCAAGACTATCTTGTGGGGTCTCTGAAGTTTCATTTTGGACAATGTAAACGTTTTGAACGTCTCTTATTCTTCGGTAGTCGATATAAAAACTCTCATCTATACTTTTTAGTAATTTATGACCGCTAACCGCTCTAACTACAAAATTGGGATAACTAAAACGACTTCAAACACAATATTTAATCATTAGCTAGATCCAACTTAGCTATGATAACTAAAAAATGAAGGAACTTTAAAGAGAAGGATGGGAAATTCAATTCCCATTAATGCCTAACTAGTCCTAGCAGATATGAATTTAAAATCTTTCCCAATAACATTTCGAATTTACCAAGCTGAGCTTTACCCAGACCTACTTACCAACACATTCGCAAAAACTAGGTGTCTTTTCGACAGAGTGAAAGATCCTAAGTGCCTTTTAGTGCCTGTACATTATTAATAATTAATAACCGACGTAAGAGCAAAAGTAATGCAAACATTTTGATAATTAAACCATCCAACATCCGCTATCGTGAAAAGCAAATGAAAGCTCTTCTTAAGATATACTTTTTCGCATGGTTATTAAAAAATATCTTACAATTTTTTTAATTTATATTAAATGCTTCAGTTAATCACTCCCTTCCTTTATTATCATTCTAATCAGGAAATACAGTTCGCCTCATTAGCTTTTACAAATTGTCTTGGATTTTTTTAACACTCTTGTTTTCATCCATCGTAACTAGACACTAGAGCCTATATAGCATTTGCGACCGATTTTGAACAAATTGGAATTGATCGGTAAAATGCATTAGGTGCTCGAGCCCACAAGAGACTGATGCGAAACGAATGCAGAAAAAAGTATGACTTGTTGTAAATGCAGACAATGATTTGATGATGTGCTTAGGAATTGAATATCTATTTACTCAAGACAAATTAGAAGATATTTCTTAACAAAAGTTTACGATATGCCACATAGTTCGCATAGGAGCAGCGAAGTTCGTTACGGAATTTTTTTAGGAAAACACTTTGCTCGGATTTGTTATCAATAATTAACTTTCAAATGAAATCGCGATATAAATATTTATCAGAATCATGTAAATATAAGTAAGCAATCGGCCTGCAGGCACGAGCCCTAGGGGAATTTCTTATCATTTTCGTCGTGGCATAAAACGCATAAACCTTTTATCACTTGCCTTGTTTTAAATTTCATTTTAATGGATATAATTATCGCATCTCTGTTCTTTTCTTCGTTTTAAGGAAACGACGGCTACTCTACCTCCCAGCAAATTGAACGAAGAGAAAAAACAGCGTGAACATCTTTTACAACTGAATCAAATATTGGCTCAACAAGTCATGCAAATGAGCAAAATTGTAGCGGGTAAGTAAGCAAACGATATGAATATGATATGCAATATGAAATAAATCAAAAGCATGTTTGATTCGCCAAAGCATTGAAAAAGAGAAAGAAAAAAAAGATGAAATAAAACACTAAAGCACTTTTTTTGTATTAATTATGAACATTATTATGTTAAATTGCTAAGAAATTTCAATTGTTTTTTTTTTCGTTATTATCTTAAGCATTTTCTATATGTTTTCGTTCTTTATCAAAAAAAAAAACATTGTTCTGTTTGCCTTGCATTTGTGTTCCTTTACGAAATACTAATTTGTAATTATTAAGCAACAGTTGACGAAAATTGTATTTTTTTTATTTATTTATTTTTTTTCATTATCATATATGATATCTCATATGCGATACTAGTCTTTTGTTTTTTCTTTTCCGAAGATTTTGTGGTTTTTCAGTTTTTTGAGTTTTTCTCTTTCACCTTTCTTTCGGCCTCATTAAGTTTCACCATATATTTACATATATCTGATAAACAACTATCAGCAACTAAAACAATATTTTCCTTTTCGATTCTAATTTTCTAGATGATTAAAGAAAAAAAAAAATTTTTTTTTCTTTTTATTAAAACGAGTGTTTACGTCTTATTGCATATATTTACAAAAAAAAAAAAATAATAATAATAATAATGAAAATAAATAAATAATCGTAAATAAGTTTTAAAAAAAAAAAAACTTATTTGAAAGCTGATCTCACTTCTCAGTAACAAATCAAAGCTAATCATCAACGTAGTATCACCATTACATTGCGTTCTTGCTACCATCCTCACTATCATCGTCACCATCGTCACCTCTTCATCACGTCATAATCTTTATGATCACCAACAATATATGTATCTCATCATTTAATTTAACGAAAGTAAAAGTTGTCCCTTCCACTCTCTCTCTCTCTCTCTCTCTCTTTCTCTTTCTTTCTTTCTTTCTTTCTTTGCCTATGTACTTCTTGCACTTCATAGTCATCATTAAGCTATAGAGAGTTACATATAAAATATATTTAATTTGTTTCTGTTCATTTACTTTTCATTTTGCAAACATTTTTTATAAACAAAATACGATTTTTTTATATTTATTTTTTAATCTAAAATAAATATATTCATGTATTTTCACAAAAATTTTACATCATGGAGTCTTTAATTAATGTTTTCTTTATAATTATCTGTGAAAAAGAATTGAAACTTTTTCTTATTTATAACGCTTTATATGGAATAACTGTGAAAAAGTTTTGAAAAAGTATATAAAATATTTAAAAGCACCAATGTGTGATGGAACCAATTACAATTAAGGTTGGACCAAAAGTCTTTAAAGTTAAACTGGATGAGGCTTAAGTGATATTAAGCGCATCTGCCACATGGTTATTAGAAATCTGCTTATATATACATACATATATATATATAGTGAATATACGTATATATATGTAGGCTTAAATATATACATATATATAAATGTATATTAGTTTGCTTTCTTGTTTTCTTATGTCCCTGCAAAAGAATTTAATCTCTATTCGAGCATCTATCAAATTTTAAACTTGTCTTTGAATTATTCTTTTCTTCAAAACTTCAATATTAAGTTATGGCAAAAATTTGTTAAAAAATTTTTTTGCTTAAATTAATATTTCCGAAGCTATTAAAGCGTTTTATCTAGGATCCTACTATGAGAGTTATCAACTAGTCGTCACCGCCACCTTCTGCGGCTTTATTAAGATCTTTAGACCTTAGGTTTACTAGCAATATCTGTTAAGCGAAAAGCTTCATACTTCTTAGACAATTTATTAAAAAAGAAAGGTAAAAGGAAAACCTGACGGTTCATTTTTCGTTTCGCCGTCTCAGATAACGATACCTGGTAAGCAAAAATTATTTCTATTTTTAAGATACCTAAGCCCTAAAGCTAAGGGAGGAGGAAAACCCACAAATACTTAAACATAATGTTCAAGTCTGACAAAATAGAAGTGTGTATCTACTTTTAGAATGATCATAGGAAATACATTACATTTGTGAAGCACACACAGACACACAATTGCAGGGCGTTGATTTATCTACAGAATTGAAAAAACATTTGCGATATGCTTAAAGGGAAAAGAAGCCCTGAAACGATTTGGTGTCAGATCTTCTGGAGTAAAATCGTCCTCAAACGAAAAAAGTTAAATTTCTGGCGCTTTGGCAGCTCTTTGTCTGAAATCTTGAATAAACTTCCGGTTGTTTTCAGGTTTTTCTCCACCATTCTCACCCGCTCGTCTAATTGTCCGCATTATTTCTAGATTACAACCTTAGAGTTTAATAAAGCTGGCATGTGGATTTCTATGATCAGGTAGAAAGGGCCAAAGGCACCTTCTATTCAATATTGAGTAATAGTTTGAAAATATGTTTCGTTTTTTTGTTTTCGATAGAAAACCATATGAATATGGCCGTAGGAAATACTTGCAAAAAATTTTAGGATCGCAAGCTGATATTGGCCTTTAAGGAAAAAAACTATCATCCAATAGAATGCTGAGGATAATGTTCAAATCAAGTTTAAAATACATTTTGGTTTGCATTAGGTACAGTCCCGGCTATGTATCGAAAATTCTATAAGTTTTCCTATTAAAACCTGGTGAACGGCATTTAGTTAAAGTTTATTCATTTGGTTAGATTTTCTCACTACGCAATCAAACTCATCTATATATTCCTTCCATTTTCTCCTGAAATAAAATTTAAAGCCGCATCACACATTATTAGCAGTTTAGGAACAAGCAGGCTTACCTATAACGATTTATAATTGTGGTTACGTTGTGATCATTGATATTAGTTATGAGTTAAATATGATAACATTTAGAGAACATGTTTAACTGAATGTTTTTCGGACGGATTTGTGTCCAGCCACTGCCGTAACCGAAACACATGTCTTAGATGGCGGTAAACGTCGAAGCTCCACGTTGTTAATATTATTATTTACAACAGAGAATTGAAGCTATATTTGTCATCAAAATAAAAAAAAAAAATTTTTTATTAGTTAATAATTTGATAGTCAGCCATCTGGCTAAAGCTTTATTCTAAAGTGCGTTTTTTTGTCTGTTTTTGAATTTTATTATTTATTTAATTTGTTTTGTTTTCTTTTTTTTCATTTTGTTATTTTAAATATTTTTCTACCTTTTTTTTATAGGTAATCCCCCTAGTCAAACTAATCCTAAATAATTAGGACTCGTAAATAACCATAATACACATCTATTTAGCATATTCGCTCCAATCCAATCCACAATTTATCTAGAGTTTGCTGCAAAATATTAGTGAAAATAAATTGAAAAACAACAACAACAACTACAACAACACTTTGACTGAAACAAAAAAAAAATAAATAAATAAACAAACAAACAAAAAGAAAGAAAGGAAATTCAAAAAAAAGAAAACACAAACAAAACAAATCATTACAATAGAAAATAACCATGTACCTTCGTTCGATTTTCTCCTGCTCCTCCTCCATCCATTTCTTATCCACAATTTTCTTTGTTCAATTAAGGCGGGCAAAATTAAAAAAAAAAAAAATTCTCCCTAACCATTAAACAAAATTAAGCACGCAACGCATGTTTACATAAACCGAACATCATAATAAAAAAAAAAAAAAAAAAAAAAAAAAAAAAAAAAAAAA
>NW_023998469.1:260281-266922 GCF_014805625.2 Glossina fuscipes
CAAAAAAAAAAAAAAAAAAAAAAAAAAAAAAAAAAAAAACATCAACATCAACATAAACATCAACAGTAACAATAACAGTAACATTAACAGTAACGAATGCAACATTTTTCACTGTATACAACACATACAAAGAAATGAAATTCATGAAATTCCATAAGCCATAAATAATAACCAAATTCACTCAGAGTTGTTATACTTACTAAAGAAAAAAGAAAAACAAAAGAAGAAATATATATATATAAACCAACCAACCAACCAACCAACCAACAAATCACTACTACCAATCGACTTTCAAGTCTTAAAAATAAACAACTACTACAACTACATCTACTCAACAACAAATGTAAAAAAAAAAAAAAATTACAAAATAAAATAAAAACTTCGCTAATTTTTGTTACAACAGACCAGGTTTGTATTGCAATGTATTTTAATATATTTAAACATACATATATATATATATATTTATGTTTTTAATTGCTTCCCTTTTACATACATGTATTTATTTGTTTATGTATGTACGTATGTATGTGTATATTATACATTTTCGTTGAAAAAAAAAAACATTTATTAACAAATTTTCTTCTTTAACGAAAATTTATTGTAAAACACACATTAACAAACAAAAAAAAAAAAAAAAAAAAAAAGAGGAAAACAAGAAAGAGAAAACAACCATAAATTGTTTACAGAAATCGTTCTGAAATTGTTATAAATTATTGTAATAATTGTTTTTGAAATTAATTACTACTACACAACACGATGTCAACAATCATTTGTTAACAATAACAATAACAACAACAACAACAATATATGCAATGTATTCTCAAATACAAACAAAGCAATCATATGCATAAAGATATACACGTACATATGCATACACATATACATTTACACAGACAGACAGGCTTGCAAACACATCACATATATCCTCATGCTTATGGCCTTCTAAACAAGTATTGTGTACAAGCGTAACACATGTCGTTACAAAAGTAAATATTTTATTTATAACAAATTAAACAAAGTTTAGGAACGTTCTTTCACTAAGCTTTCAAACTGCATACACCCCTACTAATAGTATATAATAATAGAATCACAATAAAAAAGCACAAAGGCACACCTTTACTTTATTTTGCTTTAGACTTTAATAGACTAATGAGTTTTTTAGCTAAGACAGCACTGCGCTCTTTGCACAAAGTTACACATTCATAATGATGAGGAAATTTTACAAGAACGAATGGACGAATATATAATTCGTCATATATATATATATATATATAGTTAGCTGGTTAAAAGTAAATGATAAGCGAAGAGATATTCAGACTGATGGTCGGGCAAGCACAAATCAAATCGGGCGGACGAACGAGCGTGAAAGCATTTAATCGATTAGATGGAAGCAGGGCGAAGAAGCAGTCAGTTTGGAGAAAGGACATACGGACAAAACCAGAACGAATCAGATCTTATGGTGATCGAGAACGTATACCCTAAAAGGATCTTTTCATTCGTATTTCTGAGTGTTAGATAAAAGAAGGAGAGAGGCAGTAAGGTATCTAAAAACCAAAAATTACTTTGCTCCGTTATCGTCTTTAGCCAAGAACTACTTAGAGACAATGTGATTGACATATGTGTTTGCCGGAATCAAAGCGTTTTCTATTCGTGCCACATTCTTTGGATACAATAATAATAAAAGTTTCCCTCCCCCTTTTAAAATTGCGCCAATCATTGCTGGCGCTACGTCAATCATCATTATTAATCCCGCCCAAATCTTTCATAAACCTACCGTAAAGATACTTTGAAAATCGAAGACCAACTACTGCTTCGATAACCATTTTGACTTGAGAGCTATATCGAAACAATGTCGCTTGAAATTTTCTCATATTTCAAAAATTGAACAATTTTGAAATTAATTCGTTTTCACCCAACGGTCGATTTAATTCCATTTTCCGCAGAAAAGTTCACGTTTAAGCTATATGTATATACTATAAAAATTTGCTGAAATGAAACTTTGCGAAATTCGTACTAAGCTATCAGGCTGCTCGGAAAGTAAGTTTGGTTTTCTTTTCAAGAAAACTGACGAATTCAATAAATTTAATCTCTCAGCGACCTCACGGGTTGTTATCAGAACGTTTGCATCAATGAATGCCCTTATTATTACCTTCAACTGGCCTCCGATAACGCGGTGCATCTTCAAGATCCACATTTTCCGGATCGAAATTTTGCAAACAAGTTAATGCATCTTCTCCGTACACATCGGATAATATTTTTCTTGCTTGTAGTAAAAGAAAAGTAAAATATGTCGAAAATTCTGGCCATATTTGAAAGGCCAACAATGGAACTCTTTCAAAAGCAAACCTTGCTTCTGCAACGCTTTCAACGTATATTACAATTATTTGGCTTAAGTGTGAAGTTGACTATGAAAAAATACCGTTATGTCCTCTGCTAGGAAAAATCGAAATTATTTTCCGGACAATCATATATAAATATATATTTAACTTTGCTGGCAATAGGACATGATTCCAAAAACGAAGATTTGGGGCTTGAAACATTTACAACTGTTTTCAAATAATTTGAATTTGAAAATTCCTCAAAATTCTTCACGAATTTATGCGTACACTTGACGTTGCTTTCAAAACAGTTTTCAGCACATCTCGAAGAATGTATTCAATGTATTGATGGCAAAAGATCTTAAATGGAAACACAAAGATGTTCGTTTTTGAAAACAAAATATTTCTAAGCATATCGTAAATTCGAGGATAAAGAAATTTCTCCTCGCTCCGTTCATGGACAATGGATATGAAAAAAGTCACAAAACGAGGCACGCCTTATGCCCAAACAATTCCAGAAAACAGGCGAAAATCTTCACTTGGACTATCGCGAATAGCGAGTATCGTGAAATAGTCTGTAGCCCTTGTGTTTTAGGCCAGTCAGTTTTTAGTATCTTTACAGTTACACAAGCAACCACGCAAGCACATGCTCATACCATACGTACTAACATCAAGTAAAAAGTAAAATTTGTAAGCTAGCGAAACTAACAGTCATTTTTACTGGATGCTGCATCATAAACAATAGTCAAATAATTTTTAAATTTATACAACAACAACAACAAACAAAGGGTGTAAGTACACGCATAATATTACAAAATCGATGCATACAAACATCATAAACTTGGCACTAATTCCTTAATCCGTACACTTAAAAAAAAATATGCTTTTAAAATTTAAAATATGAAAATTAATTTTTTTGTTTATTTTGTGATCATTATTACCTTTTTTTTTTATATATATACAATCGACCAAACTTTAGAGAAAGCAATGTCAAAAATTGGCAACGGAGAGCAGAATGGTGTTAAGGAAACCGACGATGGACGTAAATCAGTCTCACCTAATGAACCACTGCCGATCTATCAACAACGTGACAATTACTTCAGTTAAATCACGGGTATACACATTCAAGCATACATATTAATTAACAATGAACAATAATAAAAAGAAATCCTATAAAATTTTATTAAAACAAGTAAATAAGCAAAAGAATAATAAGTAACAAAAATAAATCAAATAAACGCAACAATAATTAAAAAAACAAGCTGAATAGTAAACAAGAAATTACAAATTAAAATGCATTTATATTAACAGAAAACAAAAACAAAAAATTGAAATTAAAAAATTATTAAACATTAAATTTAAAGAAATATGGAATTAAAAAAAGAAAAAAAACCTAGTAATTAATTAAAACCACGATTATATAAACTAACTAAACGAACATAATTACTGATGAAAATTCTTCCATTTTCGCATAGATGCAATTCTTTTATGACATTGTGTTTTATATGTGTATATATCTGTGCTATATACCTATGTATATATGTATATATATATATATATATATATATATATATATATATATGTATAATTTTGATGTGTATCTACCATATGTGTACGTAATTGTATTTAATTGATGTTACCATAATTATGGCTTAATTGACTGATAAATACATTAAATAACCAAAAAAAGACTATAACACACGTTACATTTATATATGTACATTAACGTATTTAAAAAAAAAAACAAAAAAAAAAGCATAAAACCAATTGAGATATAAACAAAAGAAAATATAAATTTTTATTATAGATAAACAATTAAGATAATAATCGAATCAAAACTATCCTTACATATCATGATCACAAAAGAAAAAAAAAAGAAGGAAAACAACAAAACAATAATAATTCCTTTCAACTTTTAAAGCAACCTCTAAAAGTAATAAACAACTACAAGAACTATTCATAATTGTTAAAACTCATGAGCATTGTTGTTGATATCGTTAGTCAAAGTTTCAAAAAAAAAAAAAAAAAACAAAACAAAACAAAACAACCAAATTGTTATGAACTTTCATGTAAAAGTAAAATTGAAGCTTAAGGAAAGAACACCCGGAAAGCTTGTCGCTTTAAAATAAGCTATTCTTAAACAGATGTCTTCACTTTAACTGTAATTTTACGATATTTTCGGTCCCAGTTAATTTTTTCCTAACAGTCTTTGTTATCTTCATTTAGTTAACCCTAATTTGTTCAAATGCGAATATCCTAAACAACTTCCGCTGCGAAGTACCGCCAAATCTATCTCTCCAGCATTTGGCTCTGAAAGCTTACTGTTTAGGTTATAATGACAATTTCTTAATCTGTTAGCAAAGGGTTTAGCTCACAAAGAGATTGCATTTTGCCTACGGGAAAATCATAATCTTTACATTACATAACATTAATAAACTTCATGATGTGTATTAAACACTGCACACTTACGCTATATGCTTGACTGCTATAGCCTTTAAAGCTCTCAGGGATATCCTGTGTAAAAAATATTCGGAATTTTCAAAGAAAACATTTTTAGTTATTTACCAAAAGTTACTGTTGATATTTTCAAAGTTAGTCCCACCGTTTGCAATACGATTACACTAGTGCTTGACTGATTTCTTCCTACATTTTCCGCAGGCTGTGTTAGTCAGATGGTGATTAGGAATTCCTTCTGCGTTTCCCCTCTAATCCCTCAACGATTAAGCAAGCAGAGATTCTCAAATCCGAAATCAAATTTTTGCTATCCCTATATCTTGATCACTACAGTATCTAAAAAATTAGCCGCTTTATTTGAGGAATACTCTGTGCCAAAATATTGCGGAAGAATCAAGGAAATTTTTATTTTATTTCCTGGAGTATATGCTGGAACCATCTAAATGTCTAATGTAGTCCTTCATACGCCCCTCATCGCAGACGATCAGGCACTCTTTTGCAACTTGTCAGAGATCGCTGTACGATTAACGATGAACCGAAGAACTTATGGCTACATAGCTGAGATCGCTTAATATTCCCCTAATCACTTTAGATACGCAGAACTTCGGAAAGCTTATGTTTCATAGTAGACAATAAAAGTTTTTTTTATGCGATTAGTATGTAATGAAAGGGAAGGGAAAGGAGTTCAAAACTACCTATGAACTCGAAAATAACTCAATTTTATTTTGCAATATTTAATTGTTTCTCTTTATTCTTTTCTTTCCTTCTCTTTAATTATTATTATCTTATCTGTAAACGGAAGTAAAGAATGTGTTTTCTATTTTAGGTCTAAAGGCTTGTTATTAGCTCTAGAAAGTCATTGAATACTTTGGAATGTTTTGTTGAAAAATTTACTTATAAGTATTGCCTGCAAGAAAAACCGCAATTACAAAAATCACATATTAAATTAAATAAACAATAAGACCTTCAGACATATTGCAGCATAAAACAAATATTATATAATACAAGTCAATTAGGCTGACAATTAATTCAATTTCAGTAAAAATAATTTTTGTAAAGGCAATGATTATGGATATAATCATAGCGAACGTTTAAGTTTTCTACCCACCATTTGAAACCACCAATTTTCAGGACTGCCTATCGAATGAGACAGGTAAAAATGTAACTTTTTTTAGCTAGTAACCTTTCTAGATGGAACGAGCTAAATCTATACAATAAGATGGCTTACTTACGCAAAGTAAATCAAACGTCCTTTGCGATTTACTTACGTCGATTGTAACGACGAACGATCTCTGTGTGAGGGAAACCTTAGAGAGAACAAGAAAAGCAGACATCAAATATTTGGATTCTGAAGGAAAAAGATAAAATTATCGTTGTCTTCTATCAAAGCGAAATTAAAAACTTTTCAATTTGCCTACGAAGAATTTATTTAAAAAAGTTTTTTTTTTGTCTTCAAAAGTTGCGAATTTAGTTCGCTTGAGTCTAGACACCGTTCACAGAGCTCAAAAGTGCAATGGTCTTTTGTCCGAAAAGACAATTGGAAAGAGATTCTATTATTTTGAATTAGTGAATATATACATTCTTAACGTTTCTTAGCGAAACTTGGGCATTAAACCTAAAGTGAAAAAACCGAATCTCTTAAGGCCTAACGAATTCACCGGCCAATAGTCCTATCTTTGGTAACGATGGTGTGTAACACTTCAATTCACTGTTCGAGAACTTTAAAGATTTTTTATTTGAAAACAAAAAAAAAAAGAGAATAATTGATCGAATTCGACTTTTGAAAAACAACGACAATTTCAATTATCTCTACGTAATGTAATATTTATGTATCGAAAATTTATTATTTTTTTTATAATAATTTATTTA
>NW_023998469.1:267022-292023 GCF_014805625.2 Glossina fuscipes
TTTTTTTTTTTTTTTTTGAATAGTTTTTAACATATTTTTAATGATTTCAAAAGAAATTTAAATACAAACAATTATCATTTTTCGTTTATTTTTTTCAATAAGGTGCTATATAAGTAAATTTATGTAAATATATTTTTGGATGCATTTAACGATAATTTCTCAAAAATATATTAATTATTTGGAAAATTTTCATTTAAAATTTTTCAATTTATATAAGCGAACCACAAAATGATAGTCAATAACTGTACAATGAAAAACACCAATAAAAAATTTCTTCTTCACTGCTTACATACATATCAGAATTATTGTAACCACATAATTATAAATTACGAGATTTACCTTAATTTCGGTTTATTTCCTATACTCTACTCACCATCAAAATGGACTTGTAAAATTACATCAATGATCATATCATTCTATTTGTGATAACCAAAAGTATGCTTGCGTTATAGTCTGATGTAATATGAACGGCCCTTCCATCCGTTTGTTATTGCAACGCTCAAAACAGGCATAAAAATCCAGACATTGTTTTAAGTACAAATTTATGACAGTAATCCGCGAAAAATATCTATTTATCTTTCCATTACTGAAATATTGTATGAGTAATCCAAAAACAGCAATAAAGAATCAAAAATTTGCACTTATGCTGCCAGTTTAACGCGGAATTAGTTCATGTTAATGATTTACTGACTACAATAATTTTATATGATAACCGAATTTAATACAAAGCATTTTCCAGAACCTTTCGAAAGAAAAATTTGTCCGTCTTGACCAACTTACGCGCCCATAACATATCGTTCGGCGAAGCCGCAGTTAGCAAACGTCTAAGGTGATGTATTAAAAGTGTACACATAAACATCAAAAATTTCGTTTAAGATGGTGAACAACAAATATTGGCCTTAAGGCGAATATAACTTTCTATCTCTCGTTGCTTATTTCATAACGTCCTTTTTTTTTATATTGTCTCGATTGTCACAAACTGTTATAGATGTGATTGCAACCTGGATCGGTTAACCACATTAATTATCTAAAATGAATTAATTTTTTCTGGAGATTTTCTGTTTTCGAGTCAATTCGTTGTTAAAACCGATAAAAAATAGTGTTAATTAGTAATAATCTATGGTAAATAATAAAATTTTCACAAAACTGTAACAGTGTTAATTAAAAAATAAAAAATGACAGCAGTAATAACGACGACAACAACAACAGAAACAATTGTAACAACTCAATATAACATTTATCCATAAACTATTTATTACAACATATTGTAAATGAAAAAAAAAAAAATTTTAAAGAAAAAAAATAAACAGACAAACACATCTGCAAGCACACATAAAATTATGTATGTATGTGAGCAAAATACAATACAAAAATCACATACAAAATATAAAGTTATATGCAAAATACTTGTACACCATTATATGTCATGTACACACAATTACGAAACAAGAATAACAACTAACGATT
Organism: Glossina fuscipes; assembly: GCF_014805625.2. Taxonomy (NCBI): domain Eukaryota; kingdom Metazoa; phylum Arthropoda; class Insecta; order Diptera; family Glossinidae; genus Glossina; species Glossina fuscipes. The sequence goes on from NW_023998469.1 coordinate 268,490, forward strand.
ATTATTATTATTATTATTAGGTTTTATTGCGTATATGTGCACATCGCACGTACACATTGTAAGTTATTTGTATTATTATATTATTATCATCAGTGACTATAAATCTGAGAGAAAAATGTTATAAAAAAACAGGAAAACAAAATTACATTTATTGAAGCGAATAAATAAATATAAATAAATAGTTGAAATTAAAAAAAAAAAAAAAAAAAACAACAGCAGCAACAACTAAAGGAAACTTTTCTTTGAGTTTTCACTCTAACTCTGAAAAACACTTAAGACTGAATGAAATGAGTAAATAACACTTCAATTCGCAGCAGTAATAAGTAAGTATTTCACGACTTCTCGCGAAAAGTTTTACAATTTAATTTCGCCAACAAATGAAACAACATTTTTTTCTTGCGATACTTTCCAGGAATATCGTTGCAACTATTTATCGTAAGTGTTTTGCAAAACTGCGAAAGAGTGAGATCATTGAATCTTCATATATGACAAAATCCATAATATTCAATTATTTGACCGTGATATATACTATACTATTACATCAAATAAGTATGCTTTTTTACATAGCTTCGAGCTAAATATGATCTACATTTTCAAATTACAAACAGAAGAAAATAAGTATAAATTTACGATATTTCCATATTTCCATTTCATTTTTATATCATAAGCGAACATATAAAATAGATGATCCGCAAGCTTTAAAAAAGGGAGTAACATTATGTCACTTTTTGACAACATTCCTTCCATTTCTTAATACCTATCAAAAATCTTGCAAATAATCTCTTTCCATTTCTTATCGATTGTTGTTGTAAGTCATTTACTAGCTTTTGGAAAGAGAGCGAGTGGCAGATTTCATTGTGTAAGTAACAAGAAAGGACAGTAAATGCAATCATTGGCCTTATAAGTGCATTTATATAGAGAGACACAGAGAGAAAGAAAGAGCAATGTAAATTACTTAAAACACTCAAATAATCCAAATGAAAACAGCTGGAATCAAATATTATGAAGAAACGAGCGTGTAGAAGCAATTAAATTGAAGAATTATTTATTATTTGCTAAGCAAGGGCGAACTTTATTTCGATTGCAGAAACAAAGAGTGAATTGTTTTGTAAGCAAATAAAACACGCAAAAATGTTAACGATGCGAAAGGTAAGTTAGAATTGCATTTTAATTTAAGATGTTCTATAGTATTATATATAAGTAGTCTAGAATATATTGAAATATTTTTTATCGATTACGATAGCAAACAAAAATTTTTGAAATCGAAGTTAATTCCATCGCAGCAAGAACAAGAAGAAGAATAATATGTACTTTGGTTTTGATAAACCTTACACAAAACGTTTTTGATTACACGTTTAAACTTTTACGCAAGAACCCCGATTAAATTTAAGAAAAAGGTAAGAAAAACGTCATCGAATGTAGCTAGTTTTTGATACTACTAGTCACTATAACTATGAGGGATGATGATGGTTGAAAACGTCATTCCAAATATGACAAATGAGAACAATATCTGATTAGAATTAATTATGATAGAAACTTTACGCGCTTCGTATATTATAAAAACCCTTGAGCCGATAGGTAGGATAAGAGGGCCCTTTTAGAATAAGTTAGACTAAGAGTAAGCTAGGATTAGGCTAAGAGAAGTATAAGTTAAGGAAAGAGAAATGATAGTTAGTTACGTAGAATTAGCTTTAAACCGAGATTTATTTAAGTTAGGATAAAGTAGGTTAGGGGAGTCGATTGCGAGGGTCGCGAGAGACCAGACGTCTCGTTAGGCTTTTAAACTAGAAATGCGGAGATAATTTTTAACGCGAAGTGAAATATGAAATAATAAATTGATAAATATTATAAAGAACTTGAAATACCCTGTATAAATTTGAATGAAGGCAACCTGACACGGCTGAGCTACCCCAGCACCACGTTCGGGCAAAAATAGCCCTCAAAGTGTATGGTTAATTAGCGTGAAATTCTAAATTGATTAATTCATGTCTGTCCGTCTGTGTGGTGTTTGTTGTTGACACTGCCCTGTTCGCAAAAATCAAGATATCGACTTCAAATTTGGTGGAAACATTATAAGTTTTTGCACGCTGGTTGGTATTGAAAGTGGGCCACATTGGTTAGAACAGAATATCGCAGTGTAGCGTAAATTGAACGCAAGTTCTTTTTTCTTAACAAAAATTTTGGATTTTTGCTCATTCTTAAGAAATTATAAAAGTTAGAAGGGTCTGTGTTGCTAGTGCTCAATGTCTTTTTTTTAGTCTACTTCTTGTATTCAGCACAAACTTGCAAAACCTTCCTAAGGTTTGTTGTAAGTTGTTGCGATTAGGAAAAACATGGATCAATGCTACCTCACCCATTATCGAAAATTTGGCACGCTTTCTCCTTGGACGGTTAGTATTGCGTATTTGGTTGGTCACTCGATAACATTTATATTGTTACGAAAATCCCAAATTCAGTTAAATGTCAGCTAAGTAATTTTCGTAAGAATAAATTCCCTAAAGAAGGGAAAATCAAATGAGCATTCGCAGGCGCCTCATGCAGCTGCAGGCCAAGGAAAACGATTAGTGGAAAAGCAAACAGGTAAAAGCTAAGTGCATATTCGCAGGCTCGTCGTGCAGGTGCAGGCCGATGGAAACGATTAGAGCAAAAACCAGGCTGGAATTAGACCATAACCATAAATTTAGGTATTGTAACATTCTTGTAAAATTGTATATAAATCGAATATTTGTGAAAAGTAGGGTTAGTCTGGCAAGAATGTAGAAGTTGAGAGTACGGCCAAAATAAATTGTAAATAAATATTCCTACTGTTGTGAAAGACAGAGTAGTAAAATAAAAGAACTTTGATGTGCATTTCTCTTGATCAATATATCCACGATCTAGTGATACGGACTATATCTTGTAAAAAGCGAATTTCATAACAATATTATATCCTTCATGCTATTAGAATAAAACCCACTTTTTTTTTAGGAAATTTTATTGTAATTTACATAGAATCTTGACTTTGATGTTTTTTATTTAATTATTTCTTTTGGTTTTTCTTCTTTTTTTTTTTTAAATCTACGTACTTTTGCCTAAAACAAGTATACAACACACAACTCACAGAAAAAATTGCCTAAAATTTTAATTTGTGTAATTCTAAAAAGAGTTTAATTAGAACGTCTTCACTGCATTTTTCAGTGTTTTTAATAAAAATTTAAAATTAAACATTTCTCTTAACATCTATATTTGGGTATTAAAAGGACGTGAAAATGGGGAACTAATCAAGACATGAATTATATTTACTTTTAAAAGGTGCCTAAGGTGTGTGTGGCAGGGGTGCGCTGTGTTAAGTATAGAAAGTTTAAAGAAAGTTGAACATTGATAAAACGACAAAGGACAGACAATAAAAACAATTATTATTGTAAATCAAATAAATGCTTTAAATGATTATTTAGGCTTTTTTTAGAGGCAACGTTACAGTCAATACCGGAAAAAAAACTCAAAATAAATTAATAAAACGATGTGATACAGGATAGTTCAAATCATAATTTAGTGCTTAAGTAATATATTATAAAAAAAGTGGAGGTAAACTTTAAATAAGTAATCTCTTCTTCATTCTCTCCCTCTATATTTCTTTCTTACTTTCTTTTTCAATTCAAATAAACGGACTTGTATGATTTTGTGGGGATTAGTGCGTTGTTTCATTTGACTTGGAGTTACTATTTATTGGTTAGAAGTGAGGACATCTTTCTTATGCTTATTTTGAAATATCGGGATGATGAAAGCCTATCACTTGCTGTGTCTTGCTCTCTTATATACTTGTGTGTAATTGCGAACTGAACTTTTGGGTTTTTTTTTTTTGTTTTTTTTTAAATGTTTGCTGGACTCTATTGCTCTCTGTATTATGCTCTCTCGTTCTCTAATTGCGTAAGTGTATGTGTTTCTATTTGCAAAAAAGTTTACTCTTTGACGCTTCTGCTTATCCGTTTCGTTTCATTTTAATTTGTTGGTATTATCATCAGTCCTGCATCTGAAGTCTTGTAATTGAAGCGCTTTCGTTTACTCTTGGGTGGATCGTTAAGAGTTTTTTTACTATATGCTTTCATAAGCCAAGTTCAACTCAACTCTTTGAGATTTTGTGTTTACCAGCGGAAGATTCGGCTTTCGCCAAAGCAGCTTCGGCCATTTTCTTGTATTTGCCAGCCAAGTCAGGTAAATCGTAAGCAATGGCCACATCAAGTTTGTTGAGAGGGCAACCACGGAAGTACGAACAAGTTTCGGATAATTTTTTAAATTCGTATAAAGGATTTAAGCGGAAGAAGTCACGATAAACCTCGGGGTCGGGTAGATCATATCGTGAAATATTGGTGAGAGTCGAAAGACCCTCATAAATGTGATAGTTTTGCGGATTTTCAATAATGTTGTCCGCAACACGTTTCTTATTGCTAAATAACGTTTTGTGGTTGAAATAAGTATTAAGATAGCAGTCCACCATTTTTGCATGATTACGTACGCGCACCTATAAACGTAAAAAGAACGAGTGACAATAACGAATTTTTACATCTCTTAAGATATTATACTCACAGCAAATCGTCGCGCACTAGCAATTTTGTTTTCAATTCTTCTATCAACCGCTGTACGTAAATCTCTTAAAAATGCTCTTTCTTGAGCTAACAATAAACGTGCGGGCGATCCTTCTTGGTAAGGATGAGACCACAGCGATGTTGTGTAAATCAAAGGGGGCTGAGCTGAAGACATCAAGGGCGAAATATTCCAAATTAAAGCGCTTTGCACACGTAACAATTCTTCAGGTTTTACAATGTCAGCTTTATTCAGTACGATACGCGTTTGATACTCGCGGCCCTTTAATTGATCTAATATAGCTTCTGTTTCTGGACCCACGTCTAGTTTAGTAGGGTCGTAAACTAAGAATATAATGTCAGCGCGATCAATAAACCATTGACAGGCATCATTGAAAGGAAACAAACGGGCAACTTGTTTGCGCACTTCCAAAATACCAGGTATCTCCACAATATTAACCTTTAAAAATGCCGTATTAAAGAAAAGTGCTTCATTATAAAATTTTGTACTTGCCTTCTCCAATAGTTTATTAGGCAGCTTTAGACCACGTAAACGATCTTCTAGACCTTGACCGAATTTCTGTAGACCAGAAAATGTGTAATCAGCAGCCAATTGAGTTCCTTCCAAAATCTCGGTATCATTACCCCACATTAAAATATTAAAATAAGCCGGCGACGGTTCGGCACCTAGTCATAGATAGTTTGGGAATAAACTTTTTAGTTTCTAAAATTATTAATTATTATATTATCTTTTACCAGATCGTAATGAGTGGGCGGTATATTCATTGTCGGTTAAATAGTTGATAATTGTAGATTTACCACCGGACCAAGGACCCATAAATAGTACCAATGGTTTTGAGAAAATTTCTGGATCTCCAAAGTGTCGATTGCTCAAATCCCTATATTTGTATAAAGTTTCTAAAGGCTTGATAGCATTCTCATAGATGCGCTTAATATCTCGTAGAATAACGTTGGCTACGCTATCAAAGGCATTTTCACGAGCAAACGAATCTTCGCCAAGTTGTAGCAATTCGGTAATGTGATCGCGACTTCTACGATGTTCGGGAATCTCACCTTCCTTTGTATAGAATGATTAATGGTTAGAATCAATCAATATGACGTACTTTATTTTTAAAACTTGCCCAAAGTAGTTCGTCTTCGGGTTTAGTGTCCTCCTCCTCCTCCTCTTCTTCTTCCTCTTCTTCTTCGACTTCCGGCTCTTTAGCGTCCTCTTTTGTTTTCATCTCTTTGCCATGCTTTTTATCATCTGCTTCGCCGTCACTATCATCCTGAGCATTTGGCAAACCGTCTCCATCGCGATCTTCATCATGTTCGTTGAGAACGCCGTCACCATCGATATCGTCGTCCATGTGGTTGGGAACGCCATCGCCATCCACATCATCATCTATGTGATTGGGAACACCGTCACCATCTACGTCTTCATCTTCGTGATCGGGTATGCCATCACCGTCCATATCAGGGTGAGTTTCCACGGAACGTCGTGAACGTTTAACGACTTCTTCTTCTTCCGCGACTTTTTTGGTTACTTTATCTGTAGTTTCTTTTTCCACTTGTTCTTCCTCAACTTTTTCAGAAGTTTCTTCTTCGCTTTCAGTTGGCACAGCGCCAGGCTGTACATCTGCTGGCTCGTGGCCGTCTTCATCGTGCACATTCGGCACACCGTCCCCATCAATGTCACGGTCATGTCTATTAGGTATACCATCACCGTCCATATCTTCGTCAAGTTCATTAGGAACCACGTCACCATCAATATCGTTATCTTCATCGTTAGGAATGCCGTCGCCATCAATATCGAAGCTTTCGGGTTCTTCTTCATTTGGCATGCCGTCACCATCCTCATCCTGGTCAGCTTCGTTAGGAACGCCGTCGCCATCAATATCGTGATCTTTCCTATTGTCCACTCCATCACCATCGATGTCTTCGTCGTGGACATTTAGCACACCATCACCGTCAAGATCGTTGTCTTCATAATTAGGAACACCGTCACCATCTAAGTCATGATCTTGCTTATTGTCGACACCGTCTCCATCTATATCCTCGTCATCTACATTCGGAACGCCGTCGCCATCAATATCTTCGTCCCGATGATTGGGAACTCCATCGCCGTCAATATCATCATCCTGATGGTTGGGAACACCGTCGCCATCTAGATCTTCATCATCTTCGTTAGTAACACCATCCCCATCAATATCTTCGTCATCTTCATTAGCAACGCCATCACCATCCATATCACCATCATCCTCATTGGCTAAGCCATCACCGTCCATATCGCCGTCATCTTCATTAACAACTCCATCCCCATCCATATCATTATCATCTATGTTGAGAACACCGTCCCCGTCAATATCTTCGTCTTGGTCGTTGGGAACGCCATCTCCATCAATATCGTTATCATCGCTATTCATTACACCATCACCATCGATATCGTTGTCTTTTTCATTGGGTATACCGTCACCGTCCATATCGCTGTCGTCTACGTTGAGAATACCATCTCCGTCAATATCATCGTCTTGGTCATTGAGTATACCGTCGCCATCTATGTCTTCATCTTCACTATTGGGAATACCATCACCGTCAATATCGTCGTCCTGGTCATTGGGTACACCATCGCCATCCAAATCATTGTCTTTAACATTGGGAACACCATCGCCGTCCAAATCATGATCATGCACATTTTGTACACCATCGCCATCCAAATCGGGATCGTGTATATTCAATATGCCGTCGCCGTCTAGGTCTTCGTCTTCCTCATTAGGAATAACATCACCGTCAATGTCGTCGTCTTCTTCATTAGGTATACCGTCACCGTCTGTATCGACTGCTTTGGGTGATCGTTTCCTACTATCAGTAGATGGCTGATCGCCTTGCATTAGTTCATCTTCGTTTTTGCCATCTCCGTCAGCGTTTTCATCGATTATTATTTTGCTACCACCGGTTGTGTCAGGACTAGGAGCTAATTCTTCTGTGTCATGTAACGGGTTAAAAAAAAAATGTCGAGTTTTTAATCAAAATTATATGTAATGAGTACGTGGCTTCTGGATTTAATAATACATTTAATAATGTAAAGGAACACATTCAGGGACCATCTCTCAAACGCTGGCTTACCTCTTTCTTCGCCAGTTTTCAGTTCATTCAAAGCCTTTTCAATATAAGGACGGCATTCTGATTCAGTCGGCCCATCGGAACTAGCATAGACATCTGTAACATAAAGAAGTTTTGAAAAAATGAGAAACTTTGTGAAAAAGACAGGGAAAAGATTTTTTTTTACTTGTATTAACGAATGGTAACCTGCGTCACTGTAATTGTCAAGTAAGTAATCAAAAGTTGTATATTCTCGCAAAAATTCGCAAAAAATTAAAACAATTAACTCAAAATAATCATACCTAAGACGAGAATCATAAGTTATCTTTAAAAATGGGTGCGAGCTATCTGTAGAGGTAAGACAATCTCGAAAGGAAGACGATAATTTTAAACCACATTCAGTCAAATAAGTATCAGCAATTATATAATAAGTAATTAACGTTCATTATATCCTACATCACTTGTGGTATTGGGTACATTACATTTGTGCAGACGTACCTAACATTCCGGAGGGCCTAACATTTCATTACACCAATCGATTCAGAATCATTTTTCGAAGCGATCTAAGCTCGTCTGTTCGTCTGCGCGCCTGATGTCTATCCGTCTATAATTGTGTTCAATCTAGAGATCGCAATACTTGAGGTATTCTGATGAAATTCAGTCTAACCGTTCGATCACTCCCCATATAACGTCTTCTTTTGAGAATTTCGTTATATAGAAGAAAATTTTTTTTCTAGAAAACTCGCTGACCGGTAGTATTTCAGCATTTTAAATAAGTATGGAAAATTTGGTTTGGCCAGCGCAATGTTTTGAATCGCCTCCCATACATCCGGTCTTACGAAAACTGTAACTTTATATAGTCAAAATGTCTAAATTTCAATATTTTAAGGTGAAAATTGATTCAAAAATAGCAAATTTAGAAAGAAGACGACTTTACCGATACGGCAGTATAGAAAGATTCTCAACCAATGGTAATCCTAATATCCCAAAAAAGTCTAATTGTTAATGTTTTATGATGAAAATTTTTTCATAAGAGCAATTTGATATAAAAGTTAAGTAGACCAAATTTGAAACACATGCGTTTATTTTTTGGACACCACTCGACAAGTTTTAATTTATAATATTTTATGATGTACATCGATCCATAGTAGCAATTTGGCGAAAAAAGGTAACGGTACGAAATGTGGAACTCATAAGTCTCTTTTTTAGACCCCAACAAATATAGAGGTTGTCATGGAAACCCAGCCTTACATAGAGAGAAAGTCAAATTTTCAGTCTTTTATGACGGAAGTTGGCAGGTAAATTAAGTTTGCCAGATATGGAGTACGCCATGCGGTTTTTTGGACATCCTGCAATCTGCGGGCTTTCATGGAGAGTGTGCCTTGCAATGTGCAATTTTTGGTGTATTAATAGGAGAATGTATGAATATCTGTGCTACGAGAAGGGTTGTAGGGTATCTAATGGTCAGCCTTGCTCGGCTGTCATGCTCTTACTTGTTCAAATAGAGTTCATTTTAAAGGAAATTACCTAAAACGTTGACGATTAACTGCAATAAAAAAACTCTCCAAAATTTTCAATAATTTCCTGATAGGATTCGGAATTCGTTTTGAACGTGATGTCTGTAGATTAAAATAAACTCAATCGCGATGATAGGAACACCCCACTTAAGAAAAGGTTTTTCAATATCACGTTCATATATATATATATGCCTCTAATTTGGCCCCAAAGAAAATTTTATTAAATTTTGAAATCTATTTCTTTTGATTAGTAAGACTAGTAAAATTTTTATTTATAATTTATAAAATAATGTAGAAAATCTGTTGTTTACGCATTTTCGAGTTTGCTTATTTATTTTTCTTCTTCCTCCTCGTCGTTTGGCTCAATGCCCATTTCTTCCTACACAAATTTTTTCTCAATGTAAGTTTGCTTTAAAATATCTATTTTTTCTGTCGAGCACATTTACATATGCACGAGTGAGTGAAAGTGGAAATGGATTTCAATGTTTCATTTATTTTACATATTTTTTAATTCTTTTCGTTTTTCAAACTATCTTCGGATGAAGAGAATTTTTTATGCCTTTCGATACAATTTTACTTTCCAACACATTCATATATACACAGGTATGTAAACAAATATAAAAATGCATGCACTCTTGTGATATTTGTGATTCCCCCTCTCCCTCATCCTCGTTTCTCGTTTTATTATTATTTTTGTTGTTATTGCTTTTTATTACATATATTATTACATGAACCACAACAGCAGCAAACACATGTTTTCGATGTAATTTTATCTCATAAACAATTTTCAAATAATTTGGCATTAAATTATCACTTAATATAAAAACAAATTAAAAAAAATTTCTTTTTCTGCGTTGATCACAAGAGGTAATCTCTCATTATTATATATAAAATTAAAAACTTGTTGAAACACATGAATATATGTAAATATGTTTCGCATGTTTCCCTGACATATATAAATAGATACATAACCTTTACGTATAGAAAATTTAGAGAGTAATGAATTAATTTGAAATTATTTAAAAAATTTTTGTTGTTCGCTGGAAATATGAACGTTGTCAAAGTCAAGGTAATACGTGAATTATAGACCATTTTATATACAATATATATACATATACATATGCTTTGCTACTTTTCAGGATGCGTCGTAAAGTTTGCATTTCTCACATTTTCGAATCCCTTGGCGAATTAACAATTTTCGCATATTTTCCGAATTATTAAAATTCGAAAATTTGTAATTAATGTTTGACTTGAACTTATGTATTTCCAAAGATGAAAGAACACCGCCAACAACTCAAGGCGGAAACGGTCTTTCGTATACTAACTGTATTAATATGTGTTCTTTAACATATTACGAAGTCAGAGTGTACACTTGTCTAAAACATTCCATTGATTTCAGGCCAAGCGATTATTAAAGTTGGTGAGGTTATTATCAACGATAGAGCTCTTTTTGGTGCTTAAAAATTTCTTTAACAAATCACATGAGTAGCTGAAGTATTGGATCAATTCATTAACCCATGGTAGGACTTAACAGTGTGGAAAGCAATTTAGAAAAGCGAAAATTCTTCAGTCAGCGGGGTCTGAGTATAACTCTCAATGGCGACCAGCTTTTCCTACCAATTTTTGGAACGAATATGTGGAACGCGATTTTCCCGAAGTATCATTTTAACAGACCGCCGGCAGTTGTTAAAGCAAAGCTCTATAAAAGTAAAGCCATAAACAAAATTCTGTTTTATACTCACTACCAAAAAGTAGGGTAATATTTTTGTTGAAATATTTCTAAAATAGAGAACGACGCTTCAGAAACTTTATACAATGCGATCTTTATCAATATCAAACTGTGAACTGCAAAACAGTCTGTAAGTCTCTTGTCTCTTTGTGTTTCTGTCGTCCGCCCACCTATGTTTACGTCCACGGTTCATTTTTGCAAAAACATTGTATTGCATTGCGTAAAGGTTGGTATCGAAAAAAAGTCAGATGAAAAGACACATCTACAGTATAACGTAAATCGAGACCGTCTATATAAAAATTAAAAATACATAACGTTACATTACATTGTGGGTGATTGTATAGTTACGTGTACAAAAAAGAATTAGTCAGTCGCAGAGAAATACATCGATATTTCTTTTTTTTAATTTTTTTCAATTTGTTTCCTTTTTTAACCAAATTAGAAGGTATCTAGCCATAGTTAAGCAAAGACAAGTTTATGTCTCGTTTTTTAAAAAAATTGTTTCCACAGAAATCTCCTATAATTGCAACCCTGATGAAGGTGAGAAAGAATTATCTGTAAAGAGAGTGGGGTGAATTAACCTAAACATAAAATAACATCAAATACTTTGATCCACATTCAAATTATTCCACATACGAGCACCGCGGTTAAACTACGGACACGCTTTAAAGAATGTTAGGAAAAATTGGATGGAAAGAGCATTACAACTATCTAATCCATAAAATATTTTTTTATCTGGAGCATAAAGAAATGTTAGCTTGGTTATTTGTTTTGTCACACATCCTAAAAATTAGGAACACACGATTTGCCCAATAATTTTAGTCTTTTTAGATTTGGTTCCAAAAGTTGTTCCTGAAGTTTTCAAAAGTTCAGCCTCGATCGGCTTATGGACTATAGAATTCGCCAAGTGATATCCTTAGTTTCAAATAATCATTTTAAGATCATGGTTGAGTTGAGAAATGCGAGGATGCGTACCCAAGATTTGTCCCAAATAGAGCACAATTTTTTTACTTTTCATCAATGACTTCCAAGAACTAAGTATCTGCAGCAAATTTGCTCAAACTAAAAAAAAACCAAAGAAAAAGCCACGACTGTGATTCTAAGTTCGTGATACCTTATGAAAATTGCATCCTTACCATAACATTAACGCTTTTATAATAAGAAATCTGAAAAGAATGTGGATTTAATATCCACCGCCATTTGGCTATTAGACTTAGAAATTATTCGCGAACAATACAACATAACGAACACAAAATACCCTGATTGGGTTTTATTTGCGTCCAGATGACCGTTAAGTCCATTTAGTTCTCGTATGTTCCGTTTCTTTTTCGAAGTTCCAAGAAGTTAACCTACGAACCAAATATTTTTAGTTTACTTTGAAATTGGGCGGCCGAAAAACGACTTAAATTGAAAGAATTTTAAAAGAAATTCTAAAGGCTCTTACATGTTTGCTGGCGATTGTCTCTTCCATGGGATGTAAGTCGAATATAGTGGAAGCAAGAAAATAGAAAATAGTTCAAATCTTCGATTTTCGCGTATAAAACATTTTTATTATCTAGAGAGCGAGGGAGAGAGAGAGAGAGAGAGAGAGAGAGAGAGATTGAAATAAATCACCAGTACATTTCTGCCACCGAATGTGTGTTTAGCACTGGCAGACACATAGATCGACAGACAGACATACAAACAATGGGACAGGCAGGCGAACAGGCGGAGCAGACGGACAGGATTAGATGCATTCCTAGTTTGAAACTAACAAACACCACGTTTCATAGAGTTAATGGCTGTTGCAAAGATTTTGAAAAAAAACGCTTGCAACTTTGCTATGACCGGTAAAAGAATCCATAAACTAGAACTAAAACTTGCTTCGTTTTCATGAAAAGCGCAAAAATTGCCGCAATTACTCTTAAACATCGTAAAGATTAGCAAATACATTTGATTCCAACGTAATAATTCATTTTCCTACATTTTACGTAATCTCTAAAACTTATTTTTGAGTGTTACATATGGATTACATTTTATATTTTTGCATATACACGCTACTATAGCACATAAAAAAAACTCTTGTATTTGGTTTGGCAAAGTGTCTTGTTTACAATCTTGTATTCTTTTTTGAAATAGCTTTTAAAGAAAAAACATCAGGAGAAAGAAATCATAATTTTACGAACTAAAAACCATTTCATCATTCTCCTCTTAATTTCTACATGCTTTTTATAACTGTGTGAATGTATACTATACATTATTTGGCTTATTTTCAGGTTTTTGCCTTTTCTTTAAATCTCATTATTAAAGCGATCTCTCATTACTTAAATAATAAGCATCAATTTTAATTATCAAGGCTACCGCAATCCCACATTCATCCCAATCAACAAATTAATTTTTTTTTAACGTGATGCAGAAATTTTATAATGCAACGTTTTAAGCATAGATTGGGAGATTTGAACTGAAACGTCTGCAAATTTGAGATGTATCAGAAATTGTGGAAGAGCACATGAACTAATTTTGCTGATTTTGGGAATTTCATCTGAATGGTAAAAAAGGAGGTTGACAGCGCCCACACTTTGAAATCTTATCCATCATAGCAACGGAAAGATAAACAAATAAGCCTTAATAGACTCCACTCTCCATACTAATTAGAAACATACACTATTGTAACTAAAAAGAAAGATCAATATTCAAATTAAATTGCGCCGATTGCGCTGCGATAGACGTCTGTAGCCAAATTCAGATCATAAACCATTAAAGTGTTTTTGCCGATTTTTACAAAGTTGCATTACACTTTCCTTGCGAAATAAAATGAGATGAGATTTGGATCTACGCATGCGATCTGGAAACAACCCATTAATCAAGCGAATATCGTGTGTAAGACGAAAAATCGCGCCAAAGACATTCAAAAATCAAGGTGATGTTAACAGTATTCTTCGGTTATCGTGATGTTGTGCGCTTTCACTTCCTTTCGCCGTCCCAAAGTATTAACGTAAAGTGTAAGGGATCTTATTTGAGTTTGAGGATTACTTTGGCGGTAACGAAATACATTGCAAAATGAAAATTTTAATTTGGGACGTACCTTTCGGACACAGTAGTGTGTAGTTTTTAAAAGAAATCTTTGTGATTCTACACCAGGAAAAAGAGAGAAAGAATCGAAACGTCTTCTCGTCTTAAATATCTCAGGTATAATTGTTATCGCGTGTGCAAGCAAATTCTTGCGCCTTTTTTTTTTTTTACAAACTGCCTTCTTGTGAAAGTTTTGGATCCTATTATATTTCTCGTATTCCCCACGTCATTCCTTGACATTCAAACCACAACTTTCCAACTAATAAGACAAAACGAAATTTGGTCCATATTAATATGTTTGTGTTTGCAGTCGTTTGAAGGTTTCTTTTTCATAGTAGGGTCTCTATGAGTTTCAAATATTGGATAAAATTGATCAATTTGAAGACATAATTAATTTTTAATTCGCTTGTTGTACAATAGTAAGACTATGTAAAGATATTTAACGGTCAGAAGCGCTTGAACTAAATACTGGTTTTTTATTATATTAATATGTTTATGATAAATAGGTATAATTTCGAAATCATCATCGTTATGAAAATTATTCCGGACTACTGATTTTACGAATAAATTTATTGCATCAAGCTTAGACAACATTGATCTATTTATCGGGCTCCCCCCGCCAAGAAGGTTTCATTTTAAGCACTTTATGACGAATATAGTTGAAGACTTTTATTAAGCCAATTGGCGTAATTTATGGAATAGTCGAACTTGTCCTTTGTATGAGATGGAACAAATAATTAAGGTAAGATTGACCTTTCGTCGAAAAGTATTGATGATTGAAGACCGCCAAGGACAAATTTCAAATATAAAACGTGAATAATTGTTAATAATGGTCTACATAAAGTTTTGAGTTTCGAGCTTGAAAATTAATTTTTAATTACCTAAATTCCAGATGAAGAATTTGTGAAAAAATAGCGAACCTTCTTCTTGCCTCACTGTCAAACTTGTAAAGCTTACATTTTAATTCTTTCATAACGCATTTCCTAAAAAATATATGCTCTGCGTATAATATTTTCCTTTTATATAACGCTTTAAGAATCTTCGTTGCTCTCTAGAACCGTTTGCAGTTCAGTAATGAAGTACAGTTCCTAAACTAGTTACTTGATTTCCGCGTAAATTATGATATTTTCAGGGAAGCGAACACTTTCACATTGTTCTACGCGAATTTACAAATCTAAACTTTGTGTTAATCACGAGACAAGTATTTGTTCTCTTTTTTTATAAAAGAATATTTATGCAGAAATTTTGAAACACTCTATCATTTGAATTGCAAATTTTCTAATTTTTAAATCAATTAATTTTCTTAATTAAATGGACAAAATATATTAATTCTAAAACTTTTAAGAAAAGTAGAAGACGGGCCGCCAAAGTATTGCCTCCATAAATACACACACATGTATATGTGCATGCAGAGATCTAACTTTATCCATTCCGAGTATATTCGCCCGTCGGTTGCTCGAAAAACATACTTTTAATTTCTAAACAATTTATTAAAGCGTTGCTCGGCCGTTCCCCCTCCTTCGAATTTATTGAAAACAAATTAATCTACTAACTAACGCTTCATTGATGTGAATCATTGCTACTCGCAGATTTTCTTCGTTCTTCAGTTACTGTTCTCCACATGTCTATGTTGGGTTAGTTACCTTTTGATGAACAGAATATGATCCGTTTCTAGTTTTTTTGACGACAACAAGCAGGTAAAGGGCCAAATGAATGAAATCTTACTTTACAAGTCGATTCCTGTTTTGAACGAACCTGCCTTCATGTTCGAAGAACAACTCATACACAATCAATCGCTTGCAATTAGTGCTTAAATTCTGCGCATAAATCTAAAGTCGTTTGAGGGAGAATTTTTGTCCACTCGGTACAAAAATACTTGATTTGTTACATATCTTGATCATGTCCATTTGTCCAGCGGTGTATGTGTTATTAAAACCTTCAAAGTGGCAACAATTTGCACTGAAGGTAGAATCCTATCTTGGGGATGGCATTAAAGATTTTCTTTTTATTAATATAACTACCTATTAGACACTCGGCAAGTCCTCTATGACATATGTTTGCAAGAGGCTATAACGCTGACTATATGTTTTTCCCTACAAAAGATTCTCCACAACATTTTCGAAGTGATTATAAATTTCATGGATTAGTCTATGGTCAACAAACAATGCTATCTGTATATATCGATATAACATATATTTTTATATGTTATTTATTTTTATTTATAGATTTACTTGTGTGTCTTTTTAACTAATTTTAATTTAGACTTTAAACACTTTTCTCATATTCTCTTAAATGATAAGATTTTTGAACAGAACAGAAAATTAGTGAAAGTTAAAGCAATTTTTTTTGATTACTGCAGAGAATCTCTTCTTTCGTGGATTGCTTTGCATTCGATTGTTTTTCGAGTGTTTTCCTTCTTTTGGGTTCTTTATCGAAAATTTTGTCATTTTATTATCTAAACGATCATGTTTTAGCTGAGCGATTTTACTGAGCATACACATTCAATACATTATGTAGAAGGTATTGCTAACAACAACAGCAGCATTGGTCTGCAATCCGCCAAACTAAATAGACAGAGTAAAGCGTCGCGTTTGATTTCAAAGCGTTTAGTTGACCAGTGCACTAGACTGACTATGCTCGCACATACTCAGTTCTTTTTGTTTTTTTTCGATTTCATTTTAAATGAAATTGCATAATAATAATTTCGAGATATTCATCTCAGAAAATATTATTTTTATCTGTGCGTGTATTGGTCGTGCCGTATGATAGCACTCGCGTTTGGGATTTGACAAAATTTTCAATTTTTCTTAATTTTTTTTTTTTTTTTTTGGTTTTTTCTTTCGCAAGGCAAGAATTATATAATCAGAATTTCTTGAGTAGATGCATATAGGTTTCCTATAGAAAATTCATAGTAATAGACCGACATACCGTGATGAGTGGAGACGGCTAGTAATGTTAGCCCCACAAGGAACCAAAACGTTAGCCGTCCCATAATGTGAAACCGCTAATAAATCCTTATGAAACTCCACTCCAGCGTATCCTAGTTTAGTAGTTGTGATTACAATAACAGTTAATACGCTTAAGCGACCACATAAATACTTTTTTTTTTAAATTAATTAAAATATATAAAAAAAATTTAAAACAAATAAATAAAATCACTTTCGCATTTTCTGCATTAATGAAATAATATTTATTTTTTTTTTATTATTATTTACAATGCACTAAAAATAGAAAAATATATTTAAGAAAAAAGAAAATCGAAGTCAGAACGCAGACACACACACACATACACACACACGCACAGTTTATTAATGCTTAGTAAATGTAAAAAAAAGCACATTATATTTCGGTCCATTAGCCGTTTTTCCAGGGTAATCCTTAGTGTCCCCTTTAAAACGACCATAGACCGAAAAACAAAGTATTTTCTTTTTTACTAAAACTTTTTAAGGAATTAATTTCATTTATACAAATATTTATTTTTATATTTCTTTCTTTCTTTCTTTTTTTAATATATAAAAATAACGTTTCTTAGTTAAAAAAAAAATTTTTTTTTAATGTATTTTATGGTTACAGTACGAGTATACGAGTCGATCTCTCCCGGTCTAAAACCAATTCGTAACACAACCAGGAGACTCAAATATTTTACCTTGTGACCGCGAAAATAATTTGATTTTTTCATAGCGAGATATGTCGAAATAAATTTCACAAAAATATTATTTTCGTGTATAAAATTGTTGAGAATATTTTTAATTTTACGCTCTATTCTGTCTGTTGCACTTCTTAAGCAAAAAGAGAGCGCTCTGACCACAAATTTCTTTCCTTTTGGCTGTCGTTAGACCAAACAGCAAAGCAATTCAGAACAAAATCATCAATTTTGCCTAAATTTTTATACACAAACTGAAATTATACAAATACACTGTAAAAATTATTGTAAAGAGTCTCAAAACTTGTCTAAGATGTATTCATTTTAAACATCACTTAACACGCTTTACGACTCTAAAAGTCCTCAGATTTTGTATACTCTCGTGGGTAACTCAAATCCATTTATTAAGTTTGCATAATTTGCATAAATTATTGGATGGTGCACCGTTTCGAATTTGAAGAATTAAACTAATTTCAAACTAAAAAAAAGGGGAAGCAAGGAGAAGGGAAAATAAACATCGCACTTTAAAATAAAAAAATCCCATTTGGCTGTGACTGAACCTTTCATACTTATCGTCTTTATCCTAAAGAAAAGACTGAAAAAAAAGAAAAAGATCATTTTCTTAGTCTACAATAGGGGGTGGGTATCTTGCTCTCAATGTATGTTGTATTAAAGGGGAGACCTTAACTTCCTGCTTTCGTAATAACTTCCTATGATTTTAACAAATATTTGAGCTTGATTTCTCAATTTTTTGGAAAAGAACAATGTTTATTGCAGATATTACGCAGATAGTCCAGAAGAAGAGACAGTTGCGTGATTAAGCGGATTCCGCATCACTATTCAACAATAAATATACCTTAAAGAGTCTGCATAGCTTGCGAAAGAGCGTTACAAAGATTTTTAAAAAAAGACGAACAATTAAGACAATTAATTATATTTGGCCCCGACCGAATTCTTTTGCATCCATCACAGTTACCTTAAAAAAAGCAAAAAAAAGAAAAAAAAAACAAAATTTCGATTCTCTTTATATATGTACCGTACAATTCGTTTTATTTGATACTTATATCGATGACAACGTGGGGAAGAAATGAATTCTCCAGGTGCTTATGTCTGACATATTTTATTTTGAATTAACAAACTTGGCTTGCCGCATTCTACTCTCCGAGTTATTTTTTGTGATACCCATTTCGTTGATATATAGAGAAAAACGAATCCACTGCTTTGTGGCATTCTATCTATTTTAGAATTTCTGTTTGAGGATTTTGGAGAATAATTTTCAACATTCTTATGAGTGATAAGCAGGCAAAAGCAAAAAAGTGAAAAAATGAATATTGGATCGTTTGCAATTTTGCGTGGGCGTGGCTGGTTTCTTCCATTTTCGCGCTGGTTGTGCAGAACTACCCATAGAATACGAAAGAAATTATTTATCGTTGTGTATGTTGCCGTTTATAAGCAAAAAACCTAATTTTTTTTTAGTAAAGATGGTGTCAGGTTATGTTGAATTGTGGTCATGTCCTTTGTCCAATTTGATTCACTTTTCGATACCAGTCAGCGTGCAAGAACTTTTGTATTCTTCGGCCAAATTTGCAGACGATTGCTACATTTTTGCGGCCAGGAGAATGTTTGCCATAGGCTTTTCATAGCCAGACGGACAGACGGACGTGCTTACGTCGAAACAGAATCTCATGCTAACGGAGAATGTCCATGCTCTACGGGATCTCTGAAACTTCCTTCGAAGCCGGTTATAAAAAAGTTGTAATTTTGACACCCTATAACATTGAACGATCGTGTTTGACTTTTTTTTTTAATTTTTAGTCAGATACTACAGAAGGGCCCAATAGAAAAAGCGAGGAAATTATCGATTATACAAGCTGTTTGATACCGTTCACGTCAAATTCATTAATCACGAAATCCGATTATTTATTCGCTTATCCATTTGTCTCTGTTCCTATGTCGGACTACATGTCTGCCTAGGGTAAACGTTCTCAGTCGATCCAATTAGAACTGACATGAGAAATAGCATCATTTGTTAAACGTTATTTTAAAATTTATTTAAAATTATATTATCATTCTCCTTAATTCATATTTTTTATTCTATTTTTTTTTTTTTAAATTAATTTTATTACTTTTACATTTAGTAGTTGTCCAATTTTACCATAAATTTTTCGGTATGTGCATATTGCGTAAAATTGTTTGCAACCCCCAGAAGAAAGCGTCAGAGACTTCACATATATTCGTGATCACCATTAAATTCTGAATCGGTTCGCGCATGTCCGTCTACTCGCATAAATGAAGCTATCGATTTGAAATTTGGCAGAAACATTGGAAGTTCTTGCAGGCACGTTGATACTGAAAATGGATCAAAACGAACGAAGCTGGGAGCGGCTGTGTTTTTCAAAAGAAGTAAAAGATTGGTTTTTTGTTCATTACTCATCAACTACGGCAGATATATATAGAAACTTTGAATATATATTCTATTAATGATGCTGTAGCACCGGTAGAAAGATGAGAAAAATTATCTACGCCTACCTGGTATTATAGTGTATCGAAGATTAATTTTTTCTTCAATATGTTTATAAAGCGGGAAAGCAAGCTTCAAAAAGCAATTGCAAAATGTTTACAAATCGTTCCAACAACTCCGCTCGCACGTACAATTTTCATAAGTTTAGATTGTTTTTATTTAAGTAGTACTAAATATTGTAGTTTAATATACAGCCAAACCTGTTTTTGTGCGGTAGATAGGGACCGCAGAAAAAGAATCGCACAAAAAAAAATATTCAAAAACTTCATAAATAGCTATAAGAAATAATTTTTCACAGCATATTAAAAAAAATTTTTTTATGCGGTAGAGAGGGACCGCATAAAAAAAGTCTCACTTAGAAAATATGTCAAAGCTTCACGAAATAGCAAGAAAGTGCTTTCCAAACAAAATAAATAATTAAATTACACATTGAAACATTTAAAAAAATTTTAACTTCTAATTTTAAACAAGGAGAAATTTTCAAAATGTGCATAATTCAATACTACTCGTCGTAGTTCAAAACGCGCATATTTTTGCGATGAACTGGTTCGTAATCGCTTTCGTCACTTGAAGATACCACAGTTGATTTATTTTTTGTTAACATGTAGTCGGTGATAAGTTTTTGCGACGACGGTCGTTTGGTCAACTGTTTGTAAACGTCGCGATAGCCAGATATACACAATCGAAGCTCTTTTTGGAATTTCAAACTTCTTTGAGAATTGTTATCTATTTTAAGAAAATGCTTTTCCAATTTGCTGCAAAGCTGGATCCCTGTAATAGATTCCGGTTCTTCTTGTCCGTCTTCAAGATCTGTTAAGTTATTGATATTGCCTAATGAAATTGGCTGATGCAATAGGTATGAAAATGGCTGTTGCAACATACACACTGATAGCAAAAAAAGTGATACCAACACAGTTCAAATTGACCTAACCTCTCGGCGAAATTCAATGTGTCGATATTCATATACCGCACAAAAAAAAAAGAATCGCACAAAAAGAATCGCACAAAAAAAAAGAATCGCACAAAAAGAATCGCACAAAAAAAGCGCATAAAAAAGACCGCACAAAAACAGGTTTGCCTGTATATATCTGTTCAATTGTTAAATAAAAATATCCAAAAATCTTTTCTTAAATTATGTTCACAATAATAGCATATTTAATATATTTTTTTTTTTTCTTTGAATGAAGTCCTAAGTAAATTATTCTTTTTATATATTTCCTTGAATACTGGAGTCGACTTGTGTTCAGTGTAGTGCGTGTTTTCTATTCGTCTGCGTTTTTTCAATTGTTTCGGTGTATTCGGTGTTTTTGTGTATTTAACTTCTGTCTTTTCAGTGTTATTGCTAAAACTGGTTAACGCGGATATCGCGTATGTGCTTTTGTTTCGTCTATATATAATAAAAAATAGAAAACAAAAAAACAAAATAAAAAAAAAAAAAAAATTGAAAGCATTTGACACTTTTCTTTAGTAGTTCCCAACCTTCTTGCACAGTTCCCAAACCTTTTCAAGTGAGTAGTTATTTCAAAAATAATAATAAATAGACAACAATAAGGCATAATGGCCCCGGGGCCGCCAGACAAAAACCCGAATAGATTTTATCTATTAAGTGATACATCCCCCCAAAGAAAAAAAAGTAAAAAATCAGATTTTCCGGTGTTGCCGATCAGCGATATAATCCCTATTGACAAAAAATATATTGTTATTTCTTCAACCGATGCTCGAATAACAATTTCCCAAATTAGCCCTTTTGCTATAAAAAAAGCTCTAGATAGCATTACAACATACATCGACTCGATCTCGATTCTACGCGATGGGAATTTACTGGTCCTCGGTGGGAACCCGCGCGCAACCGAAAAACTAATAAAGGCCAATTCTTTAGCTAATCTATGTGCTATTTCAGCTAAACTACATGAGAAACTTAACTCGGTTCGAGGCGTAATTTATGCCCCTTGGTTAAAGCATGTGCCGGAAGATGAAATTGTTCGCGAAATGGGCATTCAAGGAGTGACTGAAGCATATAAATTAACCAAACTGAATGATGGCGGAAAAACACGCTCTCCTACAGGATGGATTATTTTAACTTTTGATCGCTATCGATTACCGCGAACAGTTGATGTGGCGTGGTATAACTGTAAAGTAGAACTATACATCCCAAATCCTATGAGGTGTAAAAATTGCCAACGCCTGGGTCATACGGCAAAAAGATGCACTAATGCTGCATCTTGTGCTAACTGTGGTCATCCTCCACATACTGAAAGCTGTACCCGTAGTTTCTGCATAAATTGCAATGATCAACACTCAGCGTTAGACAAACAATGCCCACGTTTTGTACAGATGCGTGAAATATTAAAAATCAAAACAGAAAATTACTGTAGCATGGGCGAAGCGCGACGAACATACCGGGAAAGAAATCCATCTGTAGCCCATGGAATTGGCAAAAGTAATACCTATGCTGCTGTTGCCTCGCAAATCGAGCCTAGTAAGACTTTAACTGCAACTGCTTCCAATGAAAAACCTGTTCCACCATTAACCAAAAATTATATTGCGAAACCAGTTACATCACTTGCCAAAGATAATATTGAAAAAACCAAAGCAACTGCAAATATTGAAAAAATTAAAACAACAACACATTTGCTAAAATCTAATATACCAAATTCTCCAGAATCTCCAGCTCTCAACTTTACTCAACAAATCACAAGTGTTAATGAATCCATTCTTTCATCCCTCAATCAACCTTCAATTTCAAATTATTCACGTGCGCCAACCCGTTGCGCTTCAAATGTACCAAATCACCTAAATACAGATTATTCTGCTGGTAAGAATAAATCATTCACGAAAAATTCCTATAGTGACCTTCTCGACGGAGACGCTGACATGTCAACTTAACCCTCCCTCCACTCTGCTTACATGTCATTACAATTAAATAAAGTTTTTAAAATTCTACAATGGAACATTAAGGGACTTATTAATAATTTTGATGAACTCCGTACACTCATAAATGATTTTAATCCAACCTTTTTATCGCTTCAAGAAACCCATTGTAGAAGCTCTTTTAATCCTATTCCACCCAAATCATATACTGGATACTTCACGAATGCTGATCAAAATTCAAAACGTAAGGGGTAACATCGTCCTAAATAAAAAAAAATGAAACTTTTGGTTTTTGGCGAAAAACGTAAGGGTAACATCATCCTAAATCAAAAGAAATGAAACATTGGGTTTTTGGCGAAAAACGTAAGGGGTAACATCGTCCTAAATCGAAAAAAATGAAATTTTCTTTTTTTGCCAAAAACGTAAGGGGTAACATGGTCCTAAATCGAAAAAAATGGAATTTTCGTTTTTTGGCGAAAAACGTAAGGGGTAATATCGTCCTAAATCAAAAAAAATGAAACTTTGAATTTTTGGCGAAAAA
>NW_023998469.1:292123-292570 GCF_014805625.2 Glossina fuscipes
TCGTCCTAAATCGAAGAAAAATGAAACTTTTGGTTTTTGCCAAAAACGAAAGGGGTCACATAGTGCTAAATCGAAAAAAATGAAATTTTCTTTTTTTGCCAGAAACGTAAGGGGTAACATCGTCCTAAAACGAAAAAAAATGAAACTTCTCGTTTTTTGCCAAAAACGTAAGGGGTAACATCATCCTAAATCAAAAAAAATGAAACTTTGAATTTTTGGCGAAAAACGTTAGGGGTAACATCGTCTTAAATCGAAAAAAATGAAACTTTTGGTTCTTGCCAAAAACGTAAGGGGTAACATCGTCCTAAATCGAAAAAAATGAAACTTCTCGTTTTTTGCCAAAAACGTAAGGGGTAACATCATCCTAAATCAAAAGAAATGAAACATTGGGTTTTTGACGAAAAACGTAAGGGTTACCCCATCGTCCTAAATTGAAAAAAAATGAAA
>NW_023998469.1:292670-293836 GCF_014805625.2 Glossina fuscipes
CTTCTCGTTTTTTGCCAAAAACGTAAGGGGTAACATCATCCTAAATCGAAAAAAATTAAACTTTTGGTTTTTGGCGAAAAACGTAAGGGGTAACATCATCCTAAATCGAAAAAAATTAAACTTTTGGTTTTTGGCGAAAAACGTAAGGGGTAACATCGTCCTAAATAAAAAAAAATGAAACTTTTGGTTTTTGGCGAAAAACGTAAGGGGTAACATCATCCTAAATCAAAAGAAATGAAACATTGGGTTTTTGGCGAAAAACGTAAGGGGTAACATCGTCCTAAATCGAAAAAAGTGAAATTTCCATTTTTTGCAAAAACGTAAGGGGTAACATCGTCCTAAATCGAAAAAAATGGGATTTTCGTTTTTTGCCAAAAACGTAAGAGGTAACATCGTCGCAAGTCGAATAAATGGAAGTTTTATTTTTCCCCAAAAACGTAACGGGTAACATCGCCCTAAATCGAAAAAAATGGAATTTTCGTTTTTTGCCAAAAGCGTAAGAGGCAAAATCCTAAATCGAAAAAATGGAATTTTCGTTTTTCCCCAAAAACGTAAGAGGTAACATCGTCCTAAATCGAACAAAATGAAATTTTTGTGTATGCCAAAAACGAAAGGGGTAGGATCGTTCCAATTAAAAAAAAAATGAAATTTTTGGTTACTGGCGAAAAACGTAACGGGTAACGCCGTCCTAAATAGAAAAAAATTGAAATTTTCGTTTTTTTCCCCAAAAACGTTAGGGGTAACATCGTCCTAGATCGAAAAATATGAAATTTTAATTTTTTGCAAAAAAACGTAAGGGGTAACATCGTCCTAAAACGAAAAAAATTAAATTTTCGTTTTTTTGGCGAAAAACGTAAGGGGTAATATCGTCCTAAATCGAAAAAAATGAAATTTTCATTTTTTGCCAGAAACGTAAGGGGTAACATCGTCCTAAAACGAAAAAAAATGAAACTTCTCGTTTTTTGACAAAAACGTAAGGGGTAACATCGTCCTAAATCGAAAAAAATTAAATTTCCATTTTTGCCAAAAACGTAAGGGGTAACATCATCCTAAATCAAAAAAAAATGAAACTGTGAATTTTTGGCGAAAAACGTAAGGGGTAACATCGTTCTAAAATGAAAAAAAATGAAACTTCTCGTTTTTTGACAAAAACGTAAGGGGCAACA
>NW_023998470.1:0-4871 GCF_014805625.2 Glossina fuscipes
TTTTTTTTTTTGTAAACAGTTGTAAACAGTTGTAAACAGTTGATAAAAATAGCGAAATTCCGGATCGAAACTATATAAAGGGTTCTCAATTTTGGTTGTATAGACATGTGTTCGTTATAGGCGTGTTCTTTGGTCTGTTTGGACCAGTTTCAGACAACTTTTGCAAATTCGTAGGTGCTGTTTTCGTTTTTGCGAAGAGGGAAATACGTACCAGACGGGCAGATGGACAGATGGACGGACTAAGAAACTGGCAAATGGATAGACGAACAAACAAACAGATTTAGATGCATTTCGAATTTGAAACTGGCCAAGAACTTATATGCTTTATAGAGTTGATGAAGCTTTCTCCTTTGCATTATAAAGATATTGAAAAGCAAAATTAAATTTTGATACACTACAATACCGGGCAGGCGCGATCAATGTGCCCATTTTTGCATACGTACTACAGTATCACCCAGAGAATATACTTCTAAAGTTTCGAAGATTTTTTTGGTGTGGTATATGAGTAGTGGGGAAAAAACCAATTTTTGATTCCTTTTGAAGGAATCCATCAATCAATTTGTCCCATTCTAATGCGAAATTGCGAGCAAGAACTTCCATGGTTTATGCCAAATTTGAAGTCAATAGGTCGAGGAGAATGTTTACAACGGGCATTACACTGACTGATATGCTTAAATTGATTCGGAATTTGATGCTGATCAAGTTGAGTCTCTGAAGATTCCCTCTCGGCAAAATGTTACAAATGTTTTGACAAAATGAAAATACCTCTCATCCTTTGGTGATGAGTATGAAAATACTTCTGACATCTTAGAAAAATATTCATAAAAAAAAAAATCTTAATATTCCGAAGTTGATTTTATGATTTTTAAATTACAAGAAAAAAAAAATTGAAATCAAATTCTCAATCAATTCTTTGCGGTTTTGGTAAAACCCATCAAAAATCATCACTTAAGTCATGAGATGCATAAAAATACTATTTGTTTGCCAGGGTATGTCTTGGTTGCATCAAATATCTCCATTTCTTTGACAGAATGATTTCATGCTTCAGGCAATACTTGTCGTTCGCCAATGGCGGAGACTATTATGAAATCTTATTGCCGAGAATTAGAACTTTCTTGGATAATTGATAGTGCAGCATTACGATCGTGGAACGTTGGTCGGTGTCCGGACGAAAGATGCTTAAAAATCTTTGAAGAAAATCATTTATCAACGGAACATTACGCTCGCATGGTGAGAAGATACCACTTACAAACATATGTTTGGAAGAAAAAGGGAAAAAAAGGGAAAGGTATATATATTTCTGCTTTTTTTATAGCTCAACTGGGAAGATTTTCAGACTTTCGATTATATTATCTGCATGGACGAGAGCAATGTTAATGAATTGAAGGCCATGTCTCAAATGGTCGGTGAAACATGTAAAGCGCAAGTACAACACTTGGCCCTATACTTATTTGATAAGGATGAAAAGATGATTAAAGATCCTTTCTGCGTAAATAACAAATACAATTTAAATTTACATTTAAATAAAGCCTTCCCCTTTCTTATTTTAGACTTTCGGCCTTACCGGTTTTCGTCGAACTTTCGATCAAATTTCTTGCTGTTGCCGCAGACTTTTAATAGTGATTCATTATTGCGAACATCATGCATTCCGTTTAGTTTGGAATAGCATTTGCAAATATCTCTCTCTCCCTACCTTCCTCAACCCAAAGCCGGAAACGAAGAGCACTGATCTATAGAATTACATCATGAGTGTATAATTAATTCCAAATTGTATAGTTTATTAAAGGTACATGTGTTTTGTTTTTCGTAAATATAAAAATTCAAAAATTAATTTTCCTGTAAGATTTTTATCTATAAAATCATTTTTTTTTTTATATTCATTAACGGACAGACCGACAGGGACTCGACTATGAAACAAAGACTCGGCGACTAAAATTTGTACAGAGCCCATCGAGCAATTGGCGAACCATCACCATGATTGCTTATTCAGTTTATTCTAAACGAAAATTAAAGGGGAGAGGCTGAAAGTATCGAATGCATTTTTCATTTATGCGACGTAGGACGATTCAAGTTAACAATACATATGTGAAATGCAGACATTTCGAAGAGCTACAAATAGTGAAGGGCTGACTGTGAGCAGTGAACAAAACCAACAAAAGTTGCAGAGTCTTGCGGTCTTGTCCTTGTTCCTATTAATATTTCACATTTAATTTTTCTTAAAACTGAATTTCTTTATTACAAACATTAATGCCTTGAACCATAATACAGGAGATATTGTTATTCTTTACATATCTAGGATTTCGTTTGTGTTAAGGACGTTCTAAAGTCACTAAGAACTCGTTTCACCCCTGGGACACAGAGATGCTGTCATATCAGCTAACATCTCCTGGGACACACCTCGGTCTTTCTGTTATTCGAGCAATTTTCGGTTCATTTGTCGATGGAATTAGCTTTCGTTTTGCACGAAGATATCAAGGAAACCTAAAAAATTACTTTCAAAGATCTTAATGCCATCATTATGAGTATCGTGTAAATGATCATTGCTGCTTGCCATTAGATGAAGTGAAGAGGCCATCTCGTCTACACTTTTTTGTTTTTCTCTCAAGCCGAGCTATATGCGTAAATTCGTTTTCATTCGAATCTTGAACAATATTAAAAAATGTATTTCGCACTTGCAATTTCATTGGCGATTAACTGATTGGTAAACACTTGTCTTGCTTTATGTTTGTTTGAGTAGATTAAGGATGCACAAGAAGAACGAGAAATCTTTTGATTCTGTCAAAAATTACAAAACCAATTATTCAGGATTAGTTAAGATTCGTTATCGTATCGAACTTTTGGCGGACTATGCGCCGTGATCACAATAATTAATAAGCAAATACACAGCAAAACATACGGATGCACAAGAAATCTTAAGGACAATGATAAAAAAAAAGGTTAGGAGAGAATCGGTAAGAAAAAGCGAGGATGAAGAGAGCAAAGTAATAAAAACCATACGCAGAATGATTTGAGATGAACTGACAATTTAGTAGGCAAATGGAATGGGAATCATGTTCTGAAACGACTTAAACATGTCAGACGGTATGTCTTCATTGTGTAGATCACAATCTTCAAAATATTTTCATGAAAAAATACTTGCATATTTTCGCCCAAGAACCAATGTTGAACGATTGCTTTGGGCTATGTATAGCGCGACATTTTGGAAAAGTTGTTATATATATGAAAAAAAAACCATTTTCATTATTTTCAGAGAAAAATCGTTGAAAAATGCCGTTCGATGTAAACAAACAAAAAATCAAAATGTGGGAAAATCTGCATGGAACAATTTGCTGAGCCTTCTTTCAACGCTTTTACGCAAAATAGTTTTTCATGCGAGAATGGGGTCCAAAAATGTAGTATTTTATAATGACAAATAAAGCAAATCTTTATATGACCTTTTATGCGGAAGTGAATTAATCATTAAAAATACGTACTCTAACAAGGAAATTCACCTCACTAATTGTGGGCCACGTGGATTCAAGTTTTCCATCGATGCCACCATTATTATCATAAATATATGTCTTTGTGTTGCAATATTAAGATAGGCGGCAACCTGGACTATGAGTTAGGTACTTTAAAAGTTAGCCTTGCTCAAAAATTAATTTATCGTCTTTCTGGCAAGAAGTAGAAACTCTGCACCTTTCGAGCGAAAATGTCTTCAATTGACATAAGGGAGGGCTTTTTATACCCACCAATGAAGGATGGAATTTGGGGATGCTTTAAGGACCCTATAAAATATATATATTCTTAGTCAGCATGAAATTCTGAGCTGATTAAGCCGCATATGTCCGTCTGCGTCTATGTGTAATGTGTATTATTTACACTCTCCTGGTCGCAAAAATGGAGATATCACATTCACATTTAATGACAACATTAAAAGTTTTTGAATGCAAGTTAATATTAGAAATGGGCCAAAACGATCGGAGCGGAAGCCCTCTATTTGTAAGTAAAAGCGGAAAAAATCGGCCATGCCCCATCTAAGTTACAAGAGATTACATTTTTTTTGTTTTTCATTTTTTTGAACTTTCATACTTATTAATCATAAGGTAAACAAGACAGGATGTTTAAAACTATTTTAGACATTCCCCAAGTGAAGATGTATTATCTGCCTAAAAATGCGTTAATTCGAAAATAAATATGACAGATACCGAGACCTGGTTTGTTAATAATACTGCCGATATGGGTATCAAATAAAAGGATCCGGAGACTAGAAGGCGACACGATAAGCGAGTTAATCCTAAATAATTATGGTTAGGGTCACGGCGTATTGGATCAAGGTGTTTGTTACAATACTGTTGCTATAGGTATCACATAAAAGAGAGTAGAATGCGACAAGCTAAATGTGTTAATTCTAAATGAATTGTGGTGGATATTACGAAATAGTGGATAAACTTTCGTCACAAAGTAGTCAACTAATATGTCTTAGCAATAGCCTTTAATGAAGTGGAAGGTGCAAGGAAAATATAATTGCTTATGACAATAAATAAAAGAAGGGGACGCCAAAAAATGGTGGAGTGAATGCGAGATTCAGTCACTGTCGAACGTAACTTTCTTACTTGTTTACTGTACTCTCAGCTTACAAAATTATAGTTCGCAAATTTAAGACTAAATTTTGAATAAACTTTAATATATAAATAAATGTAAATAGCAAGTTTCCAACATTGGTTTTCGAAATCTTGCAGGTTGGCTTTGTCTAATAGATAACTTATGGCTTACTTGACCTATCCCTAGATTAACATAAAAGTGACTTTCTTTCCCTGCTCTAAGGAGCTTAGCGCCTCAGTCCATATAATAGGACATGTAAGAAAATTCCAAACCAGGGCGATATATTT
>NW_023998470.1:7871-12255 GCF_014805625.2 Glossina fuscipes
TGTTTATGAGAGGTAATCAAATATTTAAAATAAATCAAAAATTTATTTAAAATTTTTTACTTTTATAAATTTTTCTTTTGTTACTTATTTCTTCTTTTCATTTTATTTTTTATTTTCTTTGATTTTCTTTGAACCATCTATTTTCTTAAAATCTCTTAGTTAATTTGCAAGCTTTACACCAAAAATATTTCTGAATTTCCTTCGAAAAAAACATTATTTTTTATAAGAGAGTTATGTCACCGAGAGCTGGCGAAATACTGAAAAAATCGAAACGCGAAATTCTGTTCAATATATGTGCTCAGTTTATTTTTAAATACTCGCTTCACAAACCTTTAACGACAAGACGCCGTTAACCAAAACAGTATTTGAGATTTGTGAAACTGAAACTATTCTTAGAATTTTTCTCCTTACACATCAAAACATTTATATGAACAACGATTGAACTCTACAGGTATTATGATTTATTTGGGTGTTTTATTTTTAGTTTTATTTTTATTTATTTTTTTTTTTGGTAACATTAATAAAATAGTGATATCGTGGTAGTTTAATCGTTTGCTTTGCAACGTTTGCTGGTACGTACGCATTCTTTTTAATGGCCGTTTTGCATAAATGTGGCTGAATGAACGAAGGCGTGGGTGGTGATCGTGAATTTTGCAAGCATGAAGATGCAAATCTAGCGCGTAGAGAGTTTCTCAAAATGCAAATACTTTTCTGCATTTACTGACTGCTTCTGTACTCTGAGCAAAGCTCTCACGTGTTTTTATGTTAAAATTCGATCAGAGTAGTTAAGATCACTGGTTAACCCCGTCTTCCAAGGGGAGCGAAGGTTAGTTAAGTTTTCCTATTTCAAATATGATACTTGGGAAAACGCTCCAGAAGTATCGTAGAATATGTTTACTTAAGCTTAACATTAAAGTCTGAAACAGTTTTGCCCTCTCCCCCTCCCTGCAGAACTAAGTTCATTTCTGTCTCTATTACGAACCGGGATAGAGAATTGAAATCTAATCATTGTCTATTTTTTTTTTACATTTGCATTCAACAGGTATCCGACATTCGTTTCAATTATGACTGTGGACTTTTTGCTAGCTTTTTATTTATTTTTTTTATTTGTCAATCAGTTTAAAGATATAAATTTAAGAATTGTACGTGTCAATAAATTATAGACGTCACGTTAAACTCATTAAACCGTATACGGATTCCGTAGGCGCTGATTATAAATAATTAAAATTCTTTTTCAAGTTTCTTAAAAAACGTTATAATTTTCTTTTTTTACTTATATCGAGAGTATATTAACTTTATCAAAGAGCTAATGTATAAAAAATGGTCGTAGTCAACACAATATATTATAGACGTTCACGAGCCTTCCTCCCAAATAGCAAAATTGATTTCTCTCCATCTCTTCTTTCGTAAAAAGTTTGATTGAGACTTGGACCATGAATCTGGCTTATCAAACTTACACTTAAACGCTGTTTCATTTTTCTTTTGCCATGTTAAGTTAGAGCGACAGCTTAATTAGTTCATAGATTCGCTTTTAATTCATAACAACTTTCTCCTTAAAGCGTTTAAATATAGCTCTCTTGAGGCTCGCTTAGGGCAGGTAATTGATACTACTGTTGATGTCTGTTATAGCACTTCTATAAGTAATGTTATCGTTGCATTATATTACATACTGTTTTCGGTTTTCGATAATCGGCCCTTGAACCAGACAAATACGTTAAGAAAAAGACATCGATAAAGTAGGTGAAAGAAGGAGGTAGTAACGCGCTTTCGAAATTTTCGGGTTAAACATGTTAATAACATTTTTTTTATCGTCTTCCCTTAGACATATCCGTAGTGCTATAATGTATGTCATGTTCTTCTTCGTTTATTACCGATCCTTTACTAAATGCAAGTGATCTTCAGATATTTCACTCATTTTCAAATAAATATACCTTATTGCAGGAGCAAAGAGTTAAAAAACTATCTTCACCTCTTAAGTAAATGTTCGTTTGAGACAATCAGGCGAGGGTTACCCGATATATAGACATCCACATCATCCGGTGGAAAAAACCTAATCCAACCTAAAGAGGATAAGTGATATGTGTCTGGAAAACTTGTAATTATGTCGACATATACTAAACTTAATCATTATTCATAAAAAAAGACAACGGCATCAGTTAATTTCTCGATTCGCTGTAATTTCCTGATATTTCGTGTACAACGTTCTAATCATCTCTATTCGGATTCCTATTTCCACATCGCTGCCCCGATCTTCCTGCAATTATGGATATCAAAGCTATAAAAATTTTGAAACCCTTGCACGTTTTTAATTAACAACATAGCATTTGTATATGAAGTTTTCGATCGACCTACGATTATATATTTGGCTTTGCTGATATTTATGTTTAACCCACAGTTGTTACTGTGATCATCTATAGTATGTCATTTTTCAAGATACGAAAATAAATTGGTTCCGTTTATATTATTGTATTATTTGTGGTCTTAAAAACATGCTTATCAATAGGTCGCACAAAGATTGTAGCGATGTGTAGAAAACCTATTCGACGTAAGTCGCATGTATATAAGTTTTTCTTACTTGGCTTTGCAAGTGCACATAAATGTTTGGCGTTTAGCTATTAAAATATAATTTGATTTGTTTTTTCTTTATTAAATACTTTGATGTTCGTTTGTGTGTACAGTCAAACCTGTTTTTGTGCGGTAGATAGGGACCGCACAAAAAAAAAATATTCAAAAACTTCATAAATAGCTATAAGAAATAATTTTTCACAGCATATTAAAGAAAATTTTTTTTATGCGGTAGAGAGGGACCGCATAAAAAAAGTCTCACTCAGAAAATATGTCAAAGCTTCACGAAATAGCAAGAAAGTGCTTTCCAAACAAAATAAATAATTAAATTACACATTGAAACATTTAAAAAAATTTTAATTTCTAATTTTAAACAAGGAGAAATTTTCAAAATGTACATAATTCAATACTACTCGTCGTAGTTCAAAACGCGCATATTTTTGCGATGAACTAGTTCGTAATCGCTTTCGTCGCTTGAAGATACTACAGTTGATTTATTTTTTGTTAACATGTATGATATTCTTTTACCACTTTCGTTTGTTGCAGAATTTTTAGATTCATTTATTCTACTTGCACGTTTTTGTATTGCTCTTATAGTGGATTCACCTAATTTATATTCTTTACCAAGAGCTGTGGATCCTTCACCATCTGCAAGTCTATTTAATATTGCAATTTTAGTCTCTAATGTAATTGTCTTTCTTTTCACTTATTTTTGGTTACGATTATTCATTTTAAGGGAGTACTTATGACTAAAAATAAAATAAAAATCATAAAAAACTATATCTAAATAGGGAAAACAGTTAATATACCTTTAATCTCATTATAAAATTAATCCTGTCTTAATGGTTAAAAGGTCAGCAATTAACTAAAGTTATTAGATGGCGCAGTATGTATTGAAATTGGCTGATGCAATATATGCATAAGAACATTGAGCATGCCTAATGAAATAGGCTGATGCAATAGGTATGAAAATGGCTGTTGCAATGTGTACATACACACTGATAGCAAAAAAAGTGATGCCAACACAGTTCAGATTGACCTAACCTCTCGGCGAAATTCAATGTGTCGATATTCATATACCGCACAAAAAAAGAATCGCATAAAAAGAATCGCACAAAAAAAAGAATCGCACAAAAAGAATCGCACAAAAAAAGCGCATAAAAAAAGCCGCACAAAAACAGGTTTGACTGTATTTAATGTAAACAATACTTATTAAGCTAATCACACATTCTGAACGGTTTATTGACTTGATTCGTAATAAAATGTAAATGTACGTTAATTTTTTATAGTCTGTTCAGTATATTGTAGTTGGTTAACAAGCTTTTTGCGTCATAACCATGAATAAAATGGGGATATATGCGTAAATGTACAGATTCAAGTCGCTTTGTTCTAAACATCTGAAAGGGAGGTTTAGAGGAGTGAACTTACTTTCAAGCAATGAGATTAAAAGTTATATTAAACTTGCTTTCTGCATAAAGGATAAGGTTTTTCCAGAAACAATTTGTACTATTTGTCTTTACATGGTTTTGGGTGAAGGGCGAAACTTGGAATACAGGACCTATAGAACAGGCAGGAAACTTATGAGGACAGGCTCGTTTTAATCACGCTATGCTCTTTAGAGAAGAGTAGACTGATTTTTACTATGGATTTATTGGTTAAGACGTACTTGCTTCGGTTTACTCTCACGCATGGAGTTTCCAGGCATTTGTTTCCCTTGCGTTTACCGCACTATAGAGCCAATTACAAATTTTATTCTTTTGTGCGAGTATTTTAAAAACATGAGAACTTTATGGAAAACTTTCATAGCAGAACGCTACGA
>NW_023998470.1:12265-47985 GCF_014805625.2 Glossina fuscipes
AATTATTCCTAAAATTTGCAAATAATATGTTAGTATATTCAATTCCATATCGGTTGCGTTCTTCGGCTGATAAACTCGGCATTTTTTATGTTTAGGCGCCCAGTACTACTAGTAATTGTTTATAAACAAACATTATCAACTAAATAAATTAATATTAAATATTGTAATAAATTGTATCAGTGAACTTGACAATTGAATAAAATGATAATGAAACTATTTTATGATACACAAAAACGCATTCACAAGGCACAAAGTACACGAATTGTATGTACAGCATGTGTTTCTATGAATGTCATCGATTGGGAAAGTGAACGTAAATCCAACTTTTTACTGCAAGTACCTAGCAAAAAAAAAAAAGAAAAGTGTGATAAAACAAAAAAATACATAAATAAATGAATGAATGAATGAATGGTATCGCTTTATATGACTCTTTACAATTTTTTATAATAATAATGACGAAAAATGATAATAATGATGATTATTATGGGTGTTCGCTTGTATATATGCATACACTTATGATGACAATGAACTAAAGACATACATTTACAAGCAAAAAAAAAAAAAAAGAAAAAAAAAAGCAACAAATATGGACCATTACAACATTATGCACAGATTTCATGATGACATGAATGACTATATATCTGAATGCCTTTGTGCATGCGGTGCATGTATTCAAAATGAAAGAATAACTTTGTGTCCACATTATGATCATATATTGAATTTCTGACAAATCAGTAGCAGTGCATTTTTATAACAGTGAACATCAACGAGTTTATCGAACACAAAAGAGAAGGAAACCAAAAAAACAATTTCATAAAACAGTTTTTCGATAACTCAACATCCTTTCTTCAAAATAATAACAAAAAAAAAAGATGTTAAAATTGTGCAGTTATCTTTTGTTCATTCTTTTTTTAAATAATTTAACGTATTCGGTACAAGCGATGGAAATGTGTGAGTGTATTGTATTGCGTTTATTATGTAACGTATATGAATTTTTATGGATTTTTTTTTATTTTTTATTTTTTCTCAACGTGCATGCAATTTCGTTTTTTTTTTTTCTTTTTTTTTCTTTTTAAACGCAACAAATGTAACGAAATATTAGCTAAATTTACACCAAGGATTGTTGTGGTTTATGATAATTTAACCTCAGGTGCGCAGTGAATGTATTTTTATTAATGGATTATTTTAGTAAAGTACATCCAGTTCGACTCGAATATTTCGATGTCCATCTCTCATATCATTAACATTTTTGTGCTAACCGTAAAGAAGGGTAATGTCGACATATCAACGATTATCTGTTTTTCCATAATTTGCCATTTCTCCTTCAACAATTATTTTCGCTTTAATACCATTCGTATTAGTAATATTCATAGAGAATATTCATCAACTGTTAAATAGCAAGATCAGTGCTTATGTCAACGTACGCCTGACCATACACAGGTATTTTTTGAATTTATAAAGGCGTCTGTGTTTTTTTTTTTTTTTTTTTGAAAGCTGAAGTTGTCACTATTGTAACTGCACGTGTCGTCATCCATGGTGTCTACGTACTAAATCCTGCCTCCCATGCATACATATTTTTTGGACAGACACTTGCATTCAATACACTTCTTTTGCTGAAATCTCAATGGATTGCCCAGCTCGTCTGCTCTATCTTTTCTCTTAACTATCACATTTACAATAGTTGTTGCTACAGGATTATCTACATCATAAAATGGTTAACAGGGCTACGAACTTCCGGACTGGTTATGCAGTCAATCCGGTGATCCACATCTTCTGCAATTCAATGCGAAATAATCCACGTCTTTCTCTCCGTCCGAACAATTAACGTGAACCGACAATCAATATGCTATAAATGTGCGCAGAAACAACCAATGGCCGTCAGAAATTACATGAGGTAATAATAAATTACCTCATGACGTCTCGCAGTACTTAACGAAAGACAGGCGATGGTCGAGAGACTATTGCAATATTGTGTGTCAAAGCGATGCGTTTCGTCATTTATCTATGTATCGAATCTATTCAACTATATTAGTAATATTCTTGAGCTGATCGCAAGAGACATGCGGTATTTCCATAGATATGAGATGTCTATTTTAAGAACTGCGGAAGTTACCATTACTATATCTACATTTTGTCGAGTACGTGCAAGATAAAATTAAGTAAATCAAAAATCCTCAAAGGAAGCTTTATTAAGCGTAAGGAAGCGTATGCTAAATAATAAATAAGAAGCGTACTATAACTCATGAATTCATGTTGGCTCATTGCTAGGCTACGTAGCTTTTGAATGACATAAATTCTCGAATTTAAAAGTCTTCTTATACCTATCACTAATCGGTTCATTTCTTTTAGCTTATGATGCTCTCCGTAATAAAATAATGGAATCTGAACGCTCTTCTGCACTTGGTGGTAACCTATGGTTGTCCTCCGCAGAAGAGAGAGCAAATAGTATACTTATGAATGCCAAGAGAGAGGAGGTGAATACCTAAGAATAAAGAGCTTTAACGAAATTTAATTAGTTATCTTCTTCTTCGGGCTTCACGCAGATCGCCGAAGGCTTAAAAAATCCGACAAAATATCCACCAGCAATGCATTTCTTTCAAGGTAAACAGTATTTACGGCAAAGTGAAGTATTTCGTATAATCCAGAAGATGCCAAAGGGAGCTTTTCTTCATGGTCACAATACCGGTATGGTTAGCTCGAAATGGGTTATCGGCAATTTAACGACGTTATATAATTTATATACATGTCGTGATGTAAATGGTTTACTAATATTTACCTACAATCAGAGTCGCTGCCACAGTGAAGTGCAAAACATCTGCTTGGAACGTGTTGAAGCTGACGATAAACGTTTGTATGACAGACAATTGGAAAAACATATTAATATGTATACAATGCATCCGGAATGTGGGTTTTCTTTTGTTTGTTTATATATGCTCAATACCTTCGTAATTACTTATGATCAATTTTCAGCTTTGATCACTGATACACGAAAAATTTGGAAACGTTTTGAGAATATCTTCGAGAGTGTTGATCAATTCTATAAATATATGCCGGCTTATTGCAACTATCACAAGCGTCTGCTAGAAGAATTATGTGAGGATAATATAATTTATGCCGAAATTAGAGCTTCACTCTCGCCGGTATTTTGCCACTTTTTTTTTATTTTTTTTAAATAAACTTTTTTAAATTGACTTTGGTTAATATCTGTTTTTGCGTTTCAGTGCTATGGTGATGATAATAAAACCTATAATTCGTTAGAAGTGGCCAATGAATTGGAGAAAATAGTGGAAAGTTTTAAAGTCAAGCATCCAGATTTTTTGGGCTTAAAAGTGATTTACGCTAAACGCAATAAGGCCAGCGTTGATGAAATGGCTCAACGTATCACAACATTCAAACAACTTCAGTAAGTGAAAAAGTTCCGAAACAAGAAATATTGCAGAATTTGATAGAATAGATAATATCCTCTGAATGACTGACATTAGATCGCAAGACATATAATAGTTAGATATGACCGCTAGGAGATTGCCATTAATAAATAATAATGAAGAAAAATATAATAAAATATTATTCAATATACTAAAGATTTTAATCGATGAAGAAAAAAATTGAAGAGAAGTAAAAATTAAAATTTACAATTTATTGAATTAAAAAATTACTTATAAATAACTTTTGAGCAGTAAAGTTAATTAAATTAAAATTAATCTTTTTTAATTTGATTTATTTAATATATTTAAATAAAATAATTTTAAAGGCCCTTTAATAGACATCTGTGCCAAATTTCATATAGTCAAAGATCATTAGTGTTCAGCTGCACTTGGTTTTGTACGAAACAAAAAGTATGTTTTCCCATTCAATCGGTCATTATTACGGGAGATGAGACTTAGATCTAGGGATAGTATCTAGAAACAACCGATCAATCGAGAGAATATCGTGCAAAAAGTGCAACCACAAGGGCGCCTCAAAGTCGCTCAAAACTCATTGTGATGTTAACAGCCTTCTTCAATCATCGCGGTATTATGCGCTACAAATTTCTTCTACCGGGCCCAACTGTTAATAGGAATACTATTTGAGCTTGAGAATTACTTAAAAATTGACCTAACTTTTTGGATACCGATTATCGCCGTCCAAAACCTAAGCATATACCGTCACACGTTTTGATAAAAGAAGAATTCAAATTGTTAAGTCCTCGAAAACCTTTGTCGCTAACAGCTATGCGTACATTTTTATCGCAAAACCATAACTTCGTCGACAAAGCTCTTATATTATGCATGAGTTATAAGAAGCATAGCTCTGGTCTGCTATTGAGCTTTGATTGACTTGTTCTTTCATCCGCTATGGAAATTTTGTCCATTAAGGAATTTCCATTCTCTCTTCTTCCAGTTCTATCCAACTCATTCATCTTAGATGGCATTCTTCACTTTCCGATAACGTATTTTAGGTCTGCTTTGACTTATCCAGCGCAATACGCAAAGCCTATTTTTCAAATTTCTTAGAAATTTTATTATAAATAAGTAACAATATTACAGTGGGGCCAAGCCCATTTGATTTTGTGGTGAGTCCTAGACAAAGCGGTTCAATTCAATCCATTTTCAATAGGCTTCATCACTAGGCCATAACACGTCAGTATAGCAAATTTCATCAAAATATCTCGCAAGTTGTGACATTTTGTGTTTATCTAGAATAAGGATACATGAACAGACGGGTAGATGGACAAAAACGCTTAGATCGATTCAGAAAATATTTTCGAAATCAATTCAGTTAAAGTTCGCTTAGATAATATTTTTTGTTACAATTTGCAGTCATGCTAAGCCGAATTTCATAATCGGTTTCGATCTGATTGGCCAAGAAGATATGGGTGATCCCTTACATAAGTTTGCCAACGAACTTACCGATCTACCATCGACAGCTAATTTTTTCTTTCATGCTGGAGAAACTAGTAAGTTAAAAAATAAATATCAGTAATCTTTTGTATGCAATAAAAGATAAAATATATCAGATTGGTATGGGAAAACGGATTGGAATATTATGGATGCTCTGCTGTTGAATACAAAACGTATTGGTCACGGTTTTGCTTTACCTAAGCATCCGCAGCTATGGTCAACAATTCGAAAGCGAAATATTGCCATTGAAGTGAATCCAATATCGAATCAAGTTTTAGGTTTCATATGGGATTTACGTAATCATCCTGCCTCATTTTTAATAGCCGAAAACTTTCCAATTATCATATCGGCCGATGATCCGGGAGCCTGGAATGCCAAAGGCCTAAGTTACGATTTCTATTACGCATTTATGGCTTTTGCACCGGCCGAAGCTGATTTAAGATTTTTAAAACAATTAGCTTTAAATTCATTAAAGTAATTTAAGTATTTTAATTTTTATACAAAATTTTTAACATAAATCTTTACAGGTACTCGATACTCACGTCCGAGGAAAGACGTAAAAGCAATCGCACATTCCAAAAGAAATGGGAAGAATTTATTTATAATATTATTAATATGAAATTTTAAATTACAGAATTTAAATTACAATTAATTTTGACGATAATTTTAAAATAAAAATATATACAATGAAATAAGCGAAAGTAAGGCAATTTTTTTTACACTATATCGCGGGCAAACCAACCATGCAAACATTTCGGTACCGGACCAGAAGTATGAAAAACGCAACGCCCTATTTCAGTCCAAGTTCGGGCACACAATACTAACAAACCAACTTTGTTCTCGTTGAACCCTCCCCAGACCATCGAAGCTAACACCACACCGTCATCTTCTTTCCGAATTTCGCCGGACTTATTAGGCGCAGGTACAAATATCGGCTCACTAGGATAACAATCCGATTCACACCACTGCTTGCAGGTTTTATTAAGCACATCAACCTTTATAAGCTATGGAAATTTATTTTATAAACGAATCTATTCAGTTTTACAAGATTTTATAATATACTTACTGTTCCCGGATTTTCAGCATCCACATCGGACGATATGGCGTAAAAATAACGATAGGGCTTGCCTAATATAAAATATTTCAAAACCAAATCTTTTTTTTTGCCTCACTATATTATCTTTTTTTTATTAGGAAACTTACCAAGATAATTTTCGTAATGTATACGAGGAGTTTCACAACCCATCTCACATAATAATTCGGGTTTAACAAAAACTCGTCCGTCACTTAATTGAAAAGCTTGCGCTCGACTTTTTTTCAAACCCACCATATTCACGGGAGAGTCTACTTTATAGTCGTTTGGTTCTTCCGCCTCGTCACTGTTTGTTAGGGAATAATTCAATTTATTACTCGTAGTCAAGAATGTTATGTCCGCGTACTGAGACTCGGACTGCTTTATTCTTGGCTGTTGCAGTCGATTTGTAATATTCATTAAAGTTATTGATCTTATTAATCTTTGGCGATTGCTTGATTTTTGCTTACTACTACGCGATGCTAGGCTTACGCTTTTGATTACAGGCAAAACAAATCGGAGAGGTCTACTTCGAAATAAGGCGGCATAATTTGGATTCGATTGCATATTCGTCATTGATTCCAAGTACATGCAATTTATCATTTCTGGATCCTTATAACAACAAATATCGATAACAATATGATCATCTTGCTCGTATTGGTTAATGATGTGTAAATAGAAAAATGTCTCGGAATGAAACGTATATCTTAGTTGGCCGGTATTGCGATCTATTACGTGAAATAAAACCGGTTTATTATCGAACCATTTTAAACAGGCCGATAAATTGTGATTACAAAAATGCGCCTTAAGATATTCCATTACAGATATTGTTAAAGGCTGCTCAACAATAATGAAATAGTTTTCAGTTATACCAAAAGTATGCATATAAGAAGGATTTAATTTCCAGCGGCAAGGTATGCTAGCTACTACACGAGCTTCTTCAAACATACTATCACCACGAGGGAAGCAAATAACATTATAAACCGGCCCAGATTTCGTTGAAGCCATGCCCAAATTATAAACCGTTCCATTGGGCATGACATGGGGATGCGAAGTGTGATTAACAACCCCGGCATAATCGCTTATACATACACGATCCTCAGTCGCCAAAGTTCGCGGATTGATTCTACATAAATATCAAAGAATTCGAATTAGCTGCATGCTTTAAACTCTTTAATTTCATTTCCACTCTTTTAGTGTACCTATGTATAAAGGGAGCTTCCGTGAATGTATAAAATTCATCGCCAAAGGGATATATAGAGATCATCGTGTTATCCGAACCGTTATCAGCTCGAAATATTGCTCCGACTCTAAAATTTTAAAATTTTTAATAAAACATTTAAACTCTTATAGGTATTAACATTTTGCTTATACTTCTCGAATATAGAATGACAGGGATCTGGCACTGAGGATGTACCGAATTCTGTTACCACAATACGCTGAGCAGCTAAATTCTTTTTTAACGTATTTGTTTGTACAAAACGATTTTGATAAGTAACATGACCATTTTTAATAGCAAAACGATGGATTAAAGCCGAACAGTCAAATAAATGTTGAAAACTCATATCGCCGACTTTCCAATTACCGGGACCGTTCCGCAACAAACTGCCCTTTATCCAGTCGGGTATTTTTCCTATAACATGACCCTCAATCGGTTCAATAATCTCCTCTCGGCAAGAACGAAGCCAAACGGTCGAATCACAGTTAGGATAACAACGACCGTTCCCATCAATTCGAGCCGACTCAGGATCATGGTCCTTAGCATTATATTTTACCTAGAAACAAATAGCAAAAATAAACCAATTTAAGTAATTCGGTGCAGATGATCAAACCCTTTTCTGTGCATTTAATTTTAATCTTAAAGAAATCCATGTATAAAATTTTTTCGATCTCAACAATATTATCACGATTCCAAATATTAAAAGAAATCCGGAAAAATCCATAATACGTTTATGTGTTTATAAACGACAACTTGAAGATAAAACGAAAAAACAATAACCTCATCATAAATCAAATACTAATAACATTAGTATGACAATTGAGCATTGGCTGTAGCTATAACCGTAGCTGTATGTATGCAGGGTAGTCTACCCGCATACATATGTAAGGGTTTTCTTTCGCCTTGAAATATTTCAAGAGCTTAAAACGAATTCAATACGCATTTAAGTGAAATCTGAAAACGTATTATCTGTAAGCTTACGGTTTATATATATACGCATAAACATAAGAAAAAGAACGTGCGGATTAACCAGAACGTAATGAAATGCAAAAGCAATATATACAGATTTCCGATAGTAATATCAAACAGTTTGCAATGCTTTAGAATTGCGAATTGACAAAAAATTGCAAAATTTTCTTTAAATCTTCCGGTTAATAAACCTATATATACAGAACTAGCCATAATCTGTTAGTTCTTTGCACTAGTACAGGGTCTCTCAGTCAGATTATAAATGAAAGCCATTTCCAAGGTACCAACATTCAAAGCAAGGAGATTGTGAAATACATTGATTGGGCATCTGTTGATTGGCTGCCGCAAATGCATGGACAAAATTAGGAATTTTTCAAAAAAAAAAAAATTATTATAAGTGATGGGGTTCATTTTCTTCTCTTTCATATGTAAATAACCCAAAATATGTCGCATGCAAACCCAAGAGAGGGAAGTAGTCGCACACATGCTTCCGCCACAAAAAGGTCTTGTCGCCCTTGTGTAGCTTTCCGGCTTGCAGCGTAATCAATCAGGCCGCGTTTTCCCACATATCGTGCTGATGCGAATGTTACACTGGATGGAATACTTGGCCGAACGAAGCTGACCGTTTTTTTCTCCCTTTGTTTGCAATCGATCCTACGGATGTAGAACACATTTACTTTTACTACGTGTACGTTTTTGCCGGGCATAAAATTAGAGCCTCTATTTACAGCATAAACCCAGTGTATCCATCCTTCCTTGAATGACTTAAGGCGGCATTACTTTTTAAAAGATGCTGTATATTGATGGCGATCAAAGAAATATTTCTTTAAATTTCAAAAGAGTAACAAGTAAGTAACCATTCAGTTCACCCTTAAATATGTCTAAGACACCGTAGACCAAACCCGTAAGATGATTGCTCTCATTGGTTGCTTGATGTGTGGCTTTAAGGCATTTTGACCAACCGTCTCAACGTATACACACATATAGTAGCAAATGCGCTCATAAACAAAAGACGACGGACAAGCACAAGCGTCGGTTCCTCGAGTGATGTCTCATTTATTGTAAACAATCGTTTCAATTCTACATAGACTTGTCAGCCAAAGCCGAACAACTGTCAACACCATGAGTAGCTTTAATCTAATTTGACTAAAGATTTCAATAAGATCGGATAGAACCATTGACTTATGCCGCAAAACCGTTACGTTTATCCCAGGTAAAAAACTTCGCCATGCCCAGACATAACACGAAATCTAGCGTGAGTTAAATCCCAGCAATTAATAGTCTTTAGTTATTTCAACTGTTTA
This sequence comes from Glossina fuscipes, assembly GCF_014805625.2. NCBI lineage: Eukaryota > Metazoa > Arthropoda > Insecta > Diptera > Glossinidae > Glossina > Glossina fuscipes. Next base: position 21,710 of record NW_023998470.1, read on the forward strand.
ACAAAATCGATCAATGTTTGACAAAATCTACCAAAATACCACAGCAAAGCTTAGCATAGACTTCTCTGCTTACCGTAGCTTAGGCAAGGGTAGTTCTCTAATAAAATAGCGTAATGAGTGCTTACAACTACCTGTCTGTTTGTTCGTTCTGCGTTTTAAAAGCCTGTTTGTGTGCCTACGTGCAACACCAAGAAGGTGTTCGGACAAATCAACATTTTATTATATCAATCGGATTAAAATTATTTTCTGAATTGATTTATGCATGTTTTTCCGCCTTATTTCTGACACTTGTCCACGTATTTCGTGTTTAACTTAAACGTCTCAAGAATCGAAAGAATTTGACAAAATTGGAATTTGCGCACGAAATCGTTCGACACTGACTGGTGAATATTATGTAAAGCCTTGGATACTATAGATTAACAAGTAGACTTGCTACGGGGATAAAAAAAACATACATGCTGAAGGCAGTTAGCAGCTCGAATAGCAAGAATCCGGGAAAGATTCACCAATGCTCTACGAATTGCGAACCCGAGTGAACAAGCTATGAGTTGACTTTGTTTTTTGTAAAAATTACTTTGTAACCGTTATTTGAAAAAGTTGAGCTTTTCTTGCTTGCAATGATTTTGGCTACATTTTCGAATAATCCTCTTTCGGTCTTTTCAGCCTATGATTACTGAAGCAATGAACTTCAAACCGTTTTTTGAGCAATACTTTTAATAAAAAAATTTGTTCTCAAAAATATTTTTGAGCTTTTGGTTTAACGGGCACTGATGCCGACGTAAACTACGTAAAATGTAAGCAAAGTAAAAAATCCATATTTTAATAATTTTCCCAATAGGGAGTAAATGAATTAAAAAAAGTATTCTCGCTATAAATATCATTGAACACCTGTAGAATTTCTCCAGGAAATCCTTTTCTTTAGAAACGCAGTAACGTGCTTTGAATCTGTTTGCTTCAGTCAACTCAGCGAATGGTCTGTTGTTTTGAACTTGTTTTGAAAATTTCAAATTTTCCACAAACTACGCTTTAGTCACCTAGAACTTGTGATATGCGAAACGTAAATAGAAAGTTCCCAAATTATGAGCAGGACATGATTTATTCAAATCTTACATAAATCAACTGCCGGCATAGAATGACAGTTTGCTAAAAATGGCGGAAGCCTTCTTTTTAGGATCAAGCAACACATTCCTAGAAAAAGATTACGGAAGGTTGCATCTTTTTCTTTTTTTTGATTGAGAATTTTTCGATGTTCACTCAATAATAAGTTTTCAACTGTTCTATTGTAGGCTATTTTGACTTTATAAAAAATTTGCCAAGAGAACGTACAACAATTTACGCCACAACCGCAGTAGGAATGGAGATCTAGATCTTCCGTAGAGTGTCATCTATTCTTATCACCAACTAAACCATACGATCCCCAACTCGGCAAATCATTTTTCTTTTTTGATTTGTTGACTCTCAGAAGAAGACGAAGACGAGGAGGAAGATTTTATACTACGCAGTTTAAAAAGTGTTGAGCGTGTTAAAGTTCGCACGTCCGCTCGATATTCATTCAATTACATTTAATCTATACGCAACAAGATAAGAGTGCTTCTATTATTAAACTCAATATATTTGAAACGAAATGCTTTGCCCTCACATTTTGCTGGCTTATTAAATATAATAAGCTTTCATAACAATATTCAATGTCAAGGTTGTGAACGCTCAAGTTCGTTAGCGACGAAAATTTGTATAAAAAAATCTATAAAAACAATTATTTCGTGTATATGCGAAAATGGTATTTTCCGATGGGTTTACAGAGTTTCCATAAATCACGGAATGGATTTAATTACATCTCAACTTCAGACAATTTTTTCAAAATTGTCATCAACAACTCTTCTAGTTGTTATTTATTGCTGTAGAAAAGTGAATAGCAGGACTGCCGAGAGAAAGACTTCAAAGGAAGAAGGAGTAAGTGAACTGTGTTTAAAGAAAAAAGCTATCGTTGATATCGTCTAAGTAGGCAGACCGATGGTTTGAACAAACAGGTAGAACAGGTAGAGTACGGAATACAGATACCATCCGAGTTTTGAAATAGGTGCTATTAAGTGCTCAACTTTGAAAATGCTCAAGTTATTCTGTTTGAGATTAGTTGTTCAACTATTTCGAACATCTCCCAACATGTATGTTTCTTCGAGACAAGCAAAGCCTTTTCCCAGCGTTTTCGAGGATCTTTCATTTGCAATCCTTTTGAGAATTGAGATCGCGCACTGCTTGATTGTTTAGACGGTTTTTTTTTTAGAGTTTTTATATGTATTAAAAAAATAGTTACCAGAACAAGATCGTAGTTTGTTGAGAAAATATATATCGAACACTATATATATTTGCATGGTGCATGATCATAATTTATGTACTAGATGAAAAAAATCCCGTCTAATTCGAATATAAATTTTCTTTTCATCTGGCTACTTGAGCTTAGCATAATGATAAGTATCTTAAGCGAGATAATCTCGTCTACATATTCTCCTAAATCACAAAAATACCATTAATCAGGCGCCTTCAATAATGCCGAGACTTGTTTATAATAAAAATAAGAGATTTCTATGCTAACGGTGCGTATGAGTGCTTCTAATATGCATTCGGTAAGTAAAACTATATTATTTATTTATACTGTGTCGATCTCAAAGTAAAAAAAAAGTATTTGTTTTACACATATCTGTATACATATCCTTTTTATTATTACTTTATTTATATATATTAAGTTGTTTGAAAATTTTCAATTTTATAACTCGGCAACTCCCGAAAGAGAAACTTCACTTTGAAATTTTTAGATAGAAAACAAAAACACAAAATTCTCTGCCTAAGAAAAAAAAAAAAAAAAGCAAAAAATTATTAGAAAACGAACCGCAAAAAAGTCACGAATAAAACTCTTCAAAACTCCATCAGCCATAACAGCGCCTCGAGATAATTCAAGTGAATATAGATAAAGATCGAGAAAACACTTATTGGTTCGGTTAAATTTCAAAAATTCTTTCAAAAATATTGTAAGTGTTTCCGTTAGAAAATCTTTGTGTTATTATTATTATTTTTATTTTTCTATTGTTTTTCTGTTTCACTGAAACCCGTAACGTTATGTTTTGATACCGAACGGCTACTGAAAATTGAAAAAAGAAACTACGCTGCTTATAAGACTAAAACAAGCAATGAGTAAAGTCAGTCTTTTCATTTTATTTTATGTATAATATCTATTTACATATATATTTATATATATATATGTACGCATATATATGTTCGTATATTTGTGAAGTGTAAGAAAAGAGAACACAAACATAGCGTTAAAGAAGTAAAATAAGGTTGAACTGTAAACTAAACCATATTTGACTAAAAACTGAACGGAACCGAACTCAACTGAAGTATAAGGACAACGCTCATACATCTAAAAAAAAAAAAAAAAAAAACTTTAAAGGGTAGGTGGTAGCATGTATTCATATATATTTATTAGTATTATTGCTGCCCTGATTGACAGGCCTAAAGAAGCCGCATATTTTTAATAACCAAACGCGTATTTATAGCCTTTCTGTCAAGGCTGAAACACATGAATGAAAAGTTACAATGAATGCATGACCCAACAAAACCACTTTACCTTAAAAGTGAGTGCCAGATACTAATAATATACAGGGTGTATGCGCCGCTAAAGTCTACCTTTTTTGCATCTACAAAATGTGGCAGCTTCTTGTTGTTTGTATAGGAATTTTACGGAATGACCTTTTTCATCTATAAGACTTTTCGTGGATACCATTGCCAAACTTTAAGCGTTATTTAAAATAATAATAATAATAGTAATAATTATGAAAAGTCAAGCTGACGGTCATTTGTATTTTTTCTTTAAAAAAAAAGTGAAAACAAGGTCTCGGCCTTTTTGCTATTAGGCAATAAGGAGATAAGCCTTTCTGCGAAGAAGGTAATGCCTTTTAGTGTTACTAAGCGACTGATAAAGAATCCTTTTCTATGGAAAGAAATGCAAATGTTGGGAAACTAAGCGAACGACCTTTGACTTGTGTTTAATTCCGAACAAAAGGGGAGTTTATTTTGTGACGCTTCTCATCGACCCAATAAATCCTATAGTTTATTTTGCTAGCTAGCTCATCATTGCACCCGTAGATTTCTTTTAATTTAATTTGTGTTTAGTTAAATAGAATATTATCATAATTAACACGGCTATCTCTCTTTAATTAACTTATCACACTTTATGCTTTACAACTGTAAAGCGTGAACAATGAAAATTAACGTTTCCTTTAAGATAACGTTCGAATAAAGTCATAGACGAACACATTCTCTCTGTACTCCAATTTATTAAAAGCGGTGGCTCCTTTAATTAGCTGATAATATAAAGTTGAACGAAGGTAATTGGAAATTGGAAGCCGACTAACTTCAGATTTCACTAATTATGACTTTAGAAAAAAAACAAAGATAACACGAAATTGTAATAGGCGTAAAGAATATTATCACTGCAAGGTCGCTTTGATAAATGTAAGGCAAGTGATGGGATTTCGTAGGCCAGCAGAGTGATCAGAGCCTGACTGTTTTTTTTTCCTTCGAAATGATCACCACCATAGAGATGAAGGAGAAATCAAGTCACCAAGTCTTCCTAACCAACGATTTTTTTTTATCAAATTATAGATGGTTTCAAAAATATTTCTAAAATGTGATCATCGTTGGATATATTAGTCAAGTCTAACGGGTCATCTTACGCTTTCAATGAATTGCAGCGATGAACACCCTGTTCTATATTATAAGTTAAGAAGGTAAACATTAATTTTTACGATGCGTTTATACTGGCCCTTCCTGGCCTTGTTAGATAGACATTTTTGTCTTCATTTCTTTATTATAACCATTTACTTATGAATATTTTATGCACTTCTATAAGTAATGAAATCAAAAAAGAAAAATAAAAACTTTTGATGTTACAAAAGCTAAAACTTGCTGCATTATTAGAATTAAAATTTTAAAAAAATCTTTGCTTTTTTTTGCTGCTCCGAACAGCATTAATAGGTCAAGCTAAACTAAATCTTTGTTAGAATTTCTTTCTTGTAAATTTGCTTCATATTTAACCTGAAATATTTACTTGGTGCACACATAAAACATAAAATATATATATACGTAAGTATAACATAAAACAGCACTTTGTTTACATTTAAAAGGTTTCTTGGAAAAGTTCTTTGTCCCTTTGTCGAACGCATACGTATATGCAGGAGAAGAGCGAAAAAAAACCTTAATACCTGTCTAAGATTGCTTTTTATACATACATATATAACGACGTGTACCACAAACGACCTTGACATTGTTTAAGTTTTAAGTTATTATAAATATTTCTTGTAATGTTTATACTTATGTTTATATGTAAAGCATTTCTTTATTGTCTATCGTTTTCTTTGCATTATTTTGCAGGAGTCAATGATCGTTTGTCTTTAATCAACGCACCTCGAAACCATATTTCAGTAAGAACGTTAAGATGAAGTAAGTTTTATTCAGATGAAAGAAATACTAAATTAATGAAATCACACAACGAAAATGAATTGAAACAAACAAGATTAGAAAAGTACAAACGTCTGCTTGCCGGTCAGATCAGAAGCAAACTAAAAATTTTCCATAACGTCAAGGTTCGATGAGACTGTTGAAAAATATGTAGGGAGTATATTCTAAAAAAAAACTAACTTCAACAGATCAAACACACGATGATGGAGGAAAATATTATTTTTTCCTTACGACAAAATATGTTCTACCTACGTTCACCTACTTCACAATTCGCTTCGCGAACGTTAGAGTGCATGTGCAAGAATAATAAGAAACTTTAAAAAACTTTCCATAGGAGGATTTATTGGCGTTAGACCACAGCGGATTATTAATCCTAATCATTCAATCTTATAGTCTAATAGAGGACGTGTTAACGGGAAACTATTAAGAATTACATGGGAAGCAAGCATAGTTTTCGCAACAATGTTAATTTAGATCTAATATACTGAGCAATAAACCAAATCCTATTCACGACGACGGCGTATAAATACATTTGATTTTCCATCTCGTAAACACCGAACAAACCCATTATGGAATTTCCATAGTTCATATGCTGTGTTGACCTGTCTCATTAACAACCTCATGTTTCTTTATCAGTCTACCTACCCATACGCTTTTAGATGATTATATATCTCTCTCTCTCTCTCTCTCTCTTTCTCCCTTTTCTTTTATTTCTCTCTCTCTCTCTCTCACATACACACACTCTCTTCCCCCCTTTCACTATATTTGTCTTACAGTTTCTTGCGATGTCCCCTATCGCACCCCAATAGCACCGTTTGCCGTCTGTTCGTGCATTTAACCGTCATTCCTAGTACAGTTGCAGAAATATCAATTACCTCCTTAATTAGTCTGTACGCTAATCTGTCACCATTTGTACCGTTTCGCTTTTCTGTTCGCTTAATCATCGAATCCTGGTTTATCCGCTTATACCTATAAACGCGCATCGTTTATCTTTCTATCTAACCTATTTATTTATGTACGTGGCTTGTCTATTTTTCTATTTCATCTGCCTCCGATTTATCACCTCCGTGTGCCGATCCACCTGTGCGAGTTTCTGCCCTCCTATTTGCCGTCTGTTTATTTACCCATCCATGGATACATTTGTTTTATTTATATGTGCCTCCAATCGTAAATTTGACCGTTCACCTCTCTACATTTTCTTCACTATCTTTCCATTCTTCGATATATCCTATGTAATCTCTGTACGCCTTCGCTATAAATTCCGTCCCTCTCTCTCTTCCTCTCACTCTCTTTCTCACTATATATCCGCACATGTTCCTATACCTTTTTACGCTTACCCGTATGGTTTTCTTAGGACAATCAAACCGTCCATCCACACGTTTTCCTATATTCCGTTTATTTGTTCGTCTGCACGTTTGTTTTCGTACGCCTGCTTATATCACTTTCACCTGTTCGCCCGCGTATTTATATATCCTCCTGCCATGCGCCTATATAGTATTTAAAAAGAGAACGATGGTTTTCTGCTGCCTCTCTTCTCCATCCCGTAACAACAATCTTTCATAAATGTATAGAGTATTTAGGTAATGAGATATAGAAGAAAATGATTGCTTTTCGTCCATCCGTTTACCTGATTCTCTGTTTGTTTCGGTCCATCCGTTCACTTAATTTATGCGTTCGCTCATTTCTCTGGATGTTTTCTCTCGCCAATGGCTAACGTATCAAGCCATTGGCAAATGCCTTTCTTTTATCTATATATTTATCCGCAAAACCGCCTTTGTTTGGCTCTTTGGCTATCTGATCGTATGTCTCAACGTCACTTTGCCTATATCTAGTTTAGAAAAACCAACGGCAAAAAGAAAGGCTACTAATTTATTCTTGAATTCACGTGCTTCAGCAATTTAAGCGATAATAATAAATATCGCAAAAAAAATCAACGAAATATATAAAAGCATTTATTCATAGCTATTTGTCAGCGTATTATACAAGATCACGCGGAATTGGAGCAATGTCAATAACAACATGATTGAATGATTGAATTCAGTCAAATCTAAAAAAACGCAAAACTTACATAAGATTGACAAAGTAGTAAAAAGAGAAAAAAAATTTTGAGAATCAAAATACAATCATATTTACATAAAAAGTATTTATAAATTTTTAGTGGATAAAAAAGTCATAGAAGCCGCTACACCAATTGTTTGCGTAGACCTTTGTAACACCTACTAGGACTTGAGATAGACCTATCTTTTATTATACCGATCCATTCAAAAAATTAATTTAAGCTTATTTGTCCATCTGTCCATTTTTGTGTTCAATTTGCAGCTCGCGAATTTTCGAAATATGCTGATGAAATTCGGTACACATACGTGTTTTGGCTCGAGACCTTAAACCATTCAAAATGGTTTCGATTAGAACATTTTTTCGGCCACTCCCCATTGCAGTTTTCAGAATTTCACGAGAAAAATTGCTAAATTATAGTACAAATTGGTGTACAAACTTTGGAGAAGATGAGACAACTTTTTGAACTATCTGCTATGTAATCGCTTCTATGGACAGAGAATCTTATATGGAAAAAAAGTGCAGTTTTTGATAACTTATTATGAAAATTTGGATCAAATAGGTCTTTTAGGTAGATCCAACTATATAAAAGAGCTTTGATGAAAAGCAAACACATCTACGCCAGCCAAACCTATCTTGTCCTTTTTAATGATGAAACTAGATGGAAATTATGAAAATCTTTGATAAGTGCATTGAGTTTGCTACATTTGAATTACGTTAGTCCACAATTCGGGCACTCTCCTATATTAGCACTTTCATGAATATTAGTTTTCAGAATGCTGTGAAAATTCATTTTCTTTTTCATTTGTTACAATCTTTGCCTTAAATTTATTGCTTCATCTATTGTTGACTTTTGTTTTTCTTTGCCGTGATCTTCATTTCTTTTTTTTTTAATACCGCACAATGTTTCAGATGTTACAATATATTTTCGGTAATGCTTCTTTTGTTTGAAATCGGCACAAAACATGTCTAAGGTCCTGAAAATCTTAAAGACGTACAATGCCGATCCTTAACAGCGCAAGAGACTGACGCTCAATGTAAAATAAATAAGCAGGTTATATTCGGCGGGACCCGAAACTCGCATACCCACCAATGCTTCTTTTATTTGATACCCATATCGCTGGTATTATTCAAAATTAATCCATTAGGTCACGGTGTCTACCATATTTTTTTTTAGAATTAACCCATTTCTAGACTGATGATATATCTTCATAAGGTTCTTGTTTGGCTTATTATTTCTTGTTTGGCTTACAAATAGGCAAAAATATGAAAAAAAAGAAAATTTATTCACTTGTAATTTTGTGTGGGCATGAACGATTTTTTCATTTTTGAACGTAAAGGGTAGAGTGCTTCGTAAAGTAAGCGAGGAGAATTCCAGTCTTCTCACTTTTGTAATTTCTGAGCAACGAGCAAAAACCCACAAATTTTTGTTAAGAAAAACGGAGTTCATACTCCACTGCGGTCTTCTGCTCTGGCCATTTGAGCCCATTTTCAATATAGACCTGCGTGCAAAGACATGTAATGTTTTTATCAAATTCGAAGTATCTTCATTTTTACGATGAAATGAGTGCCAACAACAAACACCACAGAGACAAACAGACGGACAGGTATGGCTTAATCAATTCACAATTTCATGCTGATCAAAAATATATATAATTTGTAGGGTCTCTGAACGTTCCTTTTGGGTGTTACACACATTACGAAAAAATACAAAATCAGTATTCTCCGATCCTTAAGTGGTGGGCATAATAAATTAAATGGAACTTGTTGTACTTTGTGTAGTTGACATAACCTAGAAGCAAAGTGAAAGTGAACCTAGATTGTTCTTCTATAAGGCCAATAGCAGCAGCCATTACTTCACTCCACCGCGAAATCTGAAAACAAGCAAAAAAGCTATGTTTAAATTCTGGTAAATATTTAATGAGCCTCTTTTTAGGTATGATTCGTTGTCAAAAAAATAACAACAGTTTTTATATGTAGATAACGAACAACAAGAGCTAATATCTAAATTCTTAACCAAAAATATTTCAGTAGATTGCGTGCAGTTTCATCATTAGAATTGACTATCTTTTCATTGGTTTCAAAATCCCCAAATTTAATACGTTTTCTGTTGAAAACTCGCCAGTGTACTAAATTTCATCAAAATGTCTCAAAAATTGCGATCAGTAAGTTGAACGTAATAATATATGGGACATACCTCGGGTGGACAGGCAGGACACACAACCTTTAGCAAGCAATTCTGAATCGCTTCAAGAAAGAATTATTGCAAGTTCTAAAGTTACACTATAATATTGGACAGGCATGGCCAATTTTCCCTCTTTTTGCGCAGCTACTACAACATCGTCCAGAGAATGTGCGTTCAAGTTATTTTACCTTTATATGCTATAATTTACGACTAATGATCAAAAAACCAATTTTTTACTGTTTTTAAATAAAAGAGGTTTACTCATTTTACATAATAATACATTACTGTAGGCGTATCCGTCGACAGGAGAGGTGAGAGTTTCAGCAAATCTATGTTCCCCCAAAAGCATAATTTATCTCCGCTTCCTATTCAACAAGAGCCTTTTATTGAAATTAATATTATATATTATATAATACTGAAAATTCGAATAAGTAAGAACATCATAGTCGGGCATTAAGTAGCCGACCATTAAACACGCTACGCCAATTCACCCAGTACAGTTATCCACTCCTTTTAATAACAATGCATCAAAAATTACACATTATTTGCACGCAAAGGCGTATTTCTCATGAAAGCCCGCATATTAGGTTTGCATTCCAAATTCCCACGTCATATGACGTGATCCAAATTTAGCAAACTTAATTTACTTCCTACAACCTTTATTTTTCAGTTTCCGTCATAAGAAACTAGAAATTAGACTTTCTTTTCGTATAAGTGCTTGCTATTCATGATAACCATTGCATATGCTAAGGTCTAAAAGAAGGGCTTATGATTCAAAATCCCTACTGCTAATTTTTTGGGTTAATTCGCAGTTATGGGCCAATTTTCATCATAAAATATAAAAATTTACACCTTTTTCTGAAGAGCTTATTGCTCATGAGAAATCTTACTTGGAGCGGGGTCCAAGAAGCAAACCTACGTGGCTCAAAATTGCTCTACTTAATTTTGTCTTGTGGAGAAATTTTCATCACAAATCATTAGCAATTAGGGCTTTTCGAGAGTTTAAAAAATAAACCTACGTGATCCAAACCCGGCGAGATTGATTTCTTTGTCAGTTTACTGTCATGAGCCATGTGCCAAATTAGCCCTTTTACCATATAAAGATTTTGATAAGAACACGAGGTTATCTGACAGCCGCAGCCGAACCAAATTTATCGTAGGAATTTAGAATCCCCAAATATAATTATATAGGAAATTTTATCGAGAAATTTTGAGAATTAAAATTTTTCCACAATAAAGCGTTGTATGGAGAGTTGTTGAAAAAGTGGACCAATCCGACACAATTTCTCTAGTTTTTGGGACAGACAAACTTAATATACAGTCCCAAAAATATGTTTTCAGACTTCAACACGTTATTCTTTCTAATTTACACGGAGCAGGGATAAATTTGAAAGGGAAACGGGACAGGCAGTCTGCATATACATTTTCTGGGACGCCCTGTATACAATAAAATGCATAATAAATGGTGGGTCTCTATTAATTGTTGTGGTATTACATACGTCCGGACAAACTTAATATACTCTCTACAGCAAATGATGTAGCGAATAAATAGTCGAGAAAGAACGACCTTTTCCCAAAATTAAAAAAGTTAAGAAAAATTAAAAAATACTATGAAATTTTTTAATATGCACTCGAGTATAAGTTTTTTTCTTCTTCATTATTTTATAATTTATTTTGTTTTCTATACATACATATACGTTTACAATTAATTTCCTATAAACGGGTTGATATAACGGTTCTCATATTAATTTAAAAGCTCTTTCTACAGCTAGAGTTGCTAAGTGTTCGTAAACTCATAATATTCTCATATGTTATTTAAAATTCACTCTCGATTATTTTCTCTATCTCTCTCACTCTCTCTCTCTGTTTTTAATAAAGTAAACATGAGCGATTCCGATTCTTCTCAAGAAAATATAGTACAATCAGTATACGAAATCAGCTAATCAAAAAAATTTAACTTAATTCAAAATAATAAAAAAGAAAACAAAGAAAAAAAGAGAGTTAAAATAACAATTAAATTGAATGAATCGCTTTAAGTGTTGAAGACATTAAAATAATACAAATTATTCAGTGTGCTGCGCGAATAAGAGTAAAGTAAGTTAATGTAATGTTTGTATGCATAATGCATAATACATATATATAATAAATACAAATAAACCGAAACATTGTAAGAAGAGAATGGAAATGCATTCATAAGTTTATTGTGCATGCATACCATAGCTATTTAACACGAATTAAGTGAAGCAATTTTTCGTAACAATTACAAAATACACTCTTTCTTTATTTTTTTCTTTACTTCTAGCGTAATTTTTATTTGTTGCTCTATTATTAATAACAGTAATTTTTTCTATATATTTTCTCATTGCAAATACAACTATAGTCGTAGTGACAACTGCGCTGATTGGCAATATTACAAGACTTACTATTGTTTCGCCGGCTTTGGTAATCATTTTTTCCACAATCCTTTAATTTATTATCATCAAATACCTTGCTACTGTTTGAGTGGGATAACATATGTAAACGAATATACGCAAATAGTCAAAATGCAACGCAAAATGTCTGCAGCGAGTTCAAAACCGCAAACTTCGGCTGAATCGTTTTGTCGCCGTTCACGGGCTCCTCCCCGTCGTACTGAACGACCTACGTTGCGTAATTTGAATCCAATATTTCGTAAACGGGAACCCTCGGAAGATAATACAATATTAACGGAAAAATTATTGAAATTAGCCCGTCTGAGGGGCGAATTAAATTTGTCCAGCCGTGCTTTAGCTACTGGTAAGTATTTCTTAAAAAAATAAGTGTATGTGTTGATAAATCAATAATTCTCCTTAAAACTGGCTAATATTTTACAATCAGTAACTATCATATATACGCGTAGTGCAAGAGAAAAATGTTGATGTAATATCTATATCTATAGTGTGCTTACCGTCAAATAATATTCTTATCATCATCAAAGTCATCAAAGTGTCAACGTCAAACACTTTTGATCAAAAAAAGGTCAGACGATCGGAGATTGTCAGGGATGAATGCACATTTCATTGTAAATCTGACTGGTTTGGCATTAATGGATGAGTATTTCATTTTCTATCCAACAAAGCCTCCAGAGACATTTACGTTCAACAGATACACGTGCAAAATCCCTTAGGGAATAAATGCACGGTCGAAACTTTGTTTCCATACGCACTCACATCAATAATTCTTAATAAATAAATTTGGAAATAACTTTTTTTTAAATTGATTTCGAGGCTGTTGGATTTGTTTCGATATATCGCCGCTTTTACATGGTTATGTTCTTGCACTTGTATACATGTCATCAGTTTGAAGAACGCACCCCGAGCTGTTCTACATCCTGCCATATATATAATCTCCTTCGGCATGTAATTTTACGTGAGGGACGTCACCCACAATTTAGAATTTTTTTTAAAATCAGTATTAAAAAAAATTAGTACAATTCCGGTATCGGCTTTATAAAGAAAGAGTCGTGTGTTGGAGGTTTACACAACTCAACATTGAGTTCTATCTATAATATGGCGATTAAGTGTATTGTTTTAAACGCCAGTGCAGACATGCCTCTTCTTTACAGCAGGAAGGAGAAGCCTGGAGACTATAAACAGAGAAAATATTAAGACATAAAGAGAAAAGATCATTAATATTTGAAAGAGGAGAAGCGGAAAAGGGAAGCTCTGAAAAGTAATTAGTCAAGATTATAAGTTTTCGGAAATTTCCAAACGTACAAGTCGCATCACTGAAAAAAGAAGAAGAAATCAAATTTTCCTCCGGCCAAAAGGTCGCAGTTCCTGTGTATACTTCTTGCCCGCCAAGAACTTCTGGTCACCTTACTCGTATACTTGCGATCACTTACGTACAATATTGAACACATGTGATTTCTATGTACTCCATTAAATGAATTGTCTAAAAATAGTACAACTTTAAGCAGATATACAGTAATATAGATACCGTAAAATCTCACTCAAACGACAAAGGAAAATTACAACAATAACGAGATACAGTGGAGCTTTTCGATAGTAAAATGAAAAGCAGCAGATATTGATTTTATATCAGATAAGTGGGTTAAATATTAAAAAAAACTAATTAAAATGGAAATAAAAATATAAAAATGTCTTGTATAAGAGAACACAAAGTTTGCTCGGGGTGATAATCTTCTGAAAGAACACCTCTCATCTTGAAGAATAGATGATATTTACTTACGTAAACTGTAGGAAATCCAACTCGCGTAAACTCTCGTTTTTTTCTTTCTAACTCGACTTGCGCTCGAATCGAGGCCGGCTATAAACTTATGTATAATAAATGCGCTATTGAACAAAAGAAGATGCGTCTAATTAGTCAACATCAGCGCTCTTTTAATTAACCAATTTAGATTTGTAATTGTTACTCAAGTGGTCGTTGGTTAAAGTCAAGGCTTCTTACTTTCTTTTTCGTTGATTGAGATGTGGCCAACGTTAAAATGAATACTCGATCGGTGAAGACTAATAATTAGCGATCGAGCATACATCTCTCAAAATGCAATCGAAAGTTTTTCCCTATCTCTCTCGCCCTGTCTCCCCAATTATACACGGATGTAAAAAAGATTACAAGACTTCTTGGCTATGCTTTCAAGCTAAGAAAGACCGACAAGCATGAAATTTTGTAGATATTTCTATGTAAGTAAGACGCATACAAATCTGTGTACACCGACAATTACTCTTACACTCTTGAAGGTAAAAATTCTTCAAAAGTATTTCACGAAAAGCTTAAGTTACCATTTATTTAGTTTTACACAAAGCTTAAAGAGATGAGGATGTAATTACAGCCATAATTGGTTGTTCAATTACAACGTCACGTTTAATAAAAGTTTAACGTAGCAATACCTCGTCGTAGTTTATCCAAGTGTTATTGTTTGTTATACGTATTGCACATGTCGAAAGCAAGTGTGAAGATTTGATTCACTTCGAGACGAATCTCGAATACCATATAGGAAAAAATTATGAAACAAAAATATTTTTTATGCCACACACCACATATTTGTTTGCTTCAGAACGGCTTGAGAAAGTTACGCTCTTTATTATTACGAATCGATTTAAAGCTAAATGTCCTTACGATCGTGTATGTTCAAGGATTTTTGTGTTCAATTTGCAGACAAAACATTTTGACGTATGCTTTGAATAAAGGACCAACAGTTTTAAAAAGGAATAGGGCCGGATAATTTTTATGAATACATCTCAAAAATTAGTTACGGTTTTGTGTAGGATGTTTAAGGGCTAGACGTAAGTCGACTATAACATTTGAACTCATTTCAATTTTGGTCGATCGATTGTTTCTCCAACGAAATTTCATTTTCCTGCTGAAAGAACCCGGACAATGACCAAACTTCATGAAATTGAGTTCATTTTTGAGAATTGCAATCGGGAGACTGCGCCTTTGGCACACGAACAGTTCGGTATTGCGTCAGAATAGAATAGAAAATGTGAACAATTTTGGATGAAACATGTTTAGTCACGTGATATACGCGGAGAAAATTCATTTCATGTATGTAGGCATGCATTACGTTACGTATACACCCATAAGCAAACATGTACGCAAACGAACTTGACAGTGAACCTATCATAATATTTTTTTTCCAAATAATCATCTTATTAACATTATCTAACCTTGTAGAATAAAAAGCAATAACAAAAAAAAAAATTACTTTCATAAAGAACCATATACAGGAGAATTTAATTTAATGGTTGACTTGGCAGATAAGCTAACAAAATGCGAAATTTTTCGGAAAAATGCTACAGTTTTCCGTAAACAATTGATCGATCAAGCAATCCCATTATTACTATCTTTTATTTGAAATAATCGATCCTTAGCAAAATTGCTTCAAATAAGTCAAAGACAAAGGAACTCACATCGTTTTGTATGTGTGGTCCTTACCCGCGTCGACGTTATTATCATATAAGGGAATATCGTATGGCTACCTCAGCTAGTGAATTGGAAGAAAGTGAAGAGACAAGTAGTAGCAAGAATGAGGTGGACTTGGCGGAGGAGTCTGAGAAACAAGCAAAGAATTGTATGAATTTTTTCTTTTAAATATAAAATGAAAACAAAACGCGAATATTTACTTCTTATTAATTAATTGATATAATTATATTATTAATTATTTTTCAGTGCCAGAAAAAGTTTATGAAATCAATGAGCCGGACGAGAGTGTAGAGGTCACACTAGATGGATTAGTGGCTAAAGAGGAAGATGCCTGGTGGAACCAAGTACCAATACGTAATTTAGATTTAAGCTCAAATCAATTAACTCACCTTTCGCCGAAAATTGAAAAACTTAACACTTTGAATGCGTTAATGGTAAAACCAAAAAAAAAAAAAAAAAAAACTTTTAAAAATATTTTTTATATATTTTTTCTTCCGTCGTTATCACAGCTTCATGACAACGCTTTAACTTCCTTACCTAGGGAAATCGCTCAATTAGAAAGACTCTTACGATTGAATTTAAGTCATAATAAATTGTGTGAGCTACCACATGAGCTTTTCAGATTACCTAACTTACGTTATTTGAATTTATCGCACAATGAATTCGTGGAACTTCATCCGGATATCAGCGATTTGCATATGCTAGAGGTTTTGGTAAGAAAAGCAGTAAAAGTCATAAAGTTGCTCATCCATCTAATTCTAACAAATTTAAATCAAAAACGTACTAATCTTCTAATAATATCGACTCATAAATCATGCCATAATCATTCCTATCAATCTCACTTAACTATAACATCCAATCCATCCATCATACAACAGGATGTATCGAATAATCAATTAAAATCGTTACCTCGTGGCGTTGGTTTTCTGGTGCGTTTAACAACGCTTTCATTGGCCCATAACAAAATAAGAGAACTACCCAATGACGTGGTCGATATGCGTTGTAAGTTCAATTAAATTTACGTAACTTTTTTTTTGTTTTTTGTTTTTTTTTTTTTGTTGAGATCCTAACCGGAAAAGTTATTTTACATTTGAAAAGCTTTACAGAAATTGGATTTAATGAACAACGACTTGTTGTCATTGCCTGAGGATATGGGCAGTTTGCGCAAACTTCAATGTTTATATGCTCAGCACAATGACATAACGGTCCTGCCCCATTTCGAAGGCTGCGATCTCCAAGAGTTACATGTATCTAATAATTTCATAGAGGTTTGTTGTTGTTGCGTTATGCTTATCTTTTTTTGCCATTCCTTAATTTTGTTTTTGCCTTATGCTTGTTTTTTCGCTTTTTTTTTTTCTTCATATTTTTTTTCCATTTTTTAGACACAGTTGCCTTTGTTTTTTCAATCAATTGTTAAATATAAAATATAATTGTCATTCAAGTAAATTTATATTTTGTTTTGTATTCCCCTCTTTTAGAGACTTCCGAAGCGTCTATGCTCCTCGTCGCCACATTTGAAAATATTGGACTTACGTGATAACAAAATTGCTGAACTGCCCGATGAAATTGGTCATTTGCAAAGTCTTATACGTTTAGATTTATCTAATAATTCGATAACAAATTTACCTTACTCGCTGTCCACGTTACCTCACTTGACTAGTTTGCAAGTTGAAGGGAATCCCATTAAAAGTATACAACGTCACATTCTCCAGTGCGGGACTGTTCGTATATTGAAAACGTTACGTGATCGCGCGGAGAGCGCTGAAATCTCAAGTAAAAGTTCAAATTCTTCGCTTTTACAAAATTTCGATAATCGCGCTATGGGCGGAGACGGTTTGAATAGCCCACGACGTCAGCCGGTAGACGAAGATTCCATCTTTCCGGATAGGTTCGATGAGATATTATTTTATTTTTTCTTTCAATTCAATAATAATACGTTTTTTTTTTTTTAATTTTTAGATATAAAATGCGTAAAACTCGTTGCCTAGCAGTTACTATGCAACAATTAAACGATGTTCCGGGTGAAGTTTTCGAAGCCGCTGCCGACGAGAATGTAAATCTCGTGGATTTCTCACGTAATCGCTTAACGACTCTGCCCTTAGGGTACGTACCGCAATACTGATCAATATTGATTGTTAACTTTGGAGTAACTAAAGCAGTTGATCGTAGAAAGCTTGTTCTCGCTGTTTTTGCTTTAACGACAATTGAATGCAATAGGAAAGCCGGTGTCAGTTATTGACAATTGATTATTCAGTTTATAAAACTTTGTTATCACTCGATTTCTAGTCCGTAAAGGATTCATTTTTTTTAAACTGAGTCCATAAAAATTTGAAGCTGCCCATTATCCACATACCTTTTCTATAAAGGAAAGGCGCCTCATTTGAAAGCAAAACTACGATTGAAACCTTCAACCCTTCGCGATTGTTTCAAAAGTACAGAATAGGAACATATAAATAGAGACACTTCATTGGGCTACAGGTTCCTCTTTTTCTTTATAGTTCTTTTAGGAAAAATGCACAGTACTTGCTATTGAAAGCGAGCATAAAGAAAATCTCAGAATAAAAAATTCTGCAAGTGCTGCTTGAGCGAGCCTCATACCGAACATTAGAAACATTAGTGAACAATAATAAAATGTAGACTTTGTCTCGTCAAGCATCAATCGTGAAAGGGACTTGATTTCGTTGAAATTATAATGAATTACTTGGTTTTTAATTTGAAGTTTTAGAGAGCTTTTTTTCTATTTTACATGAATGGAACGATTTTACTGACAATTTACCAAATTATCATTGCAGTCTGCTCGCCATGAAAGATGTGGCCACAGAAATAATATTTGCCAATAATTTAATAAGTTATGTGCCTCCGTTTATATCGCAGTTTACACGCATAACTTTGATCAACTTCTCTTGCAACAATCTCAGCACTTTACCACAAGAATTTGGAGTTTTAGTTACCATGCGTGAATTAAACATCTCAAACAATCGGTAAGTGATGGTTGTGTTTACTTGCAGCCTTTTTCGTTTAAATTTTCTTATGAATAAATAAATGCTGGTATTCAATATTTACATAATAGTTTTGAGTATCTGCCCAGTTGTATATTCGAACTGAAAAGTTTAGAAATATTGTTAGCGCGAGATAATCGAATTAAAGGCATTGATGCTACAATAAATGGTTTGGGTTCTTTGCAACGTTTGGCCACACTCGATTTACGCAACAATGATATCGAACAAGTTCCGCCGATATTAGGAAATCTAATAAATATAACGTAAGCGTTTTCAATCAACGAACGAATGATGTAAGAACAAATTTATAAACAACTTTGTTTTTCTTATTTAGCACTTTGGACATAATTGGTAATCCATTTAAATTACCACGGCATCAGACCTTGGAGAAAGGCACCGAAGCAATAATGTCATATTTGCGTGACCGTATTCCGACCTAATGGGGAAAAAGGCGTGCGAAGCTATATAGCATAAATTGAATTAATATTGAAGTTAAAGGCGCACGCGCAGCGAGCGAGCCCATATAAAATCTAATCATCCTCTAGCACCGTAAAAATACATTTAAAAGAAAATTTTCTTTCAATTTGCTTTAAATTTGAGAAAAAAAAAAAAAAACAACAACAAAGAAGAACAACAAGTACTAGTCACATTAATCAACAACATACACTGATCATTGATAGCTTTGTTTGCCATTGAGAAGACATATATTTTTATAAAGTTTATTTTTTCTGATTTTAATAATTCAATTAACAATTAATCAAAGAAACTGTATTGAATTAAATAAAATGAAATTTGGGAACTAAAAAAAAAAAAAATAATAATAATAATTAGTTTTGTTCAACGACTTCTGCTTTCAAGCGTTTCGCCAGAGTTTTACGTAACTGTAATGCGTTATTGGTTTCGCATTCTTCCGGTTGTTCCAAAACTGTGTTAGACTTTGAAACACTTTCGAACAGCTTTTGAGCCATCTGAGCAGAAGATGGTCTTCCAACGCTACTTGTAGGTTTTACTTTGATAGTTCCATTACAATTAGCAGTTTCGCGCAACTGTTTGGCTCGTGTTCGCTTTTTAATTTCCACGATTTTATCACGCTGTTGCTTTAAATACTCTTGACGTGTAAGCAGCTCGTCCGGACTCACCTTTTTAAAGAGGAAACTACACATTTTCAATAAATCTTCACAAAATATTGCTCCTAAGTACCGGGTTTTTATCGAAAAACAAATTTAAACGTTGGAATTTATCGTTCAAGGCATTTTGTTCATTGTCTTCGATGGACTCGGGGGTTAAAGCAGCCTCGGGACTTTCCATTTCTTTGTCTACCGACTTAGCTATAAAGTCTTCAACATCAGTTAATTTATCGCTAGAAAAGATTTTGCGAAAGAAATTTGAAGCTAAATATGTAGAAACAAGGAAAAATTGCCATTGGGCTTAGTCTAAATCTTCAGACATCCACCACTTGATTCAAATGTCTCAAGGTCACAGTGCAATACCAAGATTTTTATCATTGAATTTACAGAATTTTAAAATATCTGCATAACACATTATGCAGGAATAAGCGTATGACGTCTAGTTTGAGGCAAGCCGTTGCTCAGTAATTATAGATGGAAGAGTAGACGAATTAAATTTGGCTTTTTAACTTGAAATAAGTTCAATTTGTAGCATAAGAAATCCTCTCCGCATCACCATCGAATTTGATCGGAAAAAATCCTATAAGTTGAACACGAAAATGCACGGGCAATAATATGACGGACAGATGCTCTTAATTCGATTCGGAAAAGAAGTGGATCCATCTCGATTTTGACTTATGCATCAAAAAACGAAAAAAATTCGAGAGAAATCAAAAAATCAAACAAAAGCTTCGAAGCTTTAAACACTAATGGCTTAACATGACTTAGTGAATGTATGAAATCGCAGCATGCATTAAATATCGAACATTCAATGACTTGTAAATGGTTGATAAACTTTAGTGGATGTAGTGTTTTATTTTATCTATTGTAAAAAGTTAACCTCTGTGAATGTCCAAGGTCGCTGAGACTACTAATATCACTGCTCTCACTTTCCCGTAGTAGGGCCAATTGATTTTTCTCAATTAAATCAAGTGCCTGCAATTGCAGTTCAACATTTCGTTGTGTCATCATGCGTATGAAAATTTTGATATCATTAGCAGCCCAAATCTTACATAAAAATATATTGTTTAGAAAATTTCGAATAAGTTTGACATATCAAATTTGTAATACCTGTTGAAACAGACCTTGATGGAAATTAAAAGGATTCTCGACATGTTGATCTTTACCTTCAAAACAAGCCATTTCAAATTGTTCCGGTGTTATTTGCATTTCCTCCATAAAACTGCCCAACATATAATCCACTAAATTTTTATAATCATCATGTATTTGCTGTATATCGGGATTAGTAAAATCCGGTTGCAAATTGGGATCAAATACTGGGTTATGTACAGGTAGCATATATCAGTTAATTTAAATAATAATAAAATTATTCAACAATTATTCTATTAGAATTTAGGGAACTTACGTAAGGACTTCTCTTCGACGAACGTTTGTAAAGGCGCATTCCAAACAGGTCCGTGTAAAAAACATACCAAAGAATCGAAAACCCATGAATCGTCGCTAGCCATGATTGTAAAATAATCGGATCGATGTGCAATTCACTTCCTCAATACTACTCAATACTAATAAAACGCATTTTCGTCTAGTACTTATTACATGAACTTTCTGTTCGATTTTATTACTTAAGCGGAATAGTTTTGGTCACATGTCGTTGTCATGGTTTTCAAAAGCAAAACTTCTTCTTCGTTAAGATATGTAAATTAGACATGTGTGACCATGAAATGTGATATAAATAAAATGTGCAAACTCAGAGGTCAACAAGAGGTCGAGTTAAGATTTCAAGTTAGCAAAATAACAACCTTACTTATAGAACAAATTCTTAATTAGCTAATAGGATAAAATTGAATTTTTCACAAGTTTGTTAAATGATAAAATAGCAATATATAAAACTAAGGCGATTATAATAAAATTCGCATAATCTATTAAGACTTGCATAAGCATATCATTCTGCTTGAATATGTGGAGGGATTGCTAAAGGATTTGCTAGGATAAATTTATCAGGATATCCTAGGAGGTAAGAAAATTATATTCGACTGGGGTCGAATCTCGCATACCCACCACTTGCCTTTTCACATTCCACTCTTCAAGTTATTTTATTCGATACCTTAATCGCTCTTATTATTAAAAAAAAATTAGTCCACCAGGTGGAGGTATCTATCATTTGAGGAATGTACAAAACACCTTAAGCATTCTGCCTTGTTTACATTACGAGTACAATTAAGCATAAAATCTCAGAAAAGTGAAAAAAAGATAATTTAAACGTTTGTAACTTCGTTGTTGTGTCGACATGACCGATTATTAACATTTTTTCACGTAAAGAGTAGAGTGTTTCACAAAGTAAACGTGGACACTTTCAGCCTTCTGACTTTTATAATTTCTGATTAACGAGAAAAAACCCCAAATTTTTGTTAAGAAAAACGAAGTTGCGTTCAGTTTAAGCTCCACTCCGGGCTTCTGATATAACCTATTTAGCCCATTTTCAATACTAATCTGCGGGCAAATACTTTCAATGCTTCTACCAAATTTCAAGTCGGTATCTTCATTTTTGCGACTAGGAGAGTGCCAACAACAAACAACACAGAAACACGGACGGATAGACATAGCTAAACCGAGTCCGAATTTCACGCTCGTCAAGAATACATACACTTTATAGGATCTCTGAAGCTTCCTTTTGGATGTTACTAGAACGTGATACACCATCAATATCAAACTTTTTAGAACGCAATGTTGTAAATCAGTTTTGGCACCGGCGTTCTGTCAGTAAATCTTCTCCACATACATTGTAGAATTGTACAAGAAATTGCTTGAACAGTACTTTTACCTTTTCGATAGTAAAAAATTAATATATGTTGCTTGAAAGAGTACCAAGCAGGTACTTCTCCGTAGAATTAACCGAACTTTTTCACAAACAAGCTCTGCTTTACAGTCTCTTAAAATATACAACGGGAGTGCACCGTAAGTGTGAAGTTGGCTGCGAAAAAATGCAATTAAATCTATGTTTCAAATTACGATATGATTTTTCGAACAACCCAATACATTTGAGTTTAATTCAATTGGGTAGTCATTTACTTCTGCGAACACTTCTCACGCTCGTTGTACAAAATGATTTCTTAAATATGGGAGTGTGGTTAATAAAGTTGTAAAGGGGAAGATCCACATCCTCAAAAAATTATGGTTATTCACTAGTCTGCGCCCGTCACCCCGTTATCTTTCTCCTCATGGTTTTCCCACGTTGAGCGTTCTACACGAAAAGAGGCACAACCGTTTGGTCCTATTAAAAAAAAATAAAAATAAAAAGCAGTGGGTGTAACGAAAGATAGGATAATGTCGCCAATTAATCAAGTAGGTGTATACAAATGTGAACCATAATAAATCCCTCACTCAACATGTAAACAAATGTAGATGAAAGGGAATGATGTGCCGTTTCCACGTAAAGTTCCTAACGATCAGCCATAATTTACCCCACACCAAATATAATTTCCCTATTAAATACTAACTTGCTGTCAGCAGTATAGTGTATTGCTAAAAATAATCGGGTTAAAATTTGAATAAACCGAGTAATATTCACAATTCCATCGCGAAGAAATGTTAATATCCCTGACAGAGTCAATGATATGGAACCGGTGAACGATTTATTTATTCCAGCAAGGGAAGCAGTATTATTACATTACGGTTAATATGTTGAGAAAGTGTGTAAAGATATCCGGAGCTGACGTAAGGAACATAACTATTTTTAAAATGAACGTTTCTTAGGCGGGGGATGTAGCCTCGTTAAAGGCCAACACTTTTGATATCTACATTTAGGATGATTAGCCGGACGTACTGTATGTTCCCGGCCGTTCTAATTAAACAAAACCATTACTAGGGAACATTGTTGATTACAACTAATGCAATTCGATTGATCATCAAAGGAACAAGGGTCGCAATATCTAAGAAGACATTACAGGACAATCTTTCTACACGAC
Organism: Glossina fuscipes; assembly: GCF_014805625.2. Lineage (NCBI taxonomy): Eukaryota > Metazoa > Arthropoda > Insecta > Diptera > Glossinidae > Glossina > Glossina fuscipes. Next base: position 45,459 of record NW_023998470.1, read on the forward strand.
CACGTCGACCATATAGTGGAAAATTTATTCAGAAAACATTGCACTAGCGTACCCTACCACTCCCCTTTATTGACCAGATGGTTGTACTCACCCTAGAACCTGTTTAAGCGATGCCTATTGACTGAGTAAGAAGCCTTTGTCTTCTTTTGTCGATGCCCAAGATACGTAAAATAAGTTTTAACATTTTCTCGAACGGTAATAAAGCAAATCTTGACCTATATGTTCGTGGCCTAAATCTTCTCAAGATTGGGCTATCAAACATTTTATTGAACACTTACAATAAACTGTCTTTATAACTACAACACGGAGTATAATGGTGATGTGATTATATGCCAAATGAGAAACTCTGGAGATGAGGATTATTTGCATATATATACATATTTACATATATATATATATATATATATATATTGTGAAGAATTTAGAATGTTATAGACTGTAGCCCTATACTTTACGTAATGAATGTTATACCGTTTATTCCTATTCAGTGTTGGAAAGATTCCGCACGAATCTTTCTACATAAGTGACCAGAGTGCTGTCGTCAAATACTTTGCTGTGCTGCTCGGCTTCAGTCCGCCAAGTCAATCTGCGTCTTTTAGTGCCAACATTAAGGCCGGCCAGAAGCAGTCCCTATCTAAAATATAGGCGGCTGGCACGCCTTTTTAAGTTTTAGCGAATGAAACGGTATGTGACTTGCTTTATGACAATTGACAATTGACTTTATTAAGTTTTGGTATAGCTATTTACACTAAATTTTACAGGTATCTTAATGCTAGAGTAAGCAAATAATAATTGTTACGGTTTAGGTTCGTTAGGGCGCCTAGTATCGTAATGCATTTTGAAATGCAATTTCCCGCCAGTTGAAGTGTGACATAATTCTCGTTTTTCTTTTTGCAAAGGAATTATGCTGACTTTGCATAATTCTGTCACACTTTAAAGCGGATGCATAACAACGATATGCAATCACACTACACCATATATATATATATATATATTTATTATATTGCAAATGGGAGATTAAGGTGCTCAAAAGACCCAGGTGCAATCACACATATGGCAAAGTCTGTATAACGATGGTTGGACGGATGTCATCTGGTCTATGTGATGAGTCAGCATCCTATTTTTATGTGTAATAAATTCGAAAACACTAGGCATTCATTTGAAACTTTCGATATCTATAATAATCTATGTGAAATCTTTCGTGTTCGCAATAAAGCTCATCTTAAGCAGCTAACAGCCTTTATTAGAAGTGCTGACTTCAGCATTTAAGTTATCATAATTTTAATTAAACTTTTTGCCTTGCCTAATAGTATTTTTAAAAATTTTAACAATTCCTTAAATCAATAATTCATGTACAGCCAGTCTCAGCTTGAGATCAATCTTCTGGACTAAACTCGAGCATGGAAAGTACTCAGGGGACTTACAACTTGAATATCAACTAATCGAGAGAGATACTAATATCATTGTATCATCAATAAATCAATTACAATCATCACGTGATCCGCATCATCTTTTTTCTCTGCTATCATTTTCCTTGCGGTTTTCAATCTGAAGCTCTTAAGAAAATTTAGTGTCAAAAACTCATATCCTTACTGGATGTAACAAAAAAAAATATTTCTTAACATTTTTATGCAATAAATCTGCATCTTTTATGTAAAAAATTCCGATTTCAGATTTACATGAGCATTCTCCATCAACATCAAAACGTGTAATTTATGCCGTGAACGTTCTCCCGATTATAAACTTTAGCAAAACTATTGAAAATTATTGCACATAAGTATGCATTGCAAATGAGCCAAATCGCTTGAAGTTGATGTTTTCATGTATTGTCCGGCTGTCTGACAACATGCCCGCTTTCGAAAGCAAACACAGAGTTGGATTTTTTGCTCATTACTCAAAACTGCAACCGCAATAATGATAAATATTTGCACATATATTCTGTTGAGCATTTGCGCAAAAATAGTGACGTCATCCGCGTCCCTTTTATTTTTTTAGGTAAAGTGTTGGGTATAGAAGATTCGACCACAGTCGAATATAACTTTCTTTTGTTTGCTTTCGATGTGCACACTTATGCATGATGCTTTAGTTATTACTGGCATATCTTGCCATTACGTGCCTGAATTTACAATTTGTTTTGGAAAATTTGATATGGAAAAATTGAAAATTCGATTTAACAATTGAAGATAAGAAATTTTCGCTAACTTTGAGAGGATCTTTCCCCGACTCTTAAGTACACCTACTGCGCTTCGTTTAATGCATTCACATGTTTTGGTAATAATACCCCAAAAATTGTACATTACTTTCATGCGAAAGCATACTTTTGATGGCCGACCGCATAATGGAGGATTCGCAAAACATCACATGGCGTGATCCAAATTTACTAAACTTAATTTATTTCCTAATTATCTTATTACTGTTCAGTTTCCGTCATAAAAAATTAGAAATTAGACTTTCTCTCCTTGAAAGATCTTGCTTTATATTGTAGTGATACCACTCAATATTTAAAGGTTCGTTTGAGTCTTTATTA
>NW_023998470.1:47995-100420 GCF_014805625.2 Glossina fuscipes
AATAACTTGTAGACTACGGTAGAGTTCGACTGATCGATAATACTACAATATATGTGTTAGGGACTCAAAAATAGACTTATATGATCCGAATTCCCTACCGCTAATTTTTTCGCTAACTTGCTACTATGGACCAGTTTTCATCAGAAAATAACTGTAATAAAAAATATTGTCTGAAAGGTTTGCATTCATGAGGAATCCTACAAAGAAGACCCATGTGACTCGAATTTGCCCCACGTAGTTACTATGTGAAATTATTATCATGAACAAATTTTCATCAAATTTTCATAGTGATAGGAATCCTTTATGCCATGGTATCCAAAATGTAGATCTCCGTGCTCGGTAAGGTTGATTTCTACGTCACTATTGTGAACAAATTTTCAGCAAAACTTAAAAATCAGACGTATAGACAAGCTTAGAGTGGTTTATAATATAATAAAAAGTGGATCTATCACCAACAAAAAAGAAAAAAAAGTCTGACATTGGCCACAAAAAGGCGTTGATTTACATTCAAGCAAAAACGAGACGAACAATAAAAGGAAAACTTTATCACATCTCGTAATCTATATAGTATATAGAAAAAAAAAAAAAAAAAAATATCAGAAGGTTGCGTTAATTTCAATAGGTGACTTCTACACTTAAAAATAATAATGAAACTTATAAAGAAATACCAGTGTACATAACGGTTGAAATCGACGGTGTTGACCTTGCCCTGCATAAAATAACAGTTTTACTGTTAATATTACTGATTTATTCGGCGGATGCCGACGCTAACCATGGGACGCCCAAAAATCTTCTTCTTCCATGTTCGTTACTTTTGTTGTTTATTTAAAGAAACTTGCTGCCGAACCTACCAAACACGGTCCATCGTATCCCAACTTTTGGTTTTGGGTTCAACGGTTTAGAATTGGCGACACCAATTGACTGAAAACTCCATTTGTTGAAAGACTTGCCCAAATACACACTATTGCAGCTTGAATGGGCGTCAACTACCAGACATTACGCCTCGTGATAACCACTTGTTCGGAGCGGTGCAGCATGGCTTGAATGGTACGTGGTCCGCAAAGTTAAAGAAGTGCGAAAGGGTCGCCCCCAAACCAATATAAATTCTTTCGACATAATATCGTCACGTTGTCAAAAATATTGTAAAATAGATGCCTTTTTCAAGTGAAAAAACTATCAAAATTAACGCAACCTCCGAATAAATCAAGACAAAACTAGCAAGATCAGGCTAGGGTGACTATCAAATACCCTAAATCACGTTGTCTAATAATGTTGTTACTTTTGCCATAGACCGCAAAAAATATATCCTGCCTTTATATGAACTTACTCTTATAGAACTGTGTGTTTAAAATTAGTCCTCTTTGCAAATAAGAGCTTACTTTCCATAACAATGGTTGTACCCAACGGGTTCTAAAATTATGGTACGTACGCAAAATTCAACATACTTACTTTATTTATCAAACTGCTATTATGGATCAATTTTCATTATAAAATATTAAAACTTAGACTCTCCCCTCCCCTAAACAACAAACATTGTTGCGTAAGTCTTTGCATACGGTAGAATCCAAAAATAGGCATATGTCGTCCAAATTTTGCAGAGTTTAAGTTTATAACAAATTACTAAAAAACAAAAATTTTCGTAAAAGTCCTTATATAGGGTAGGGTAGGAAAAAACCCAGCGTGGTGACCCGACTCTTGCTTTGGTTACCCGAAAGATTATTATTATTTTGTTTGCGCTTTAACCGTATCGCGGGATTCTGTAAAAGAGAAGGAATACGCCGCGGGTGTTACAGCAGCCAAACTCGGCCTACAGGGCAACTCGTCCGTTCCTAACCGCTTCCCGTCGCAAGAGAGAGTGTCCATTAGTCATTCAGGGATTACGTCTAAGCCAAACCTGCCATCCCCTATCCGCAAAGGTTAACAGTCCTAGTAGTCATTCAGCGAGGACGGCTAAGCCAAACCTGCCATCGCCTATCCGTAAAATCAAAAAAAACCTAGCAGTAACGTCAACTAGTTATGTAATCCGTGGTTACTTACCTGTGGCTGCTGTAACACGACTGAAAGACCGAGCGTGCTGCTACGTGCTCTTTTATAGTCGCGATCACCATCGCTATCCCGTTAGATAGCTGCTTTGACTTGCATATGTGTTATTCTTATGTATCTTTTCTTACGTACACTAACTTAGGTCTCATCGAACATATTTTTATAAGCTGCAGCACCGTTAAGTATGCCGCAGATGATATGTACCATGCGTAATTTTATAAACCCTTCTTCCCATTGCCTATTGCTTGTATGCGTATTTTTACTTCTGTTTTATTGTCACTGCTAATCTAGGTGCCAAATCGTATGATTTCATACTCCGTTAGGCATGTCTGTGCTCACAATATGTTTCCTTAGGCACAAATTTATGCATATTGTTTATATATGTTCTACTATATATACATTTATACATTTTATATATTTTATGCACCTTATACATTTGTATACCTTCTATGGTTGGGTACATTGTCTGAAGCTATAGTATATAATGAGCGGTGTATACAATTTCCTTTTTTTCCTTTTTATAAACATTGAATTGAACGGTTTATGTGGTAGAAGGAATGATTTTGTGATAATCGGTAAGACAAAAGACATGTAAGGGACAAACCAGACTGACTGCTTGGAGACGGACTTGTTCAGTAAGGACGCAAAACGCTTCCTTACACAATGTATAAAAATTTATACTTTTTCGCTCTACAAAGGATCAATTCATTTTAAAATGTATATATAGGTTAGGATCCAAAACATAGGCCAAAATGCATCAAATTTTGTACAGTTAACTTTTTCTTCTTAAATTACTATTATGATCTGATTTTCGTCATCAAAATTAGACCTTTTTATGATATGAAATTTTGTAACATTTTCTTATGTAGATATCGTTGCGCTAGATCCGATATAAATTGATATAAGCCCGATGTATATAAAAACTCTTGTTAAAGCTACGTTTGACTAATCGAATGTTTTACCCAGGATGTCAATTAAAATTGAAATTAGATTGAAAGGATGACTTGCCCCATAAATCATTGTATTAATAGAACCTCTCTTTTAAATGTAGCAGAGACCCTCTATGGTCGAATAGAAATAAGCATCGACTTCCACTTTGCAAATTTGGAAATTTTATTCAATATCGATTCCAAAAAGGTGATTGCCGTGCGCTTCATTTTTATACCCTACAACGCTTGTCGTACATTCTATGAAATTTTTACTGGTGTACGTAATACCCAGAGAAACTTGAGGTAGATTACATTTTTCTCAAAAGATTAGCAGAGTTTCCTGCAAATATTTTAATTAGGAGAAGAAACAGACCGTGAAACCAACTATATAACTTTAACTTTAACGCAAGAAAAATAACTCTGCTACCGGATGATATTCGAAATAGTCAGGAACTTGATGGATTGTTTAATTCATCGTGACTTTCTTACTTATGGTGGGTGGGAAAAAATAAATTGTAAGATTAAAGTCTTAAACCAGTAGCATCTAAAGCTATCGAGATCGGCCACGAAGTTTTAATTGTTTTATTTACCGCAGTTACTTCATGGCTTGTCCTGACAGTACCACAGATTATGCTTTTCACATTGTGTAAAGGTTTCGCTAAATCTTTAAGGTTATAAAAGTCGTCAGCATCAATATGACACCACTTATTGCGATAAGGTGCCAATATTTCAGTTATCATGTTCTGCAAACTGCTGCGTTTTGCTAATTATAATTTAAAGTTGCAATTATCAGCCCTCCTAGATTCACAGACTATTCTATTGAAAATTCCATATTTACCTAGTTTCATTGGATATATATAGAATGTACATTACAAATTTTAGCCGACAACGTGATTCCCTCACATAGTTTTAAGTGGATGTGTACACCTTATTTAGTTGTGAGGCGAAACCAAAATCAGCAGTATTTTTATAAGAAAGACTATCGGTACCGGCATTGCGTGAAGTTCAAAGAAAACCACAAATGTGTGCCCACGGTAGACGAAAAATATTTTGTGAACATTTTTATAAAAGAAAAATAATACTTGAAGGAAATTTTTATTTTTTTTTTTTTTGTACGCAAGCAGTGTAAACTCATATGACCCAAGAAAATTTTTATCCGAAATCCTAAATGTAGTCAAAATAAAAGAAAAAAATCTTCTCCTTAAAGTAGACACTTAAAAATTGCAATAAAACCAATTTTGTTTGTTTGTTTTTTTTTTCGTATTTGTTTAAAAACTATTTAATACTATTTTTTCAATGAATTTTTTCTCTTCTTGATTTTTATATATTTTTGTGGTTGTGGTTGCTGTTGTTTTAATTAAAAAATACATGTTATTTTTAATACATACATATTATTTGATTGATTTTAATATATAATATATTTTATATAAAAAGAAGACTGTGAAAATAATTATCATAAAATTATTGTTATTGCTAAATTAATTGTAAAACGCAAAAAGTCTTGAATAAAATAATTCATAGAAAGGCTTAATACATTCGTACGCATAGCGAATATTAAAATGTACCAAATTTATATATGAAGTGATAGAATATATGCAGATGTACAATTATTTTTGCTCAAAGTACAATTCATTTTTTTATTTTTTCATTGAAAGTCAAAGAAGAATTAAAATCGGTAACAATAGGGTCGAGGGCTTCTCTTATATTAAAAATCTAAATATATTTATGTATATATATAATGTTATCGCATTGTGAAATCTGAAGCGAAATTCCTCATAAATTAACTCAACTTTAATTAGTTTGCGACTGATCATTTTAAAGAATTTTTCAATATCAATGCCCTAAAGTACGCAGAAGAAAACTGCATATACTTTTTGCCGTAAGACTCTACATTAAATTGATTTATGCATTTTTTTGCCTATTATTAACGGATGTTAAGTTCCTTGCCCTTCAATCAATAATTATTATATCATTCTTTTTTTAAACGTCCGAGAATATACTTTGCGGACACCTTCAAGTCTACTCTTGATGAAAAGCGAATTTGGAGTCGATTTAAACGGGTTAGATTCGCTTCTAGTCGTTGTTTTTGTACAATCTCATTATAACTGATATCATGCTTCACTTCCGCATAACAAGTTTGAAAATGGACGTTAATCCGTTCACACAATAGACAAAATATCTAAACTCTAAACAGAAAATGTTTGCAAGTGCTTTGAACTTTTCTTAGGATTAACTAAATATTCAATATCTAAAAAAGTCGTTGCAGAGCGAGTATAGCTTTCGCATTTATAAGATGCAGTCAAAATTAAGAAAGAATAGAACATAAGATTCTGAACAAATTGATTGTTTTCGAAAACACAAACACATACTATTTTCAGATTAAGATTTCAAGTTACATTAACTTGATGATTATCGACCAATAAAGGACTGTTGAGAAAGAAAAAAAAAACGAAAAATTCATAAAACTTTTTTCGTCAATTAATTTGAAAAGATTTTAAGACAAAGGTACAGAAGGCTTTCACAACTAATTCTTAAATATATAAACGGCACGAAATATTTTCTTTACTTATTTCATTTCTGTTTTTTTTTTTGTTTTTTTTTCCTCAAATATAAAAGCTAAAGTGAGCGTCGTCGTCGTAAATGAAATAAACGAAAATTAATTATCAGAATTAGTTAGCTCTTGGACAAATGCTTCCAATTGATAATAACATTAATGCCTACGGCAATTTAAGATAATAATAATTTGAATTTATTTAAACAGTGTCATATACCTTTAACAAAAGTTGATACATTTGAATGGACTGGAAAATCAAGGTGGCAGATGTTATTATGAAAAGTGCATTTGATTACGATATGTGTGCAAATGTACGTGTTCTGGTGTATTATTGAAGTCCTGAAAGTAAAGAATGACCAACTTTATCGTTATACAATCGAATTTAATTGGCCTTAATAAAATAGGGTAAATGGATTCGGGGCGGGGGTAGGATGGTGTGGCCGGGTAAGCTTCAATTTTATGGGCCACCTCTAGTATAAATAATGGCATTCAATTCTAATAATGTTTTAATATAAATAAAAAGTTTTTGTTTCCCAGCTTAAACTAGATGAACGATGTTTTTAAGTATTTTTTGTATATATGTTCTTTTTTTTAATATTAACTTTTTTTTGCTTTTTTTTTTTTAAGGATCAACGTAAACTTATTTTGCTTTAGAAAATAAATTGTACATAATTTAAGAATTATTTATTTATTTGCATTTTTTTAATTATGTTATTTAAGGGGCCATTTATTATTTTTATATATTATTATTATCTTTATTTTATTGTTTCTTTTTTCTTATATTAAAACATTAATATGATCTATTTTAGTTTTTTAAATAAACTGTGTATATTCCTTTCATTGCAGCTTAGTTTTGCTGGAAAATTATATTTGCATAATTTTGCATACTTAGAAATGACACCAATTACATAATAAGATACTTATTTTAAATAAAAACTACAAACATTACCATACGATTTTCCGCTATATAAACACAAAGTCAAAATTATTTTAAAATTAATTCGGTTTTTCTATTTTGCTTTGCTTTTTGTTTATTTTTTTTTTTTTTTTGTTTTTCTTAATTTTATGATGATAATCATGAAAGCATTTCTAAACAGCATTTTCGTTTTCGTTCTTCAATGTTTTAATGCAACTTTTTATCAAAGTGATTTTTCATTTTCAATTACCTTTCATTACAAAAAAATTTAATCAAAAATTTAATAAATTTTTTTCTAAAAACGAGTATATTAATATCTCGTCGCATTAATGAATTTACAATTAATTCATTGCTTTGTAACTTTAGCAAAATTCGGTCTAATAATAATTTCTTTATACCCGTCCATAAACAGAAATTATCGCCATACGAACAGGCATAGCGTAAGATTGAAAAATGCACTTTTTCCATTCCGGTTTTAAAAATAATACTTCCCATCGGAGTTGTTCGACTTCAAAGTTGTCCAAAAATAACGAATTTAATCAACATTTGTATTCTTTCTTAACACAGATATTGTTTTTACTTAATGAAATCTAAGCCAAGGTAAAGAAATAATGGCATCGAAGTCTGCTATTAATGCGAAGATATATAAAAACTAGTTTAATCTAGATAAGTTCAGGAATGAGGTTCCAAAATTTCGAAGTAGTTTCAGAAAATTATTCCTTTAAAATTCTTAACAATTTACATTCATTATTGGAAAACAAAAGTAGGCAACAGATTTTGGTTAATTTTATCTCCTGAAAATAGGCAACATAATTTTTTTTTAAAATTATATATCAAAGGAAATCAAAAAAAACAAATTGAATTAGCGGTAGCTTAATAACAGAATTCTAGAAATTATGCAATTCCTTGTCAAAAGAATTTTCAATGATTGAAGAATGAAGAAAGAAGTAAATTTTTTATAATTTGAACGGCTTAGATGCGATAACAAAACCTGTTTCACAAAATGAGCCAAAACAAATCACTCTAAATGGATCTGCAGGATATCTTTCAATTTCTTTTTAAACTTTGCTTCTGCTCCCATACTCACAATCCTCTCTAATTAATTTACCCTTGCTACAATTTGTTCAAGAGTGTTTCTATTCACCTTGCGATCGCAAAACTGCTCGTTAAAGTTTCGTCAATGGAACGAACGTGTTCTAACAACTCTTTTCTGTGTTATAAAGTAAAAATGTTTTGTCATCATCGCCCTTCTAAAAGTTATCTTTTTTCTTAGCTATTTTTGATCATATATTTAAAAAACTTTAAATATATATTTTGTTTTCGTAGATTTTTTTACGTTTTTTATTACAATTAATTTTTCTTTTCATGTGGGTTTAAATTTTATCATTAATATACTGAAATTTTACATTGCTACGTTGGTAATTGTAATTTGTTGTTTTTTTTTTTTATTTTTTTTTTTTTATTTTAGATTATTTTTTGTTTTATTTTTAACTTTTCATTACTTTCTTTTAATATAAATGTGTGTCCGGGCAGCCTGTGGCTAAAATTTTATTTTATTCCTTTCTTTTATCTATTATATGATTGGTTGCTTGATAATGATTTATTCCTTTTCTTTTAAACTTTTGTTACTTTTATTATTACTTTTATATTTATATATAAATCTTTAAATTTAAAAATGTTTGTTCTTGTTGTTGCTGTTGTTGTTATTATTATGATTATTCATATTGAAAATAGACGAAGACGACGGCAACTTTGAGGCCGTAACTGCAGCAATTGTTGGTGACATTGAAGTGCTTGCTGGCGATGACATAGTGGCAAATGTTTTAATAATAGTCTCAGCGGCAGCCGCGGCAGCAGCAGCAGCTGCCACAGCAGCATTTGTGGCAGCTGTATGCTGTTGCTGTTGTAACGCGTGCGATTGATGATGATGATGATGGGGATTCGCATGCTGGTGTTGTTGTTGTACAACATGTTGATGATGGTGATGAAATGGGTGATGATGATGATGATGGTGATGGTGCTGATGTTGATGCTGATGCTGGTGATTATGATGAAAAGTTTGCTGCTGGTGTTGGTAAAGTTGCTATGCCAAGCGAGGTTTCTTTTGATGTGACTGTGGCGATTCCTCTTCTTCCTCTTCATAATAATCTTCATCACCAGAATCGCTCTCATAATCAACCAGACCCTTTTAAAAGTATTTATTAAGTAAAAGATTTTTTATTTCACCGTTTATTGATTTCATTAATTACCGTTACCTTCTTTAAAACACTCTCCCCGGAGACCACAGCCGATGAAGGAGTTTCCTTTTGATCACCAATAACAGCTGTTACGTTGCCGACATGCAATTCACTATTTTTTAATTTATTCGCTGCTTCAGCAGCGTTGGCTGCACTGACAGCAGCGGCAGCTACTGCACTATTGGCTACGCCAGATACACTAGCTGCGACGGCGGCTACAGCAGCCGCTGCCACCGCTGCTACAGCTTCGCTGGATGCCATTGAAGAAAGTAATTGAGTAGCGGCGGCGGCCGCTGCTGCAGCCGATTCTGTCAACGAACTTGTTGAGGGCACTGACACCCCCGTTTGCGCTATATTAGAATTCGATGTGGAGGCTCCTCCACTTAAAACCAGTTCTTGTTGCTGCTGTTCGACAGCGGCCAATTGTTGTTGCAATTCAACAATATCACTCTGTTGTTGTTGTTGCTGCGCTTCTAAGTGAGCAGCGCTGGAAGTGCTAGCTACACCTGCAGCGGCGGCTGCAGCCGCAGCGGCGACAAGGGTACTGTTTAAATTTAGCTGTTGCTGCTGGTAATTGTGCAGTGGATGATGATGTTGTTGCTGGTGTTGTTGGAGAGCAGCACCTAAATGCGCGGCGGACGTTTGTTCACTGTTACTACAATTACTGCTGCTGTTCGAAGATGATGATGTACTAAGACCACCTTCATTGTTACTACTTGTTGATCCTCCACCAGTTGGTGAAAGCGTGGAAGTTGACGTCGTCGTTGAATTTAACTGACTGCTGCTTGGACTACCATTGCCTCCCAGTAAGCTGGTGCTAGCACTGCTGCTACTGCTACTAGAGCTGCCACCGTGTTGCTGCAATTGCTGTTGCGCACTCTGTGGCGGTGACTTCTGTTGTAATTGTTGTGAAACTTGAGGACCGCTTTTCTCAGTAACAGCTATTATTATTGAAAGTGAAATGAAAATATCGCTTGGTGTTTAAGTTGACGCAAATTAAGACAAATCACTTACATTTCATGACACTGTTGTATGTTTCCAATTCTTCCAAGTCTTCATCTTCATTAAACCACATTTCTTCCTCTTCTTCCATTTGTCTCTGATCCCGACGGAAACGACCGCCACGTATAATTGGAATGCCACTGTGTGTATTTAAACGTGAAATTAAAATATAAAAAGATATTCTTTTCATTGAACATTGAATTTAATGAGTTCAATTGATTATGCTTACGTATCTAAACTCATCTTGTCACGATCTTTTATTCGATCCTGATACTGATCATAGCGATTTTTCAGATATTTAAACGTTTGCACATATTCAATTTCATCAAATATCTTGCTGAACGTTTCAACAAAATAAACACATAATGTTTTGATATCTTCCAATTTGACGAACTCGAACAATTCTAAAATCGCGGATTCGAGCAAGTTATAGCGGCCATTGTTACGTATAAAAGCATCTACCACCGGCGCAAATAGATTACCTTTAACAATATGTCTTTGCAAAAAGTGAAGAGAAACGAGAGTAAATGCTGTAAACTTAAAAAATATATATTTTCGACCTTTTATAACTAACCTGTTGTAGAATTCATCTTTAAGAGCGACAATTTTTCTTAAAAGCCTTAGGGCGCCTAAAACAAGGAACGTATGAGAACTCTTCATAAGCACTAGAATTCTCTTAAGGAGATCTTTCTGTATGATAAAGTTTTTAATATGATAAGTATGATGTTCCACACAAAACGATAAAATATCCAAAACAATGCCTAACAGCTGGGCGGTCTGATAATCCTCATTCTGAGGACGATCGCCGATAGTGTTGAGCAACAATGGAGCTAAACAAAGAACAGATATTTATTGAATGAACTTAAGAAAATTAATATTTAATTTTATTTACCGATCAAGGTTTGTATACTGTGCTTGTAGAAAAAGTTGAGGAAGTCACCTTTTTCCGTAAGCATATTTTCCGGCTCCAATAGTATCTTAATAATACCCATTAATTGCACGGCTACACCTAATTCTGGTTCGGAATCAGTCAACATTTGTTCAATGGCAATGTTTAAAAGCATCCGCTCCTACATCAAAAATTAAATATAAACAAATATAATGAAGGGCATCATGCGCTTTCTATCATTTTGAATACTTACACCCTCAGTACGATTGACTTGCTGCAATGTATAATTACGCACCACCAACGGTGAAAATTCTACAATCGCTGTTAATATATCAATTGAGGCCGCTTTGGTCTTTTGATCATTCATAACCAGAGTTATTTCGAGAGCCTGCAGTATTCCCAAGCAGGTCAAAGTTTTATAAAATGAATCCTTGCCCTGCGGCTGTAGGTTCTGAGCGTAATTGCAGAATTCCTTCAAAAATAAGACAATATCACGACGTTTCGCATCGCTTGTATTTGGATCGGTAAGTAATGTAAACATGTCGACCAAGAAACGCTCATCCTCTTGTATCAGCGTAACTATCTCTACTTTATTGAAAAATATAAAACTCGACAATGTATTAAGCATATTATCCTCAACAAACACGGATGGCGTGGGCAATATTATATCTTGTATGTATTGTACACGAAATGTTTGATGGATTTTAGCAAGCAAGTCCTGATTTTTTATCGGTACGGCTTCGCGAAACTTCGCCCACTGTTTTAAATACTGACGATGTTTTTTCGGTTGCGTAGCACTGGGATCATATTCCAAACATCCGACCACATCGAATATTGTATCTTCGGCAAACATGATCTCAAACAAAGCGTTCTTGTTTAACAAGAATATATTTTTAAATATTTCAAATAAATGATGCAGACCCTCAGTATTATCAAGATCTTCGCACACGTGAAAGAGATTAAGAAGTTTCTTGATGTAATTTTCCGACTCTAGAGCCATGGAGAGTTTCTCTTTACGTAACGGTGTGGTTAAACAACTCTGTATAGTCTCGGATATGTCTTCCAGGCGGGCCAATTCGCAAGGTGGCAGTTCAATGGGCGGTGCAGTATCCGACATATCTTCGAAGCGCTCATCTTCCGATTCCTCAACAATATCCTGCGTGATTTCCACTGAAGGATCCTTGCCTTGAACCTTAAACAGGAATTAAAGAAAAAAAGAAATGGATTGACTTTTACAATAACGCAATGAAAATAAAAGCATTTTGCAAACAACATGATCGCATCCAAATAAGTGTAGGTGAACTCTCGATACCTCCAAATACCTTAAGAAAACATACAGGCAAGGCATCATTTTTTGTGTTGCCCAACATTATTCTTTAGACTTCATTTATTATGAAAAGTATTCAGCCTTCGCATCTACTTTGAGCATCTCTTTGTAATCATTAAAATCTCAATAATTTATGATGGACAGCTAATCGAAACCTGCCGCTGACAAGCAATTCAAAATATTTCCTTCGGAACGACAATTCTACTGTCATATGTCTGATGCTGGCGGAAATGAATAGGAAAACGTATGTCGTTTTATGTCTAAATTTCAATATCTATCAAAACCTGAAGAAAGTACTATTTTTTTTTTTTTGTTGGTTCTCCAAGATTTTAAGAACTGTGTGTACATTTGCAATAAAACATTTCCATTTTTGAATTTTATTTATCGTTTCAGACATCGGGCGTTTATAAATAAGTATTTCAAGAACAGTCGGTGGTATGCAGGATGGACAGACCTGACCATATCTATCAAAGAGTTTTATACTAAATCAAAACATTTATACATTCTAGTATCCATTATTTCTAAGTCCTGTCAGTGTACGCGCAAAATCGGCCGTTGCTCGATGATCAAACCTATATATAAAAGGTTCGACTAACAACGTACCTGACAGATTTTCTCCCAGATTTCATCGCAACCTGCCTTTTCTTGGAAACTTAAGGCCAAATCGAAGTTATCTCCTTCGGACCAAACGATTAATGTATCCTGTTGCTTTTGGTAGGCGGTGTCCGGTTGAATTTTACTTTCTAGAAGTAAACTTCCATCAGATTCGGCGCGGACCAGCAACGAGATACCTGTGCATAATTAAATTGTTTCATGAATTTCACGCGCAAGAATTGAAAATCCAAAATGCAATTAAATTCATTTACCTTTAAGTCTGTCCACATAGCTCGATGATACATGACCGGTACCACGGTCATCCCATTGACGTTCTGCATTTAAAGCATACAATTTGACACGTCGGCGGGTATCTGTAGTCATTTTTCTGCTAAATTGTTGTTATTGTTGTTGTTAAGTTTATTTTTTTTATTTATTAATGATTTTTGTTTTATTTATTTTTTTTTTTCAAAATATTTGTAAAAAATATTTTTTTACTCTTTTTGCTTTCTTTTACTCTCACACTACCCCCACACACGCCGATTGTATGTTTTCCTTTTTGTTGTTTTGGTTTTGTGGGTTATCTTAAGTGCTTAAAAGAGAGTTTGTATGTGTATTCGCAGTATACACATTTATCTAATGTTAATAAATATAATCGTTGTAGTTGTTTGTTGCTGGCTAACGTACTTGTGGCACACGTGTCAATTGTTTTTTTTTTTTTTTTTTTCTGTTGGTTTTGTTTTGCTTTGCTTTTTTAACTTTTATTTTCAATTCTTCTTCGCCTTACATAAAGTATAGCAGACTGCACGTTACTTGTGCGACAAAAACGATAGCATATGTATATATATATGTATTTTTTCTGTTTTTACTTTTTTTTTTTTTCTTTTTTTGCTTTAAAATTGTTGCTTACAACAATTTTTGCACTCTGCAGCCAAGAGTATGTAGATGGGCGGGTGTGGAACTTTGTTCCTCGCTGATGTTAATATTAAGATCTTGAAGAATCGTTTTCATGCAACGGATTAATTGATTCAATTCATAAAAATGAAATTGAGAAAAATTCTTTACAGTTTGCAAGTGATCGTGGACCTGTTACATCGGCAATGGTGGCGCTTTTCTGTGTTTTCCGTAACGTTACCGGAAACCATTTGATAATGCAATATTGAAACTGCAACAAATAAAGAATAAATATTTTTTTATATAATTTCTATTACGTAAAGATATAAAAATTAACCTCAGATTCGTAGGCATACATATCATTGAATTTCATGTGATCAGTTCGAAAAATATATAGTGATTGGTTTGCACCAAATCGCTGATGCACAAAGACTATTACGACTTACGACTTTTCTTCCATTGCCCCTCCCCCTCTTTTCAACCAACCAGCTACTACGTTTATATTTATAATCATCAACACATAGTCAAGATGATTTAGCCTCGTATAGCGGGCGAGGGCGTTAACAGTTGGTCCATTGAAACGGCAATCATTGACATAGAAGTTTATATGTCAGAAAATTTTAAAAATTTTTTCACTTTACGGGACAAAAGTCTTTGCAAAATAGTGCGCTAACATAGTGTAAAAGTTTGTAAACCTTAAACGTAATGGATCGTTTTTCGAACATACTTATCTCCCACGTAAAACTTCTTATAAAAGATAAGCTTTTATCTGGTAAAACGGTTTAATTTTTAGTATTTTACGCCGAAACTTGTTCCGTTATAGTGACTAAGCATATCAATTGGCGTTGACAAATTGTGACCAAGTGAGTATAAACCGATGCAATATACATAACGAAACTCATGGATAGTAAAGACAACGAGATATTTAATGCGGCAACAAGGTGTGATTTATGTTAAGCGAAACATTATGGAGTGTTTAATGGTCGGTCTTTCCCGACTATAACATGCTATTCTTTGAACTCTTCATTTTACTTAACTTAACTTCTGAGATTTGTAATTTCATATTAATTTTCATTTTAATATTCTTTGCTTTATTACTTATTCGTTCTTTATTTTATACAATTTTACACTTAACCGTTTTCATTCGATTGTTCGTCGAAATAATTCTATAGTTAAAGTCGTTATACCATAATAATACAAGCATAAACAGGTTTTTGTCGTTTTGCAAGACAGAACACGTAGCAGTAGTTGGTATTGTCTACAAAAGATAGCAGAGACAACCACTGAACAGTTCTAGGCTATGCCCTACAACCTACATTGCCCAGATGAACACTAATGTACATAGTGTTTTAAGCCCTGAATAATTAATTTAATTCCCGTGCTTAAAATTCGAGACTACAAACACATGATGCTTTCTAGTCGAATGCTCGACAATAGTTTTACACTCTTTCAAACACAAGGCTGCATACAAAAGGGACTCTAGATTTGGATACCAAACAAATTTGCGGAGACAAATTTATTCGCACGTTTTTCCGCTAACCAAATTGCTGGTAAAACGAGTTATTTTCGAAGAAATTTTTAATCTGCGGGCGATGAAATGTGGATTTCGTACGGCAATGATATGCGCGAAAATGTTCTCGGAAAGCACGTAAGCGACAAAGGGCAAAGTCCGAATTGACGCCACATAAGATATTATCTTAGTTCCACTCTCATATTATGGCCTGCTCTAACCTGATCGCTTCTCGCTCTCTCTCTCTCTCTGTTGTCAACAATAAATGTGACTAAAGCACACAACTAAGGTAAAGTGCCCTAAATTTACCAACAGGATAGATACCACCGACCATTACGAAAATAACTGATCACATGCACCCACCTATACACACACAGGCACGTTGAGCTAAGGCTCAGACGCTCCTCATGACATAATACTTAGTGCGTGCAAGTCCCACATTGACTTATACTTCAAACGCGTTCCCCTTTCTTCAAAATATAACTCGACCCCTAACCTGTCTAGCTGCCATCGCGTTTCGGTCTCTATACATCTCTCTTAAAAGTATACAAAGGGACTTCGAAATAATTCTGCGTAAATCAGTTGATTCGCCTTTCAATCGCAAATCCCAAAAGCTCTACAATGGAAGCATGATAATGGTTTTATTAGAAAAATTAGCAAAATGTTATCACATAGCACATGGCACATCATCTTTGATATGAAGAGATAGATGATCGTAGAGAATTCAGAATCTAGAATTTTATGTTAGTCGTCGCGAATATGTATATACTTTTTAGGATATCTGTTGTTATATACCTCCCACCTTCACATAGGGATTGTTAGGATTATTATAACAATTTTCATAATATTGAAAATATCTTTTTTTATAAAAATTTTCCAATTTATTACAAATTTTTCGTAAGTCAAACACTCCTAAGGTTGCTCAGTAAGTATTTGTACAAAATTAACAAATATCTTGTAAAGTAAATGGTAAATGAAAGAAAACGAGGCAAGAGGTCGAATGAAATCCGTTTTTCATAAATAAATATACCCAAATGTACGTATGTATGTACGTATATATGCATGTATGTTTATATATATATATATATATACTTGTAATGCATGTAAAAATAAAATATCTACAATGACAACCAAAGCGCCACTATCATCATTTTGAATGAAATAGTAAAACGTCGTCATCAAGAGCACGAGCAGCAATAATAACATCATCATCATCATCTGATCTACGTATATAAAAAAACGCGTAACAAGTGTATGCTCACGTTGGCTCATCTCTCTTCCAATTTTATTTTATTTATTTTTTTTTTGTCAACGCAGCCAATGTGCGAAATAATAAGAACGACAAAAAGCGAATAGGAATAGAATGGATATGATATAATATATATATATATAAATATATATGTATATATGTATATGTATATGAAAAAAAAAAAACGAAAACTAAGTTTGTATATATATATATAACAAGCAAACAAACACGGAATTCAATGTTTACAAACAAAATATAGGTGCAAAGAAGGATGGATGGATAGTGAAAGAAAAAATACACAAATAAAAGCAAATACGATAACGAAAACAAAAGTTTACTTAAAACATTCCCCCTTCCCCAAAATAATAATAATAAAAAAAATAATAAAAAACAAACCAAAAAAAAAAAAATGCTGACTAGCATGAATGGATTTGATTGCCCGGCAAATGTTACAACTCGCCACTAGAGCGTTAATACATAACATACAATATAGAAGTACATGTACATGTACACATTTATGTACGGTATCTACGTCTACTCATAAATGATCATATATAAATTTCAATTCATTTTTCTTATCTTCTCTAATGCATTCAAAAATATTTGTGAATTCTGGATTAAGAAGAATTTCTTATCAATTGAAAAGATTTACTTAACGCGTAATCATATTTATTAAATTATTTTCACCACAACACATTACTATTATTCTATTATCTATTAGTTAAATAGAGGTGTCAAGAAATACACCCATATACCGGCTGCTCATTTAAATACATGCACATTCTCCTATGCGTATATGTACACATATATATATTGGAGGTTTTAATCAACGAATACAATGAAAACATTTGCCTGAAGGCGAAGGCAGCTTCTTATTGCTTAAAACTCGTGCTAAATATGCAAATATTTGTACGCTTGCACCACTCATGACGTGTACGAACATTTTCACTATGACTAATCTATTTTGTATATAATAGTATTTACACATTTTCATGCACATATGCCATAGTGTATGCGGCGAAGAAAACACAGTAAAACAACGATGAGTAATTTTATTTTGTGTGCAAACACACATCAACGTGTAAAATTAAATATATTGAAGTTTAAAAAACAAAGTTGCCATACAATATGCACCTTTTTATACCCATTCATTTTGTCAAGACGTTCAGAGAGACCTCACAAAGCGTATCTATTCTTTGATTACCGTTAAATGCTGAATTAATTTAAGCATGCAACTCTGTTTGTCTCTATAATGCAAATGAAGATATCGGCTTCAAATTTGGAAGAAACATTGAAAGTTCGTCCACGCAGGTTGCTGTTGAAAATGAATAAAACTGCGGCAGATAAATCTGCACAAATGTGCACGTATTCCATGGGCGATGTTTTGGTGCCTCTGCAAAAAAGGAAAAAAACGTCCAAGCCTACTCGATTTTATCAATCGGAATTTCATTTTTTTTTTTCAAAGGCTCTAAATCGCACAAAAACTTAAGAAAGAACCCATAAAGTATATAAATTCTTGGTCGCTTGCAAATTCGGAATGCAGCTAAAGATGTCTGTCTGTTCATCTGTCCACCTGTCTATCTGCGCAAATGTGTAGTATCTGTGGTAAACGTTTTCCCCTTCGCAAAAATGCAGATATCGCCTATAAACTTACCAGAGAATTCGAAAAGGACCCAACCAGGTCAAAGAACACACCTAAACGTTCATGTAAGAAGAACTGTAAACATCATTCAGCATTTTTCGCTTGTTACTTATAAAGTACAACACAGACATCATATAAACTTCCACTTTTAACTTGAAAATAGAAAATAGAAAAAGTCAGCCGCTCCCATCCAATATTATAGAATATGCAAATTTAGTCGTCTTGCTTCTTTTCAAGATCGCGGTGATGGATATAAAAGATTCAGTCACATCCGAATATTGTTTTCTTACTCGTTTTTTTTTTTTTTAAATCTTCATGATTATCATAAATACGTTACAAAAGTATTTACAACAAATTGTTTCTAGAAACACTTCGAGCAACTCAGTTAAATTTTTAAGATTTTAAAATTTATCTGAAGAACTCGGATTTGAAATTTGGGTGTTTGTCCACACCCATTTTTCGTTAACATACCAAAAAATTGCTAAAAACAGTAGCTATGAGCAGAATTCGAATTTGTTTAGCTTGTTCCAAAGGAATTCCGTTCATAAGATGTCCTTAAAAATATTTTACATTTTTTAATACGAACGGAGTAGGCTTCCAAATCCAACTATATCTTAATTTTAAATACTTAGCGTAGCTCCGTTAGCTCTGTTAAGGGATATGGTAGGTGTCTTTGCTAGTGGAATTCGAATTTATCCTCACCCCATCCTTTTTATTATTATTATGATTGGTTTAGCCAGAGATAGAGAATCTAAGACCAAAATCTAAACCGCCAGCATCTAAAGTTTTCTATGGCCATAACTGTAGCGTGTTCTCCATCAGTAAAGACATATCCCACTAGTTCTGCAGCCATCAACATCCTATTTCTCTCTTTCTCTTTCATCTCTTCTTTCTGACAGTCACCATGTTACACGAATATGAGACTTCTCTCCCGAGTAATTGCTCTTAAAAAATAAAAAATAAAAAAAAAAACGTTTTGCCCTACTTGAGATTTGAACCCACGACCATTGAATTGCTTGCTATTCGAAATTCTGTGCTTGCTCAATCACCCAGGCGGATATTTTCTGATTAAATTTAAACTGCTCGTCTGATCGGCTTTTTATTTTGACCGCGTTCAAGTCAATCTAATTTCACGAAAAGTGGTAGACAAAAAGATTCTTCTCACAGGGACGAACCCTACTGAAAATAGATCGGCTCAACGACTTCTCTCTCCCTCATGTAAATCGAAACTTTCTATGGCCTAATAATCACTATTTTGGGATGCAGCATCGCGTCGTTCATGATAGTAATATCAAATAAAAAATTAACTGCACCAAGTTTGGATCACTTAGGCCGATTTGATGCAATTCCTGCCATATAGAGGTACTCATGAAACGGGAGCCTTCATATAAAAGTTAAAATCGAATGTTTAGTACTTTATAATGAAATGAGGAAAGGGTAATAAGATTTTTGATTTCAATTTAGAACATTTATTTTCTACGTGTTTTTTAATTAAAATAAAGTACACTTCTGTTTGAAACACTCTCTTACAATTTTATGATGGAAGAAATGGTTTTCCGAAAAATGATTTGTTAGCAGTTGGTGTTTGTAATTAGTAGGTTGTTATTTTTTTTTTATCTCGAACGTGAAAAGTTCACCAACTTAGTGAAGGCGGAATGGATATTTATCTGGTTGGATATTAACTTGAAATATATTTAGGTTTTATATCTCGACGAAATATATTTAGGTTTTATTTACGAAATATATATAGATTTCGTGTACAACACGACTATTATAAGAATTTCTATTGAAATTTTTTATTGAAGATCTCAATTTCATTCAAGTTACGTCAAAATGCCCGAGTTTAGCTACCTGTTTTACGATAGGGCAGCTTTGCTCTATGGTCTATCGTTTCTTGGTTCAAGCGAAAAAGGGAAGAAACGAAACTTAGGGAGGTGCATTGTACAGTGGACAAGGAAGCATAATGGTTGTATAAAATTTATATGGAATTGTACAAGTGATAGTAACTGTAAGTTACTTGTGGCTTAAATAGTGAATAAATTTTTTTTATCACCCTTTATGATGTTATATACGTTGATATATAAACACAAAACCGTATGTCTATAGATCGAAATTGTTTTTTCGTGATTTAGTGATTTCGAAACCAATTTAAACACAAGTGTTTTCAGGTGAAATGATCACTGAAATCGATCTCAATGTAAGTGTTTTCATTGTTTTAGGTTGTATTTCATACAATCCATTAATAAAACGAAAACTCTTTAGGTAAATTCAAATTTAACAAGAAAGAAAACTATATTCGTTCGTGACCGTAACTTTCATACCTATCACCATGACCATGAAAGTAAGAACTACATTTTCATACACTATGATAGTGGGCGGGCGCGATTGATTTTTTCCTATTTTTAGAATAAAACTGGAAATTTATATGTGTTATACTTTATGGGTAAAACGCAAAAATTACATAAAGCAAAGATGTTCACTGTTCTTATTACGGGGACGTGTGGGCCTTCTTTAAAAGGTTTGGCTAATTTTCAAATACTTTTGCAAATTTGTAGTCGATATCTTCATATTCGCGAACGGTCGAATGTTTACCGCACATACTACATAGTTGCGCAAATGGACAGATGGACAAATGAATGGGCGGACATGCTTAGGTGCATTCCGAATTCGAAACCAAGAATTTATATACTTTTTGGAGGTTTTTGAGTGTCGCCTCTGTGCGTTATAAAAGTTTTGAAAAAAACGGCTACTATATGAATTGACTGAAAATATCATTTTGGACTACTCCAACATCGCGATTTCATTGCTTGCCAGCCAGCCAAAAAATAAGAGGTTTCTGTAATGTATTGTGACTGACGATGAAAAGTGGATTTACTACGGCAATCGCAAACGCATGGTTCATGAGTTAATCTAGGTGTTCCGTTCACATCGACAACGAAACGAAATGCTGATGGCCATAAACTTTTGCTGTCCTTATGGTGGGATCAGGGTGGTGTAGAATATTGCGAACTGTTTAAATCGAATAAAACTGCTACGGCAGCGATCTTTCGACATCAATTGAATAATCATCCTCTTGCATGACAACGCTCGGGCACACGTTACAAGGCTTGTCAAACTCGAATGGAAAGTTCTGCCGCGTCCTGCGCGCTCCCCAGATAGCGCAGCAGCAATTTCTTCCGAGATTTTATGGAAATTTTATTAACTCTGCGTATCTTGAAACTTCTAAAGCCCTAATATAATTGAGATTGTTATGCGATGTCATGGATTAGCCACACCGACGTGAATGAGTACAAAAAAATATTTTCCAACAAAACGATGTATTCTTTCGCAAAGTTAACCTATTCTTAAGATGCACCAAATTTGAATATTTTCATTGGACTTACCTAACCGCGATTTCGATTCTTGTCTCCTTCCCAAACCAAAAAAAAATTCATATCGTTTTTTTCTAAACTTGAAATTAAAAATTACAACAGTTCTGGAAAGAAATGAATGAAATACAAGCAAGAAAACTATGTTCATGTATAGCCGAATTCGTTTACACCTAGTAAAACTTTTTTATAAAGAAACTCGAAAATCAAAAAAAAATTAATTTTAATACTTAATATTATTGAATGGGCATGCCCAAACAGTGCCATTTTTGTATAATAGTATAGAGTTATCCATAGAATGTATGATAACAATTATTATAGCAAAAAAGTTAATTTTTTTCGCTTTTGCAACCAAAAGACTTCTCAGTTCCTATTGCCGTACAGACGTGTCCTTTGACCGATTAAAACCATTTTCAATATCACTGTTTTTGGGAAATATCAAAGGATTAGAAAAATCTTCATCATAGATATTATGTAGGCAGAAGGACAGACGAGCGGACGGACGGACGGACGTGTGGACATATTCAATTCAATTCAGATTTTATTACTAATCAACATTACAGTTATCATATAGATGCCCGAAAACTTTCTACTGAATATTATAAACATTTTAATGAAAGCAATGTATACTCCCATCCTTCGATGTTGGATATAAAAAATTCATTCAAAGACAGGGTGAATGAATTGGAAAATTATTGGCAAAAAAGTGTGTTCCCAGTTTAGGGGAGGGTATGACCAAAGTGAATAAAGTCTATTTTGTTATTGTCATGTCCTGTCGTTTCATCGTTACGCTATGAATTTGGTAGATAACTTGATAATACCACATCCACCGACATTTAAAATAAAAAAAAAAGAAAATCAATTCAACTAAATATTCTCTCCTTTTAATTTACATAGAAAGCAACCCTTTTCATCGCAATTGATATCAATCCAAATAAACCATAAGTTGTGTGAAGAAAGAGACGCAAAAACCATCTATCTATTCCTAGCTCATGTCTGTACCCGATTCGAGATCAATCAAAAATAGTAAGTAATACGTTAATTGTTTAAAAAAAAAGTATGGTATAGCAAATGGTTATCAGCTTATCAGTTTAATAAAAATATTTATACATTTTTTGAAATTATTTTACTATTAATCTCTTACAGACAGCCTGTAGTAAGTAAATGTAGAACTAACTGGCATTGATTGCTTTCTTTTATATTTTTCTTGGTTTGTTTTGCATTCCACTCTATCAGCGCAAATTACAACATTTCGTTTATTTGATTGCATTTACAACGACGACGACGACGACGACAACTATAATGTTGATAATTTTAATTATTACCTAGACATTCAATAAAATATTTGTTTCCCAATTTATCAATTGAATTCAATTCACTTGCTTGTATCAAAAAAAAAAGAAAAAGAAAACAAAAACCGAATGCATGTTACGTAGCTAAAGCGTGGGTGATTATTACTCTTTTTTTTTTTTTTTGTTTGTTTTATCGATTCTTCTATTATTTATTTATTTATTTTTTGGTGCTGTTGTTATTGTTTTTGTTATTATTACTACAAGTTGTTTATACATGTTTTTATATATATATATATATACACATATGTATGCTTATATGGGGTGCATGTGTGCTTATATAAAAAGCAAAACAAAAAAAAAAGCCGTAACAGAAGTAATATTCTGCTGCCAGACGTATCTACGTCAGACAATGTCAGCGACAAGTTTTCTGCTTCTTTATGTCGCGCTCTTTATATATCAACATCATCAACGTTTTCATTGTTTTTTTTTTTCATTCATTCGATATATAACATATATATATATATATATATATATTTATACACATAATATATATATATTTATATATATATATATTTATACATATGTATGCATACGTAAACTTCGTCTTATCGCTGAGCAATAAACTTTACTTAAAGAGTTTTACTATGTGTGCCAACAACTAAGACAATTTATTAATTTATTTGCATAGCGAGGTTAAGTAAATATTTGAAAATCAACCTAAACGTAAAGGTTTTATAAGTTAATTGTATTCAGGCTCGAAGCACGTGTTTATGGGGAAGCGGGCCCAAAACGCAACCTTATGCAGTATAAGTTTAATCCTTACATAGGGCAGGATCCAATAATAGATGCAGATGGTCCAAAATTTTGTAGAGTGCATTTTTGCCTGAAATTACTATAATATTATGCGTCAATTTTCATCACCACATATTAAAACTTGGACTTTCATGCTCTACCAAAAAGCAATTTTCATGAAAATCTTTATTAGACTAGAATCCAAAAAATAGGCCGAGGTGGTCCTATTGCGGTACGGTTTACTTACAATAATAATTTGAAAATACTACTACGTAGCCACTTTTGCTCATATAACGACTTTGTAGAATGGACTTTGGCTATGTGAGGACAAGTCGAAAATGCGGATCGATTCGAATCAGTCTCAATAACGTTTGTTCCTTGAGTCAAAATACGTCGCTATACCAAATTTCATTTTAATATATATATATCAGAATTCGCTACCTACAGTTTGCACACAAGTTTAGATGGACAGACGTCAGACGGACAGAGAAGCTTAGATCAACTCAGATTATGATTCTGAATCGATGGAAGTGGGTGTATTTTCTGCATGTTATATACGACCGCACTAACTTAATATACCCTATGCAAGGTATGTAGGGGATTAGAAAATGAACTTTTTCGATTTATGGATTTTTACATACTTTTGATCGAAGATATTGAAAATTTTTTTTTGCAGGTATCCTAAGCACAAAATGTAGATGATGGAGCTCTGGCAACACAAACCCTTTCTTTTTTTTCGTTTAGGTCCCTTACCATATTGTTACAAGTCGCAAGTTTTGCTTCTAGAAAAACAAATCAAAAATTTTTCTTAAAAACTTGTCCTTAAAATCTAAGAACAACCGTCATTGCAATATTTTCGAAAATTTGAAATTGCAACAGTAGTGTCCAAATGAATTTCATTTTCTTTGCTTTGTTTTTTATGAAAAAAAAAAAGGTTCAAATTTCGACAATACAGTCATTTCTTTTGACTGATGGCTGTAAGAGAATCTTATAATTGAAGGCGATACCGGAACCTCGAATAATAAGTGTTTGGAGAAGACAGACGCGCTTAAAGGGTCACTTTGGCAATTTTGAGGACCTCTCATTTCTATTGAACTATAGATTTTGGACACTTTCGCAGGCATGACAGAATTGAGTTTAGAAGACTTTTCATCAGTTAATGGTTTTTCTTTTGCCAAGCCAAATAGCTTGAGAAGAAGAGATCGTTACACAACATTCCCCCTATGTCTCGAAAATTTCTTATCTAATCTTAAATTTTTACTTTGGAGCATAAAGTTTACCTCTACAATAATATGAGACGAAAATAATATCGTCTGCACGTTACTTGCTGTTGCACTGCTATTTGCTTCTAGTTAAAGCTTAAGATCATAACCTGTACTTTATATCGTAAAGCCTAAAAATTCATTAAAGGTATGTAACATATTCAAACTACAAAATAGAAATCATAGACATCGTTCTGCCATCATATTCAGGAAGTATTGTGCACAAAATGTTACCGATTCTTGGTTGGATAGGAGTATGGAAATTTTTACTTTATAATCGAGAGTAGTGACATGGGCGGGAGAAAAACTGTCTTCAAAGCTCACTTTCATCTAATGAATCAATTAACTTTAATCATAAAATTGAAATTAAGAACAAGTCCTTGTCCTCACGCACTTAGGGCGAAATTATGCATTTTTTTCATTGACATTGATTGTGTTCCTTTGTATCGCTGCTGAACACAAAAAAATGCCATTTTAACTTGAAATTTTATAAAAGCTTGAACAATAAGAGTCCGGCTTAGGGAATAAAAAACAACAGAAGAGAACCTTACTTGGAGAAAAATGAATTGAAAAATCTTAGCAAAGTTAATATGAAAAAAGCAACAAAATAAAACATGGCCGCCAACTGGCCTTATGTGTAAGGAAGTATACGAAATTTATTATAAAAAGAAATCAGTTTTTTAACACAATTTGTTTTATCGTTTTCAAACTAAACTTTTATCGCATGCAATATAATTATACGACAGTTTTTATATTAAATTCCCCTATAAATATTCTTCACATTGATTCGATTGCGCTAATGATCTTAACTCCGTTCCTGTACTCAGTCCTACAGTCACATTTCTTCGCTTTAATCCGATCTGGACAAGATCCTTATTTCCATGTCCAACTCAAGTCCTCCTCTACATGCTTCTCATTTCAGTTCATTTGAAATAAGGTCTTTGTGTTGCAGTTCTTTACTGGATCTTTTTCTTATACTCCTCGAGAATTGATTCAATTGGAAGAGGGAAGGCTTCCGTTCCTTCAGCTAATTTCTTCGCTTTAAATTCATTCCAAGTACTACTTACACCGGACACTACCCGCGTCAAAAATTATAATAAGTTTGACCAGACATATGTACACAACATTCCCAACGACGTGAGATAGACATATATATATTTTAACGAACGGTATTCAAAATAAATTAGAGTGGATTGTTTTTGTGTGCTTGGATTGTATAGCGTTGCAGGACATTTAAAAGTCAATCTCGAAGAATCCAAACTTTCTAATTTGTTCTAATTTCGAAAACTACGAAATCTTCCAGTCCAGGATAGCATGACATTTGTCCGATTATATTGATTTGATTATATTTTTTTTCCCCCAAAAATTATTGCATAGGCTCACTCTCTCTCCCCTCCTTTCATTCAAGAACTTCTTTTTGGCAAACGTATCATTTAGAACTTGATAAACAGATTTAAACGTTCCTGACTTTAGTTAAATCGTAACAATTATTTGCGATTTCTAACTCCATAATTTTGACCACGTCCTTGCCGTTCTTCAAATCGATCGAAACAAAGTAAGTTAACTGTTGCTTTTCTGTTCTGCCAATACCCAACGTAGTCCTGAATGTTTCAGACTGACTTTTATCTCTTCAAATACGGCCCCAGAGAATGCATTTAAAAGAATGCCCATAAAATGCACTTTGCTTTCATTTTTTTTTATCGATATGGGGAACTCGTCTACTCAAACCATATGAAACCTTGTCTTCATCTATCTTATGTCCATTGCAGTTATACACGCTATGCAGTATACATATGCACATAACTCCAATTGTGTAGATTAGCGACTTACCCTGTTTGTAAATGAACATTTATTTTACTATCATTAGATAAGACAGCAAAGAAAATACTTCAGAGATCTTATCTACACATGCAAGTAGTGAGTCAGTTAAAGAAAACGTCGATATTCAACCATGCGCTGCTCTTACTCTGAGATAACAAAATTATCTCAGTAAATTGTGCTGATTAAAAACTGGGATAAATCCCACCAGATTATATGGATCGAAAGTTTTTATCTGGTTTCTTTTTATGCACGTGTCATAACTGATCCAAGCATAACTGAACAAGCAAGTTAAAAAGTTGCAGCTGAGCAACAGCGATTATTAGATGCCCTATGGTATTCCTCCTAATAAAAATTTCCATACAACATCAGGAACAACACCTTCTTGTTATAGAAATACTTGATTGTCATGCGAACCCTTAGAACGCGAGGGACAAGCCGATTACGGTGACATTATATATCAAGTCACTATTTTGTGTTAGTTTTGCTAATAATATACTAAAAGTTGCATCTACCTTTTTGCCATGTAACGGACCTCATGTTTATATGAAAGGACTTTGAATTTTCCGGAATCAGTTAGCTATGCTAGTTAATTTCTATTTTTCATCGATTTTCATTAAAAATAATTGAGAATAGAAAAATATTTTAATGTTTTATAATTGATGGGCAAAAAGAATATGGTTCTTAACAATGTTTGTGCTTAGGTCATAACTCGCCTAAACTAACACTTAAATCTATTTTACACGACGTTTTTACCTGTTTTTGAAATAACACGGTTCACCAATATGAACAATATTTTACACGAATTGTCGTGTGATACAGAAACTTAGGCATATAGCAACAAAATACAACTGGTGGAATTATTATAATCAAAATTCGGTCGGTTCATGGCCAACTGCTAATAATAGATTCTACAACAACAAAAACAACCAGTGCAGCGCGTTAATTACGCACGAAATTATTCATTTAATTCAAACTCCAACAGTTATGCTAGATATGTCTGACAGATCTACATTGTTGATTAAGTCCATAATAAGCTTGTTAACAAGTAGCGATGAATAGTTTCGAAAATGATTTTTATTCCTAATTTCAAATTTCATATTGTACTTATGGACTGAATCTTCACTGTACGCTACTTTTTTTCTTTTTTTTTTTTTTGTAATGCGAATGAATTGTTTTAGTTTCATAAATATTTTAGTATTGATTTCAATATTATATTTTCCGCATTGTTTTTTTGGCAAATATTTACAGTTTTTTCATCTTACACGATTTTTTAAAGTTGGTCAACATGTTCCCAAATTTAACATTTATTGCCATATTGACATATCGTGTAAGAAGAAGATGAGTGTATGTGTGTATAATCATCGAATAGCTGGACGGGCGGACATATAATTAAAAGCGATTCAGAAAACGATTTTGCAACGATTGACAAGATTAGTAGCGATTCCTTTGAACTTACAGGCCTCTCATTTCGACTGGTGTAGGATATCTGATAGGGTAATTGGTTTATCTGAAATTTCTGAGTGGGCGGTTTAAGCTAAAACGCCATGATTTGTAAAACTTCTAGAGAAGAGTGAAGATATTGTTTATAGACCTCACTAAACATTACACAAACATCAACACAACAGCTTTTTGGTTGCTAGCGTATGTGCTTAACCGAGCGGAGAACAAACAAAAGGTAGACTTCATCAAGAAAACCCAGCAACATGAATGAGTAACAACAACAGAAACAACAACAATAACATAGTTATATTTTAAAAATTCCAATAGAGAGGAAAATTCTCATAGAAATTCTCGCAAAAGAATGATGAGAGCAACATCGTACAACAATAACAACAAAACATTTAACATTCCAATGTAATAAAACCTACAGGACAGAGCGCGGAATGAAATGGAAGAAGAGAAGAACAAAAGCAAAATAAACTCAGAGATAAATATTTATATACAATACGACGAGAGCTTAAACAAGAAAGAAACAAGAAACAATAGCGACACAGAAATCATTTATAATACGATTGTAGCATATAAACTAACACAGAGAACTCTGGCCAAATTTATGAACTTTTTTTTTTATATCAGAGAAGCGCGCACAATGTCCCTATATAGTGGAGCCAAAAAAAGGAGGGAAAATTTTCGCTTGCCTGCATAAGCCAAAATGTGTACTTGGATAAGGAGAGAAAAGAAAAGATTTACCAAAAAGAATGCAAGAACAAATGCAACAATAACGAAGGCTTCAATAGCAACAATCAAGAACTTTGGTTTGAAAAAAAAAAAAAAAAAATTATATATATTTTCACAAGAACCACTTTACCTATATGCATACATAAGTTGAAATACGCTTCCAATATTTTCTGCACAACTTGTAAAATGACCTGTCAAGATGTGGCTCAAGCAAAAAGAAAAAAAAAAAATCAGATCTTATTGAAAGAAAGAAAATAATCAAATCACCATTCGTTTAAGAAGAAACATTTTTTTTTTTCTTTATTGATTTTTGCGTTTTCCATAAAACAAACTTAAAAAAATTAAGATGAATTAAGCATGGTTGGGAATAGGCTGCTAACATAACTATGAATGAAAGTGCATATCTTATGAAACTGAAAATTGATCAAAAGTGAGACAAAACAATCTATAACAGGCAGACAAACCGTCAGCCAATCGAACACTTTGTAAGAGCTTATATTTTTACTTAGTGACGTATGTAACGATATGACGACGAGAAGAAGAGAGATTTCAAAACAAACGTAAATATAACTGTATGAATGTATGCGCACAAACAATCCGGCAAATACAAGCATTTTAAAGCTTTACAAAATATTTTACGGTCGATTGTCTTTGCTTGTCTACGTATTGGTTAGTTTGCGTTTGTTTGCCTCACTATTTTTATTTGCAATTACGCTCTATATGAGATATGACGACAAAACAAACTAGCGAATATACCCCCCCTCCGCCCACATCGTTCTGCTTGTTGATATCGTGCCTTTAGGCAGGCACACATATATGAGCACGCATGTATACGTACATACATAAATATAAACATGCACGCATATGTATATTTTCGAATACAATATTTTTATACAGTACGTACATACACGTCGTCACTCACAATTGAATGATTTTTAGTCGTATCTGAAAAAACTTGCTTTCATACTATATTGCTGTATGATTGTGTATATTTGGGTGTTTGGATGTTTGAGTGTGCGCTTTTTTGCATATACTATGGTGGTTTATAGTAAAATAAAACGATGTTTAGCACTTCGTTATGTATGTTTCCTGATGATGCTATCTACATGCATTTGTGTGGATGTATACGTATTTATGTGTAACTTCTCCATCTTTAAGTATGTTATGTTATTGTTTTAATAGCTAATGGTGTTGAAATAATCTCTTAACATTTATGTTTGTATTTAAATTGTTTTCGTCTTTACTCATTCTGCCTAACACAAAGGACTTCGTTGGCTTTTTAGGCGACGAAGAAGAAGAAAAGAAGCTACGCAAGCCTTCAGGCAAACTATAAATAGCCGCCACTCTCCCACATATCTATAAATATCGCATCACTTTTGTCGGGCAAATCAGAATAGCTTTCAGCGCGGTCCCCTATAATGGGCTTAGCTAGCAATTACGTGTATAGAAAATATTTGAACAAGCAAGCAAGACTGATTTATTTAACAATTTTCCATTTCATTTTCGAAATAATCTCAGAATTTCAGATGCATAATCAAGCCCAGAATGAATTCAACTATATCTATATATATACATATATATATATATATATATATATGTTTAAGCTAACTGCTTAATAAGGTTTTTGAAGCTGAGAATTTCCCCTGGATCATGGAGGAAAGATCAATACAAAATTACTCAAATAAATGGTTTGGAATATGAGATTCCAAACTTCAACAAGTTAACCGCGCTCCGGTATGGCACATATATATATACATATCTATATGTATATATGTGAATAAAATGTATGTAAATTTTCCCGTTAAAACTTTTAAAGACCCACATACACATATCGATAAACATGATTATGGATTTACAAGAATGTATTTCTATTATATATGTAAATAGCTTATGTCATTGTGTCACCTTAATGCAATGCATTTAATCTTATTAAGCTTAAGTTTAAATACTTTGGAAATCTTTAATCTAAATATTTACTTATTTTCTCTTGCTTTTGTATTTATATTCGATGACACACGAAAAGCGAGAATTTAGGTCTACTTGCAGACATCAAAGATATAAATTTCTTGCGCTCTCGGTCACTTTAGCAATAACACCTTCTATTAAATAGACCTTAAGCTCTATGATGGGAGTCTTAAGTAAATCATTTATATTCTTATCAAGTGATAATATTATTAACAAAAAGTTGTAATATATTTCAATCCGAAACATGAGTATGCATGCTGGCCCAAAAATTGATGCAAAGTTTAGAATGATTGCCATTTCGATCGGCCAGTATCAACCAAAACCATTTTTACTTAGTGTCAAATACAACTTTCTCCTGCTCGTTTCTTTTGTTCTTTGCGTTTATTTAATGTTTCTAATTAAATCAAAATTTTTTCTAACCAACCATGATAACCCAAATAATAGGACCTTGGCACTTGACATTGGAATTCATTCAATTAACACGTTCACAAGAAGAAGAAGAGGATTAAGTGTTCGTCCAATTTTTCTAATTGTTATTGCCAATATTGCTATGCAATATATTCATTACAATTGGTCATGGATTATTATGACCTGTTACATATGGAATAAATATTTTCCCTTCCTTTGTATAATAACCCCAAAAGATCTTTGGAATATTTCGAATACTTTTGCCGGTTGCCACCATAGTGTCCCTTAAATAGTTCCCAAAGTATTTTCGGACCATCTTCAGGCAATCCCATAAGCGTTTTCTTTCCGAAAGAGCATATTCTAAATCATATTCGAATTTTTTGGTTATCAACCTGAAAAAAACGCCGTAATTTGATCGTGTAATATATGGATATTCTCTGGATGGAAATTAAAGCCTTTTGTTGTAAATTTCGTTTAGCGCAGCATGCGTTTACTGCTGTAACATTTTTTCCGTTAAGATATTCTTTCACTCGGCTTTATACTACTTGCTAGGTGAACTCTGAAACTTTCCTGACTTTTTGAAAGCATACACATCGATATTGTCGAAGCACTGTAAACTTCGAATTCCCCGTGTCGGAAACGCACTTTTACTTTTTTTATTTTCAATAGGGTCAAAATTATTTTTTATATCGTGTATATGTGAATTTGCGATTCTCTATCTAAATTCTAAATCGAGGCCTTTTAAGAGTAGACATTTCCATTACTGCGAACATATATAGACTTCGCAAAGATTAAGGATTACCGGGAAACATTGCTAAGGAACCTAAATTTACTATTACTTGACGATCATTCATAATTGACTCAGTCAATTTTATATAACAGTTATCCAATAAATTTCGGCAAAAAAACTTTGACATTTAATCATTTGCACATTTTTCTTAACACAGCCTGCTTAAGTAAATAATTTTCGTTTAGTTAAAAATGGAATTTAAAGATTTTAGCGCCTTTATAAAAAGTATATGGTATACACATAGACGACGATGTTATGAAAAAAACTGTACAAAATTCTCTCCAGCAGAAGCAATTAGGTCAATGACGGCTTACAGAATCTATTCACTTGTAACCAAAGATATTTAAAGTGCAACTAGGAACAGGATACAAAGAGTATTTAATAAAATCTAATCCATTTCTCTTAAAAGTTGGGATTCCTTTCTTAAATATTTCTTAAAAGTTAGAATTCCATTTTAAAAAATATGTTTTTAAAGTACGTGTATTTAAAAAATTGCACTAGTTCCTTTGCTAACATTGTGGTGACATATCACTATTATTTATTAACTGGTTAACTTAAAAGTTAACTAAATATTGAACGATTTAAGGGAAAAAAAACAAGGTCCAATGACCGACAATTTCCAATTATCCATTATAAGTCAATTTAGTGAGAAAGCGAACATAAAATTACAGCGGTACAACGCGAATATCAAAATATTCTAAAACAACAATAATAATATGTATCGCTTGAAAAATATGTATAATGTGCTGCACTTGGAATACAATTGTAAAAATAAAATACTAATTAAAAGTAAATTATACACAAAAGAAGATATAGAAAAAGAAACTAAGGAAAAACATGAAAAATATAAATAATGGATACACACACAAATCAAAACGTACGTCGCGTATGCAAAAATAAAAAAGAACATGTGAGTGTATGAGCATTAAGAGAAATCACCAAAAATTCAACAATTTACCACCAAAGCTATTCAACACTTACTCCCACTTTTTCATACATATTTAAACACATTAATTCTCACCACTACAAAGCAATATACGTTTCGATAAATATTCACCGCACAGTTATGGCAAAATAGAAACAAAAAAAAATAACAAAACACAAACCCCAAAAACTTGTACTCATGTATACATCTGCATACACAAACACAAATACACTTTCTCTCTCCTTCGCGAACGCACACCCCAACTTAAGCGTATACAGACAAAACAAATAAAATGCAATAGCAATCAAAATAATGCTTTGCCATTAATTAATAAACTAGAAGAAAAAAAAAAAACTGCAACTAATGTAAGTTTTCTAATACTGGTTTCGAGCATTTTTAATGTAACTTCTAAGAAATAAAAAAATATTTGACCGGTAGCTTTTATCAATATTCATATTCTGTAAATAATAACAACAGAAAAGGGCAACGTATTATAAACAATGACGTTAACAGAGGGCAAAGACGTGAGTTATTTAATATGTCAGAATTGCTTGATTTTTTGGCAAACTGTTAGATATGTACGTACGTGTATTATAAAAGATACGTCAATGTTAGTTTCGCTAGTTCTTAAATAAGTACATTTAACGCGTATACTTTTATACAACACCAACACTTTTATTAATGCGAAAAGCCGAAAAGCAACGTAATGCGAAGGTCACAATGTTTTTCTATTAAACTTTTTGCACTTCTAATGATTTTATTTAATTTTAACTTAAAAGAAGTTTTGCTTATATATTTCATGTATGAATTCATAAACTTATATGTAATTTTTTTTTTCTTGTAATGGTCGATAAAAAAGAAATATTTACGTTTTTCTGTACGCGTTATTGATTGCAATATTTTCTTCAATTCATAGATTTTTAATCACGTATAATACGGTCTCACAATTTATATATATATATTTACATATATATATTTCTATATATGTACGTGTAAATAAATATTTGTGTATATACTCGCGCTCTCTTCACCACGTACATGAACTCGCGTTTACTCACTCACCAACTATAAATATTCATATATATATATATATATACTCACACAATACAATTTGTATTTCTTTCCCTCAATTACTCTTTACGCTTTTCACGAATTTTTTTTTCACCCGTTTTCTTTACTTTTTTGTATGTCTGCTGAAATTGACTATTTTTTTATTTTAAAAATTGCATATTTAATTGCTAAAATATCCATTCCAATTTTTTAAATTAGATGTAAACATATCTTTATTGTCATTTTAGATTAAACTTTAAGAAGTTTAAGAGTTTTTCTTAATAAGCAAAAATTAAATGAAAAATGTGAAATTTGTATCTTACTCCTCGTCTAAAAACACACAACACCGATTCCTTTCCTACAACGAATGGTCACAAAACATTCGTCACTACAATGCCGCCATATTGGAAAGTTTACATGCCATGGTGGTGTATATAAAATAAATAAACACGCAAATAAAAACAGAGTTGTTTGCAAAGAGCACGAATTGATGCAACTACATCTTTAAATATTCTCTTGCACGTCCGTCCATTTGGGTTTTGTTGAAACAATTTCTAACCAACATTTAACCAACTGCCAGCAGATAGAGAACGTGATAAACAAACCATTTTTTATTTATTTTCTAATGCAGTTTCACTAAAACAGAGGTTTTTTAACAAGAAAAACGATTAATTTTTCGTAGGAAAAACTTATTGCAATTTTTTCCGCCTTGTAGGAGTTTTTAATCGATTATTTTAATTATTACTACGGCATTATTCACTATCTTAGCGTCAAGCTAAATTCTTTCATAAGTAATAAATGTTTATTATTTTGTTCTTTTAGTAAGTAAAAATTTACACCGTACGTTGAGAGACCGAACAAGAAATTTTATTGACGTTGTGGTTTTTTTACTTCTTTACAAATTTTGCTTTTATGGCCCTTTTTGGACATAGTTCTACTGTTTTTAACATAATTTTACCATCTTTTTAACAGCGGTTTCAGCTCCCTTCGATCACGTTGCACTTGGCATCCCTGGGATCGAAAAAACAAAAAAAAAACATCAAAGTATAAAATGGAAAACTAATTAAATTAATACAATAAGAAATATTTTTCCCACTATATACTTGCTGATAAACTCTAACACGATATCGTTTTAAATGAAAGAAGTCAGGTTTTTTTGCTGATGATTAAAACCAGCCCAATATTTCATAATTCATACATATTTTGATTATGCAATCATAGCAAAACAAAGCCTGGAAGTACTAATTTGCTTTTCTTTCTAATATTATCTCTTCTCTGATCTCCACGAAACGAGTAACAATTTTTTCGTTTTTCGGTTTAGAAGTAGCTATAGTATGGCATTAACTTATGCCGCAATAATTAATTCTTATAGAATAAAGAACAAAATATTTTTAAAAATTTCGCAAATTAGAATTATTTATTTACATATTTTATTTACCTGCGTCGAGCTCCAGACAACATATGTTTTTTGTTTACTTTGCATATACAAGTGAC
Source organism: Glossina fuscipes (assembly GCF_014805625.2). Classification (NCBI taxonomy): domain Eukaryota; kingdom Metazoa; phylum Arthropoda; class Insecta; order Diptera; family Glossinidae; genus Glossina; species Glossina fuscipes. Next base: position 83,127 of record NW_023998470.1, read on the forward strand.
CGTCTTATAACTGGCCTAAGCTATTAATAAAGCAGTACTCTAGAAAACTGTTGAAAATTTAGAAAGATCCAAAAATATTTTGGAAACATTTTTTAGCGTTGCTTACGTACCGGTACCATTTATTCGGGTTTATAACCATGTGTTTGGATACATAATGAAATGCAACAAACGAACACATAAACGGCATGACCGCTTTCACTGATAGCTACTTGTACATAAATGTAATATAAAAAAGTTGAATTACATTTTTACAAAATAAAGTTGGAAAAGTTCATAAGAATGAATGATTTTGACTTTGAATTTCAAAGTATTCGTCAGCGTTATAAAGGCCCGGAAGAACGGGATTTACATTTGAAAATCTACGAATATGGAAATGATGTATTAGAAGTAAATTTAATAAACAAGCATTTTTCGAGATTACGCCGTTCATTGCAAAAGCAAGTCGTGTGGATGTTTATTGTAATGATTATCACGTTATTAGTGAAAATCTCTTTAAATTTTTACAGTAGCATAATTAATTTTTTATTATTATTCTGGTTAATAATAAAAGTATGGTCTATCAGCAGTTTAGTGAAGAATGGTAAGAAAACAAATTCTTTCGTATCTATATTTATAAGATTACTAACATTTCAATTTTTCTTTGTTTACAGAAAAGTTTATATTTTGTTATGATTTTGGCTTGCAAATACAGACCACAACTTTTCTTACTAAAAGCAACTATTTTATGGCGGCATCAAGTATACATGATATAGTCATTAATGAAGTTTTAGAAAACGTAACTATTTCTCTTGAACAAAAACACAAACATTAAGATAACTTTATATTCTAGTTTGATTTCCATTACTTACTAATTGTGCGAACTAAAGGCGTGCTGTTTCGAAAAAAACCGATAATACCAATATTTAAGGTACAAACATTTTGTTTTACAAAGTTTTCATAGTATTTTGACATTTTAATGTGTTTTTAGCATTTGAAACCCTGCGGTGATTGCTTACATATAATTTATAAACATTTAAATAAAACAATGCGTAAAACATGTCATGAATGAAAATAATAAATTAAAATTAAGTTACATTAGCTCCAGAGCTTTTTGTGCGACAAAAGTTTGTTTACGCAAGTAATCGGCCTGAAAATAAACTGCATAGCTTTCTTTTCTTTATAGTTTGAAAAAGTAAAATATTTACATTTGTTGCTGTATGCAAATTGGTAAGCGGAGGTATATTTTGAGGATCTGGTAATTTTAATTTTACATCATCCACGGTCATTTCCACATTGATAAGACTTTTGCTCTCCGAGACACAAATCTTCTTCATTATTGTACGATATTTTGAGACCGTTGCGCGATAATTTATTACAGCCTCTTGTAAAGGTCGAATTTTCATCATTCGTTGCATTTCTGCGTCTATAATAAGTTAATAAATATTAAATGTATCTTTAAAATAAAACCAAATGAAATTTCACCCATCTTAATATCATTTAAAATTGTCGTGTAGACTATATGACAAGTAAAGTGCTGCCAAATATTTTATGTAGAGGAATAGATTTGACGATTAATACTTTTTGTTGGTACTAATAATACGAAGAAGCATTTTTTACAAACGGACTAAAAGAAACAAAATTTTTGTATTTTTTCTTATATACTCCAAGCAATCGTGAAATTGGTGTGCGAACGTTTACAGAAAAGAACTCTTAGAATTAAAAAAGCAATCATTAAATTATTTGGTGTTTTCAAAAGAAAAAATAAGCATTCATTATAAATAAAAATATAATAAGTGGGAAAGAGAGGCAGAGATAGTGCGTGCGTAACAAAAAATATTCAATCGTGATGTCATATGCAAAAAGAACAAAAAGGCATTTCATATATTAAAAACAGCTGTTTGAGGTGTTTAAGAGCATATTTATATTTTTGCAATCCATTCATCATACTAACTTGCCTTGCGAAGTAGTTGCATGCAATTAGTTAGGATTGTTGTTTGGCTTCAAGTCGGCTTAATTAGACATATAATGTATTAAAAATTGTATGAAAGGTGCGTAAATATAAACATCTTGGTTTAAGTGCGGGCGTGTTCAGTTGAAAACAAGCAAACGTTACTAAAATTCCGGGTGGAATTTGAAAAAAGCTTTACACTGTATATACATATACGATGATGATGCCATCGCAACCTTGAATTATACGTATTTTTTTCGGTGTGTGTGTTTATCTGAAATTGAGAATAGAATAACACTTGTATCGCGATCTCGATGTCCTTGTTTTCTTTTACGTTTTTTTTATAACAGGCCAAAATAATTCATATATTCTCTGTTTACTCCTTGAACTCCATTTTTGCTTTGCTTTGCACAAAAAAATGAAAGCCGTAATTATCAACGAAATGTTTTTTTCTGTAAAAGAGATAAGAGTATTTATAGTTGTAATATTCGTGACTAAGAGCTAAGCCTGGTGAATTTATTTTAAAGCACTTCATCGTAAATGGGTTTGACCGATATTCGCATATTTTTTAAGGCTTATCAAACGTTAATGTAACAAACTTTAACGCATAGCAAACGAAGAGAATATACGAACTTTACCCACAAGTGTTTATCGTATAGGAATGAATTTGATTTTCAGTCTGCTTAGCTGCATCATGAATCGGCATGGATTTCCCATTAGAAATATTTCAGAGTTGAAAGTTGGCACCATAGCCTTTTATATAATAATTATTTCCCAATATTCCTTAAAAAAATTATTTCAAAATATCAGTGTTTATGCATATCCTTGACTAATTTCCATAGCTGAAAACATGTTTCATATATTGCATGAAAGAAAAATGTAGAACAAAGCTATTAAAGCAAGAAAAGTACATTTTTGCTCATAAGTAATTGACTTGAAAATGCTTTTTAACAAACTTTCCGATCAAACTACACATAATTGTAGGTAGTTTGGAACTTTTGATACTTCTCTTATCAATACAAGTTATCGTTTGAGGAGCAAATAGTCAATACGTTTAATCTCGCCAATTTTTCTCTTCCAATTGCTCGGCTTGGCAGATATCTCTTTTCAATTCTGCCTAAAAATTTATCTCCTTATATAATAATAATAATAATGATTTTACTTTCTTTCTCAATACTTTCAGTTCCTTTCCCTAGGTTTATTATACCCGTTAGCTAAAAGCCGAATATCTTTTAAAACTCAATATAACATATATCCGTGGACATTCCTGAAGTTCGAAATCATGAATCGTTCCGATTCAATAAGGCGTGATCGTTCATTTGATAGCGTTTTAAATAAGTTAATGCGCATACGTAACCAGAACCATGAAAGCTTCAAAGCGGCTATGTACAATTTTCTTATAGCTGCTGGTGTAGCAGCTTTTGTAGCGGTTTGTTTAATTTTGGGTCCATTCGTACGACCACTACTATGGGCTTTTCTCATGGGGGCTGTGCTCTTTCCCTTTAAACGGCGTTTAGCTCAGCTGCTGCACAGTTGGTTTGAGAAGTTAGAAGAGCGCGATTCAAACGTTTTTGTAGCCTTTTGTTTGGCGCCACTGGAGACTACCGAAAGTTGTGGTGAAATATTTGTGAGTTGGTTAATCGAACATTGGCAAATATTAACAGCCGGTGTGGGCATCGCGGCCAGCGTTAAATTATTAGTTCTGTACGCCCCTAAGGGTTTCCTATGTGCTACCTGGCGTTTAATAGTTTTTTCTCATACAGTATTTGTACAACTAATTGGTTACTTAAACATATATCTAGTAAGTGTTTCTGTGTTTATATTTGCAAGTAATAGAAAAAAAAAAGTTTTTATTCTCTTTTAGTTGGTAGCCATTATTGCAGCGTATCTTAGTTCGGTGTATTTATTTTGGAAACCGTCAAATAGTGCTCGCTTTGTTATGGCCGGTCAAAGCTTATGGCTAGCGGTTGTTAGTTATGGATGCAGCTTCCTGGGTGCGATGCAAGTGCCTGCTTTTCTTTTGATTATGTGTTACGTCGGAGCTTCCATAATTTATCACTTGCGCTGCACTGAAGGTTCTAGCTCGTTGGCAGAAAAGTTTACCAAATTATTGGATAAAACCGACTTTGAGAAATCGATTAATTCCTTGAAGCGTATTAATACACCCATACTACATTCTGACATCGAAGATATATCTTTAAGTGAAACGATTGACTCTGTGGAAACATTAGGAACTTACGATCTCAAAGAGGATAGAATATTAGAAGACCAGCATTTAAGCAGCATTTATTTTAAGTTTTTATTTTATGCCTGTTTGGCTACGTTTTTGTATCGCAATATTTGGATGATTTTTATGGCTGCAATTCCCATTTTCATCCATTTGCTATTCACGCTAAGTAAATATACAGGTTTTACGGATTTTGTTAATAAGAAAATCTATGACGTTTATAGTGAGATTAAGGAAAGTTTTTCAAATTTTTTTCAATTTTTGAAAAAGATAAGTAAACGTTTCTTGTTGCTTTTTTACAGTGCTGGGCTATCGACCATCATTCTGCGGTTTTGCCGTTATGTTTGCCTGGGATTTTAGAATTAAATTATGAAATAAATACAATTATACGTAATGGTCTTAAATCTTCCGTAGATTTGGTGACTTCGATATTGATGATCATTTTAATGTTATTGATTATTGTTTTCCTGAGCGTGTTCTTCTGTGTCAATATCTACTCCGAGACCATAGAAGTGGCATATCTGGGCAAAGATCTTATTAATAAAACTATAACCGATCGTCCTGAATTAATTGACATATTGCCGGCCAATATGCAAGCATCTATCGATGATGCTTTGGATAATGCCCACACAGCTGGACGACGAAAAATTGAAACCTATATTGATGATTGGCTTACTGAAGCTGATCCAGTGCATGCTACCAAATTGAAAGATCAAATTCTGGAAGTTTGGGATCGTTTAATACAATATTGGATAGATTTTAATAAATCCGATTCGTATGGTCCTCGAGTACCGACTGATGCTTTAAAAACGACATTTGGAGAAATTGTTGATAATCCGGGTAAGTTTACTTTGTTGTGTGTTTGCATATAATAAATGAATGGTATTAAACCTATTTTTTTTTTTTTAATCTACTATCGGTAAGAGTAATTAACAAAAATTTGTCCAGTTATACTAACATTTTTCACATACACATTTGCTGATAATTTCATCAGAACTTCATTATTATTTGAAATAATTTAATAAAAAAACATCAATTGCCGGAACATTATGTTGTGTTACACTAAACGAAAAAAAAAAAAATTGAAAAAGTAGACAGAAACGAAATTCCAAAAAAATTGGCTGAATTCAAAAGGGTACTCCATTTCAAAAGCAGCAAACATTTATTTCTTTAGGTATAGACTAAACATCCCACAGTTCTTCGCCTACTACAGTTCATTTACTACTTTTCATCTACTTTTTCTTTTCATATATATACTAAAAAACACTAATAATTTTTATATGAATTCAGCTAATTGTACCCTACACCAATTATTTTAAAGAGCATGCTAAATTCGTTCGTTCGACGTCTGAATTTCCGTTGGCTTTTCAATTCAACGTACAGGCATCAATTTTCAATATACCTCGGCTTAATGTGATCGGAGCATTTTTACGTGTAAACCACATATTGAAAGAAAAAAGATGTTCCCTAAAAAAATATTACCATATTTAATATTTTTCGACGAAAATCTGCGAAGAATAGTCTTTTACGTAACAGATGAATATTAAGAATATGGATTGGAAGAATGGATTTTTTAAACCTGTTCTCATGTATAAAATATAAATGTTTTTCCACCCACCACCGAACGATGGGAGATATATTCATTTTGTCAAAACCTTTACGACACGCAGAAAGAAGCTTCAGAGATCCCATCTATTCTTGATCAGCATGTCTGTCTCTTCCTCTGTCCGTCTGCTTGTCTTTGTAATGTCTGTGGTCAACACTATTCTGTTCGTAAAAACGAAGCTATCGGCTTCACATTAAGCAGAAAAATTGCAAGTTCTTGGGGACAAATCGATCAAAGGACACAAAGGCGCAAAGGACACAGTATTGCCTGAGATCATCGATGTTTCCAAAATTTACAGCAATTTCTTTTTTTGTTCCTTACTCGTAAACTACGATAGACTTTAGGCGTAGTCCTGCTGTACCAAAATTGGAAAATCGAGTGCGCCTACACACATTTTTAATGTAACCGATTTTTTAAACTATTTTTTTGTCTTCTGCGCATAAGGCAACTAAGACAGAATGTTGAAGGTTTTTCTATATACACCCCACATAAAGATATTTTATAGATCTAACAACGTGCTAAATCTAAAATAAATACGATGGATCCCAGAACACGGAGGGTACGTTTTTTCTTAGTAGTATAATGAATTGGGTATCAAGTAAAAGGACTTGCAGAGTAGAGTACGACAAGCTAAATGTTTTAATTTTAAATTAAATATCGCGGACGTCACGACAGGCGATGGGTTACAGTGATGGGTATAAAAGGCACGATCGGGGAAAAATATAATTTTCTTACGGCTTATGTCTAACTCTTTACATTTTACCGCGGAAATAGTTGAGAAGTGAAAGTAGGTCCTTTGACAAAAAACAGGTAACTATGTTAAATTTGAGCCACACCGTCTCATCGACTCCATCTCATAAAAAATTTTTCCAAGAGGTTCTTTTAGACAAAATTTAAGTTTTATTCAATTTTTAACTTTGGAATGAAGTGTGCGAGGTGGTGTAGGGTATCTATTTATCGGCTGTAACATTTTAAAATGTTTCGGTTTTCGTTTGCATATTTTGCTTAACACCTAATTGATGATTTTAATAACATTAGGAATTCAAGGAAAAGCCGACTGAAAAAGTAAATCAAAAATTTCAATGAAATGTGTCGAGTTCTTCACCAAGTGCGCCCGTCACCGATGTTCGTTCTTGGTTTACAGCTCCGAAGTCGCAAACCTGAGATAACGTAGATGGCCAGTTTTTGAGAATGGAATGTAGTAGTAGCGTCGTGCCGTCATAAATAGTATCTTCTGTATGTCATCTCAACTTTGATAAAAGACTGCAAACAATAGAAAAATGTAGCGTATACTTAAACTTAGACTGTGCGCTTTAATAAGTTGAAATGTTAAAAGAAATAATCTGAAAGGCACATAGAAAACTTATAACGTCTCTTTAAAAAGGTCCCAAGATTCCAAATTATTGTTATTTATATGTCAATATATATGGATAGTTAGTTAGTGTAGCTCATTCTAGCAAGGATTGTTTATAATTTATAACTTTTAGACAATAGTAAGAAATAATAGTCTGCGGAAGTTATGTTGCAGTTAAAAAACAAGCGATTTTCATTCCATAATACTCTGCTAGATTGGAGACCCTTTTCTTAGTTTATCTTCTTAAGAGAAACAATATTCATCTAAACATATGTTGGTTCATCCAAGTGCGATCGTCTGCCGGTTATTTCAAAATTGCAATTTTTTGAATTACTCCTTGAAGATCAGATCTGAAGCTTAAGTTCTAAAAAGGGTTATAGTTATATAAACGATGAATTCGCTTTAAAGCCAATTTTGTTTCCTCTCTTTTATATAATTCTAATTAGAAAGGGAAAATATATAAGCTGGATAAATTTCTCATACGATCAGGGTCCACGAAAATTGTGTAAATATTGTCTTATGCTTAACATGCATGTATCCATACCTAACTATGTCATATATGTTTTTAATAAAGGACATTTTAAAGAGCTAGTTTTAGTGGCCAAACAGGGAATTATTGGATGGGCGCAAAGTAATACGCAAACTATACTGGAAGTAGCCGAATCATTATGGCATATTATACGTACTAACTTATCGATGATAATGACCTTTACCGGAGAAATTCTATCATTAGTGCTATCAGGTGGTCAAGCTTGTGTAGAATTTATATTGGACATGGTGCGTATATATTAAAATATAAAAGAAAAAGAAAATAAAAAGAATGTTGAAACAATACTTGTCTCTTCTTTTCCTAGATTGTTTTCTTTACCGCATTATTTTATCTATTGGCAAGCAGTAATAGTAAATATGCTCCTTTACATGTAACAAAATATTTGGGTTTCTCTTCTTCGGGCTCGAAAATTGCTGAAGCGTTAGAGAATTCTATCTCTGGAGTATTGATATCAATGTTTAAATGTTCAATATTTACGGGTCTCTTCACCTGGCTGGTACATACGGTTTTTGGAGCAAGAATTGTATTTTTACCTTCCGCTTTGGCGGCTATATTGTCGGCGGCGCCTTTCTTAGGCAGTTATTGGTGTTCTTTGCCGGCTTTATTGGAATTATGGTTAGCACAGGATCGTTTATATGCCGGCATTATATTATTTTTGCTGCAATTTTTTGTGCCACCATATTTCGAGGCCGCCATTTATGCTGAAATGAAAGGGTAAGTAAAAAAAATTTCAAATTTAGAATTTATATCAGAATGTAATGGCATTTCTTGACACCAACAGTGGCGGTCACCCGTATTTGACCGGTTTAGCTATAGCAGGCGGCACCTATTGGATTGGTTGGCAGGGCGCCATATTCGGCCCTTTAATGTTATGTTTCTTTATTGGTATATTCGAGGTAGCTGCTGTTACTATGCGTGACGAACCCAGGCAAGTAAATTTCTCTAAATTTGAAAGCCCAGCATAGTAGCAAAATGCGTTTATCATAAAACAATTCATAAACCAATCAACTCTGATTTTGTGGTCATTTTATTAATACATTTTTACAGACGTAGCTCTGACGAAGATACACGTACAACGTGAGTTTGCTTCTTCCATTAATCCTAGGATTTTTATAAATATTACAAATAGTAAAATTGGCTAAATAAATGCTAGAATAACGTCATTTTAAGCTAATTTACTTACTAACATAAAGAAATATTTTACAAAAGCAAATGCGTTTAGTAAAAAGTTCAATTGAAATCTCATCTAAAATTCAATAATTCAATTTCCGTCATTATCATTAATTTTTCTTCCTTTAAGTCGAGACATTTTCACTTTGAAAGCTTTTCATTTTCAAATTTATTTAATTTTTTCATGTTGATATTTTTTGTTTTTTCTGTTTTTCTGTTTTCTTGTTTTCCCGTTGAATTTATTTGCTTTACTTACAGTGCACGTCGTCATTCCGTTTTTATTTATTAATTAATTAATTTTTTACTTAAATGACAAAATGATAATCAACGAATTTTAAACTAAGTCAATTTTCTAATTTATATGAAATTTATATGTAAACGTTATGTGAAATTATATATATATGCATTTTTTTTTTTTTAGAATGAACTATATGTTGTAAAGAATTAATTTTTTTTTTTTTTTGTTTTTTTTACATCCACTACCAATGAGTAATTTAAGTCATATCAGTCTGTGTGACGGTAGATGCATTTAATTTAATATAGAAATTGAATGCAAAAATCCTTTGTCGTTTCCCTTTCAAGTTGTCCATTTTTTAATCTCTATTATCTATCTATTAAGTGTCGAAAGCATTTCTAAGATTTTTAACTTACAAACTGAAACATTGGAAAAAATTGAAACTGATCCTTCGACTGATATATTATAGGTAGTGGGTAGGCTTATCAATATTCGTCTAAAAGGCGAACATATCTTCGTTTTTTTACTTTACTTTTTAATTATTTACAACTAACTAAATTAAAAAATTGTTTGCTTATATAGGTCTTTTTAGATCTGTCATTATAAAACAAAAGAAATTGTTAGCAGGAGCTAAGTGATTCTTTCGAATATAAGAGAACATATTAAACTATATTTAAGCTAATGTCCAAAATTGTAAAATATTAAGATACTCATAGTATAAGAATCATTATCACCAATTGATTGATTTATTTTTTTGCCTTTTGCTCCTAATTACTAATACTCCACCATCAAGTATGATCCGTGTTGGGCATAGTAAAAATTTTTACCAATTTTTATTATTAATACTTCATATACTTGAACATTTTTGTCTGGGGAAAGCGTTGAGAGAGAAATGGCGCCCACTCTGCTTAAATCCTCTCCGTTCATTTAAATTCTTGAATGTTAGATTTTTAGACATCTTTTAATCATTGTTTTTTTTTTTTGTCGATAGGCATTGAAACGAGAATGTCACATGATGGGATAAAAATGGTTCTATTTAATCGATTTTTAATAAAGACTGCCTGCCCTTTGAGCAAAATGTTACTAAAATATCTCGAAAATTTTGGCTTAAATTCCAAACAAGTGGATAAATATCAGTCAGGCAGGCTTAAATCCCTTCAGGAGAAGATTGTAAATTAATTGGTGCAGTGAAAGCTGCCTCTATCTCAAACAGTCCTGGTATAAACCACCACGAATTCAGGATACTCGTATCCTACAAATGAAACATCAAATGTGAAATGCTCTCCCTTATTCATGCCAGAGAACATAACGAGCTCTTCAAATGTTTACAAGAATAACTATGGATACGGGAATTGTATTTGAAAAGCTCGTATTAATAAGATATCAAACGTAAATTGTTGCATTTTACCCTTGATCGTTTAAGTTTAATTACCACCAAACTGCTCATGTGTAAGTATGTAATGGTGTAGTATGCGATTTTTATTCCAACTAAAATCTACGAAAATGTTTTACAATAACAAAAACGATAACCTTCTGGTATCTTTCAAAAAATCTGCCCACGTTAAGCTTCGTTTCGTTTAATTGTAACTTTCTAACCCATTTGTTTATTTAGTTGATTTTGCTAGGATTAGGTTGCAATGTGAGGCAAGGACTTTGCCTATTAGAAGAGATTTGATTGATCGAAATGATTTCACTCAGGTGCTTATAAAGGGATATCTACTAAATCTACTAAAAACTATTCTAATTTAGAATATAATTAACCATTAAAAAAATTACCTGAACGTTAAGTCCAATATTGAAATTATGATTGAAATATAGAAATTATGATTTTGAATATTTAATTTAAACATAAAAGAATTACTTAACATTAACATACTTTTAAGGGCAAAATAAACTGTTATTATGGAAACAAAAGAGCTTTACAAACGAAAAAAACCACATCTCATCGTGTTTTAATTAATTCGTAAAGTCCTTTTTCAGTAATCAGGAAGTAATGGATGCTCTTGTGCATATGAAGACAAGCGAAAATGGTTTGAATAAAGGAAGGGAAATAGGAGGGAGGAAAGCATCAACATTGAAAACGAGTTATGATGAGAAAATTTGCCCTCCAGTAATCAAGATTGACAATGAACAACATGGAGGAATCAGTCGTACGAAACCGATCGTATTTCAAGCTAATGGTAACATAGAGAAATTATTAGGTAAAAATCATAACAACAATAGCAACGAAATATCAATACGTTGTCACGAGAATAATCAAGAATTTGAGAGCAGTTCAGTTAATGGTCAAATATTTCCGCAAGTAATTGAATTAAAATTTATAACAAGGAGAATCTTGCCCTCAGCTAGAACAAGAGGAGTAGCGCACTAATTTTTCGGTTCGAAAAACGCCGGCTTTTTCCATTCAATTGGGATTTTGCTAAATTTCGAAATTGAAGAACTAAGAGGTAGATTGCTTTTTTATTGGAATAATTTTATATTGTTGAAAAACATTCTAAACCGATTAATAAATAATTATAAAGAAAAAAAACTCTTTTTCATTTATTCAAATTCGGTTGTTGTAAATAGGTGTGATGTTCAATACATAAATTTTCTATTCACAAAATATGTAAATATAAATAAATAAATATTATTAATATATATATAATAAAAATATTTGTCAACTAATCTAAAAGTTAGCCGGCGGTATGCTGCAACGATATAAAAACATTTGCATTTGCTTTCGATTAAAACTTGATAAACCAATAGAACGAGTTAAATTCAAGGCCACAAGATGCTCCATTCTTCAGAGAAAGATACAAGGAAAATATTTTAAACATTTACATCACAATTATTACACAACGTTCTTGTCTCACATCCTTTCGAATTTTACATGATCAGAGAATAAAAAGTTTTTATTTTCTACGGCGACCTGTTTCCAAATAGATGAGACCCTTTTTAAAAGCACTAAACTTTACGAAATGTTGCAGAGAATTTTATGATAAATTGAATTTTGCAAAAGTCTATTTATACCTGTTGAATATGCAGCCCGCGTATTGACCAAATTGAATTTGCAACCAAAGACCGCATCTTACCCTTTAGATGCCACTGAGTCAAAACCTTGATTAAAATGCTGCATTTATGGGGAATTCACGGGAGACCAGAATGTCCTCTGCGCTATCTTCATCAAGTTTTTAGTAACTTGCGGTTCTGTGCACTTAAAAGAACATTTTTTTGACAATGTCTACTAAATTAGAAGGTTCTGAAAAGATGGCGCATCATGTTATTATTTTTTAATGGGTGAGATGTAAGGTTAAATATTAGTTTGGGGAAAAAGAAATCCATTATTTTTATATGAACTTCAGGACTTTATTTAACATGCTTCGGATTGTCCGATTTGGGTCAAATAAGCACCGTTTCGTTGTATGATTTGTTGCCATTTTAAAGGTAACTCTCTCATAGAAGTCCTGGTCTCTATTTGCAAAAAACTCTAGTAGTCGATTTTCACAATCCTCCCTAGATTCCAATTTTTTATCATTAAAGGAATTTTGCAATGCAAGAAAAAGATGATAATCGCTTGGTGCCAAGTCCGGACTGTATGAAGGATGCATTAAAACTTCCCAACCAAGCTCCCGAAGTTTCTGGCGAGTCACTGTAGATGTGTGTGGCCTAGCGTTGTCCTGGTGGAACACGACACCTCTCCTGTTGGCCAATTCTGGCCGTTTCTGGTCAATCGCTATCTTCAAACGGTCCAGTTGTTAACTGTAGAGATCAGAATTTAGCGTTTGGCCATATGGAAGCAACTCATAATAAATAATCCCCTTCCAGTCCCACCAAATGCATAGGAAAACCTTCCTGGCCGTTTGAGGTGCTTCACCGCTCTTTGACCACGATCGTTTTCGCACAGGGTTATCGTATGTGATCCATTTCTCAGCTCCAGTCACCATCCGTTTAAGAAATGGGTCTATCTCATTGCGTGTGGCCAAGGCTTCGCAGATGGAAATTCGATCCATCATGTTTTTTTCTGTTAATTGGTGTGGCACCCAAACATCGAGCTTCTTTTTGAATCCAGCTTTGTGTAAATGGTTAAAAACGTTTTATGGTCGATTTTTAGCTCCTGGGCGATGTTACGACTGCTGACGACCGGCCTTCCGGTGCATCTTTAACATCAAAAATTCCTGAATGGAATCTACGAAACCAAAATTGCACATAATTGGCTGTTACAGTATCGGAACCATAAACACCATTCACAATTTTAGCCGCCTGGCTTGCATTTTCGCCTTTGTCAAAGAAAAACTGTAAAATGTACCGAATTTTCTCTTTCACTTTCTTTCACTCTTTCTGTTCACTTCCATTTTTAACACAATGTAACTTACAACTGAATGCACCAAACAAAAAACAGCGAAAGAATTTTTTTTTACTGCGAAATGTCACCTTTTCAACGAGCATAAATCTGAAATTGTTTGATTGATACTTTACGAGAAATCTATCAGTGCAGCCACCTACCGAAAAAATAATGGATTTCTTTTTCCCCAAATTAATACTAATAATAAGATATCATCATTCTTTACAAATTACGAGCCGTTATCATCATTTACAAATTATTAAACCATTATCATCACGCTTGATATCATCATTCTTGCTAAAACCACCTGAGGGCCTACGGATTAAATACAAGTTCAGATAATCTAATAGCAATTTGGCCAATTAATTTCTTATGGTTTGTCTCAAGCATTTTGGATTTGAGAAATCTTTTACAAGAATTATTTTCAACTCTTAATAATATCTATCTGTCGGCGGCAATTTGGTAGCAATGGCTTTTTTTTTTTTTTGAGAAGCGAGCTGTTTTTTTAATAGATGACCTATGGCTATCTTATTTCGACAATCCGGTGCAGTGTCAATATGTCGATAGCCAATCTTCAAAGCTTGATCTAAAGCGAATTCAATTTCTCTCTCGGATGTTAGAGGATGAAAAATTATCAAGTTTCGTTGAATCCTATGAGTTTTGGATGGATGCTAAGGCAGCGATGGGGCATTTACAAAAACTTTAGGGAAATATTTGATCTCTTAGCTGCAAAATCGTTTTGTGTAAAAAAATTAAGGAACTATTTTTTTTATTATTTCTATATCAAATAAAGTCGAATTAAAGACAAAAACAAAAAGACGCGATGGATGGGGCGCGGCCCCTTCCGTACCACCTTATAAATATGCATATCATGGAATTTTGAAAATAACGCCATATATGAGAAGTGACCGAAAAATTGATCCAAAACACTTTAGGGTGTCAAATTTCATCCGAATTTATTAAAAAGTGTGACCTTTAAGTTGAACACACAAACACATGGACAATTATCAGACGAACAGACAAGCTTAGTGTAATAAAAGGAAGGTCAATATTAAGCCCTCCTGCGGGTTGCATACATTTCGAGAGGTTTAACTTATTCTTGTATGATGTAGGGTATAACAACTATTGTCGAAAATTCATGAAAGTAAGCAGAGCAGCCTTTTTGGGGTTAAATGTTCAAGAGATTCTTGTGTATTTTAAAGTTTTTAATGCGGATATACGCCGTACGACCTTGAATCTTCTATATTATATATTTTTTGACCGATTGAGAGAGCTGGTTGCTTAGTTGTCCCTTTGTTCACTTTGATGAAGTTTCAAGTGATCTTTTCATCCCTCTTCAATAACTTTGTAAAATAATTTTAGAAACGCCAGCGCGTTACCAGTAAATTCAGTATAATTCAGTCACTAAAACTTAGGTGCGAGGATCTGTCGAAGACCCGATCGAGATCGTTTCGATTCGTTTTCGTGCCCGCTTTAGATTGCAAACGCATGCAATGGTGAACAGAAATTAAAAAAAAGACCTAAGTTTGGATTGTAAAGTATTAGTATATCAATTAAAACACTGCTATGGTTCTAAGCCAATTTATCAAACTTAAATCAATGACCTTGGAATTATGTAGAGGTGATAACCTTTAGAAGAATCTATACGTAAGGTAGCAATAAGTTTTTAAAGAGTTTAGAGTTCAGATAGTGTGTTAATATTTTGAAGAACTTGAATTTTTGACAGTATGTTCACGGAACATGGGCTTCAGATAGTAATCTTTCCAAGAACTTGGACCTTGCATGGAGCTTTTTGAAGATGCTTTAGATATTGTTATTAAAGGACCTTTATGTCAGATAATAACTTTTCAAAGGCTACGGATTACTATTAATAATCTTTTAAAGAATGTGGACTTTAAGTAGCAATTTTTAAAAACATGTGGGTTTTATATATTTATGTATTAACTTTTCAAAAAACCTCGACTCGGTTAGTGAGTTTTCTTGTACTTTCAATATCAATTTTTCAAGCAATATGCTCTTCGGATAGATAGTGATTTTTTAAAAGTATCTCTACTTCGGCTAGTAATCTCTTTATTAACCTGTACTTTGTTAACCTGTAATTTTTTAAATGTATCTCTACTCCGGTTAGTAAATACTGAAGAAACCTGCGCTTCGGATATTTGTTTCTTATGAAACCTATACCTCGGATAGAAATTCTTTAAAACTATCTCCACTGTGACGGAACGCGCATTTCGGATAGTAATTTTTTAAAAATATCTCTACTTCGGATACCAGTTTATGAAAGAACCTGCACTTTGGACAGTAATTTCTTAAAAGTTCTTCTATTTCGGATAGTAATATTGTAGGAACCTGCACTCTTCGAATAGTAATTCTTTAAAAGCACTTTTTTAAGGAATCCGCACTTTATAAAGTAATTTTTTAAAGGATCTGGTCTTCAAATGATGGCTTTTTATCGACAGTTTCATGTAAGTATTGGGAACAGCATTAATTTAAAACTCAGTTGTCGTCATGTGTGACCGCGAAGAAAGCGTTTCCTGCAAACGCTTCTGAACCTTTTTTTCACATGCTTGGTTAAACAAAAAATTTCCCTTTATTAAGGATTGTTTACCTACTTTAACTACTTGCATGCCAACTTTTAAAAGCAATGAGGTGGCCAATGAATTTGTTACCCCGGCTTGCTTGTCACGAAATATAGAATGGGAAAGGAGTAAGATGTTTTTACTTTGCACCTTTCGTATGCCTATATATATTGAGGTATACGTTCGACAGAGACTTGTATTCATGATCAGAAAAAGAATCTTTCAACTTAGCTTTGCCTTGTATTGTGAAAGTGAAAGTCATACGTGACGCATATATATATGAAATTTAAAATTAAGATTAATTGCTTCTAAACTTATCACATTGTTATAAACATATACATGTTGTTTTAAAATTATATATTTGTTAATATTACTTCTTTTTTTTATAAACATATTTCTGAAAATAAATTGTACTTAAATTCATTTACATGTCAAGTGAGCCAAGTGAGAATGCCGGCATTCACGAGTCATTGTTAAGTGATAAAAGCGTATTCTCAGTCATTGATTTGATTAAGTTTTGAAGTAAATAAATACAAATTTTTTCAATTTTCTATCTTCTTATTTTTCGAACGATTAATGTCTGTTACGATGAATACTTTTTATTGATATGAAATCGCTGCGCCTGTCATCGATTAAGTTTTGTCAAGCAATAACGAAAAAAAGCGGAAAGCCTAAGCTACTGCGCTGGAAATAAACCAAAAAGGAAAATTCTAAAGTAAACTTTTCATTTACTTTGGTTAGTAGAGCAAGATCTTCGTACATTAGTCGGCACTTTTCTAAATTCGACGACTGATACCATACAAGAGCATTTTTAAGGAGGGAACCCTAGATGAATCGAAGTATAACCAGGGCACGCACAATGTAAGTTGGAATCAGTGATCAAGCTATTGTTTCATTCCGTAAATTCGACAACTGACCTTGTTCCCCTATGAACGCTTATTTCTTTTAAGAACGTAATTTAATCAACGGACTTATCCGATTCAAATTTCTCGAATTTATTTAGCATACCCTTCTCTGCCCAGAAATACGAAAAATTTCACCTTTTATTATTTACATAATGACTTTTCCAGGATACGGCTAATGTACTGATAGTAA
Organism: Glossina fuscipes; assembly: GCF_014805625.2. Classification (NCBI taxonomy): domain Eukaryota; kingdom Metazoa; phylum Arthropoda; class Insecta; order Diptera; family Glossinidae; genus Glossina; species Glossina fuscipes. The sequence continues at coordinate 100,194 of NW_023998470.1, forward strand.
TCGTAGAAAGGGTCCAATCCAAGCACCTTCAATTGTCAAGTATCAGATCTTCATTAGAACATATCTATAATTGCAACCTGTTGGTTGAACCCAAAAACATAGCAGACCTCAGAGCCTACGAAAATTAATTTAGAATCTTTTGGAGCAATAAAAGATGGGTTTATCTCACTCAACACTCTTTGCATTAACTAAATATTCGCATATCGTAAATGTGAGTCAGCGAAAAT
>NW_023998470.1:100430-220480 GCF_014805625.2 Glossina fuscipes
TGCATTAACTAAATATTCGCATATCGTAAATGTGAGTCAGCGAAAATGAATTTGGAATCTGTTGGAGCAATAAAAGATGGGTTTATCTCACTCAACTCTCTTTGCATTAACTAAATATTCCCTTATCGTAAATGTAGGTCTAAGAAGTAAACATTTACGGAACTTTGATCTTATTTATTGAAAATACTTTTTAGATATCGTGGTGACGTCAAAGTTGGTTCATTTTTTTTTTCTTCTTTTATTGTAATTCTACAAAATTGTAATTATTGTGCAATCAAAATTATTAACCGTTATTTTATAAATTTACTATACGTCAAAGGGAAACTCGGGATGCCTTTCAACTCTGAAAAAAAAAAAAAAATATTGAAAATATTATAAAAAACTTTTGATTTGTTTTTGATTACAACAAAATATATTAATTACCCGGGGAAAAATTGGAAATCGCATATGCGTATGTTGGCATCCAAGGATTTCAGCTTTTTGATCTCTTCTGCTGTTAAAGCGAAATCAAAAACATTGAAATTTTGACGCAAACGCTCACGATTTGTGCTTTTTGGTATTGTGGCCAAGCCGCAATCGAGTATCCAACGTATTAAGACCTGAGCTGGCGTTTTGCCATAATTCTTAGCAATCTCCTTAACTAACGGTACATCCAACAAATCGGGTAAATCACGTTCAACACCAACCATTTTATTTAAGCTAGCAACGCCTCGAGAACCAAGCGGAGCATATGCAGTAACAGTGACGCCTTCAGTTTCACAAAATTTAATCAAATTCGGTTGTTGTAAATAGATGTGATGCTCAATCTGCAGGTTAGCGGGTCTAATGGTACAGTTGTTTAAAATTCTACGGATTTGCTCTTGATTGAAATTTGATAAACCGATAGATTTAGTTAAACCTAAAGCTACCAAATGCTCCATTTTCTGGAAAGGACACAATTGAAAATATTGAAAGCACTATTACGACAGCCGATCCAATAGAAAGAAGAGAAGGAAGAAAGGAAGGCTGATACTCATTTAAATCAAAACATTTTATTAATTTAAGTTTTCAAAACTAAGGAATACCGGGCGAGCCGCTTCAGGTGCGAGAAACTTTTCAAATTTTTTTGAATTCGTCGATGCGTTCTTCAAAACAAACTGGCCGGATTGCGTTCTATTAAGGATGCTATTAACTCTTGGGTAGAGAAACAGGATTCGCAGATGTACGTTTTTCAAGTTGTGACAGTCTGGCGTCGGTCAATGCGAGTTTTGTAACTCTTCGACTTTTTTGAAGAAAATTTGTTTTCATGTGTAGTCAGATACCTCGAACAGATTCATTAGAGATGTGAGGGACGTGAGCTTTGTAAGCCATCCTTTTGAGGTTCATCAACACAATTTCACGGATTTGAAATCGTGGGGGACAAAATTCATCGATATTTTCCTTAGCGGATAGCGGTATTTCCGCTTGGATTTGGATCGTTTTTTCCCATTATAAATATCACTCTTCCCAGCACTTTCCAACACTTTCCAACTTCCAAAATTGAAAGTGTTAGCAACACAGAATTTTAGAAAATTTTCTTCTGTGAATTCTGGGATCCGCATGAGCGGCCTAGTAGGCAAGAATCGGGACTACCAACGACTCCAAATTTTAAGTGGGGTCGCGCTTAGTTTGGTGGTGACTATAGTGAGTGGTCAGTCAGTAAAGACATACCACGTACTGATTGGACAGACATCTCGCTCTCTCTTTCCGCGCGCCTGGCTGTCACCGAATAGGTGACTTAAAAACTACTAACAACAAACCATCGCAGGTCGTTCTGGAAATTTGTATCATGCTGATTTAAAAGCTAATTTGTTGGTTGACAAAGTCAACTAAGTAATTAGATGATATATGATATTTTGTAAGGGTGGTATGTCAAATGTGCCAAAAGCGTATAATTTAACGAAGTAATTAAATAGAATTAGGAGCGACTGAGTCCAGTAAAATCATGAGAACGATTTGCGAGCTTTGGCAAAAGGACAATATGTCATACAAATGTCATATATACAGCCTTCAAATGTCCGAATTAACCACGGAGCGAGAGGTTTCAAATAACTGAAATTAAAGAGTTACTTGGAAGTCAAACTAAAATTGAATGTTTGGGAACAAACTTCAATTAAATGGTGAGCGTAGAAGTTCCCCCTTTCGCCCCTATAACATTTAACCATTTTCCGCGAAACGTAATTTTCATGCTTGGTTAAAACCAGAATTACTGAAAGATTTTAGAACATACCTTCCAAATGGCAATATGGTCGGTAGAAGAGTCAATTTCTAGCAGCCCGTTGGCGTCACGCTTGAAGTCATCGTTCTCCATGAAAACACCGAATGGTACATGTATCAAATACAAATCCACATAATCCAATTGCAAATCGGCCAGAGAGTTTTTTATAGTCGGTTCCACGTAAGCCGGATTGTTGGCTTAAAAAAATGCATAAAGTGAAAATTGTTGTAAGCAAACATTTCGCACTTATTTTATTAATTCCTACCTGGCGGTGGCAACTTGGTGGTGATAAACAATTCTTCTCGCTTTATTTTACCAGAAGCGAGCCATTTCTTTAATACTCGACCTATGGCTTTTTCGTTCCGATAAACTGGTGCGGTGTCTATGTGTCGATAGCCAATCTCCAAAGCAAGATCCAAAGCGAATTCAATTTCGTCATCGGGTGCCTATATTTCACAATCAACAAAGAAGTGATTGGTGAGTAAAAGATTCTTTTAATTTTCAAAGAAATCCATTGCAGCCCGCACAAACAATTTTGGCTATTTTTAAGCGCCTTCCAAAGATGGACAAATGGTTCCGATCAAGCTATTGCCACAAACGCTAAATTACTTTCTATTGCAGCTCTTCAGGTGCAAAGCATCATGTACTCTATTTGCAGAATATCTTATTGAATTAGTAATACTGGCCTGGGAAAGGTCCGATACTTGTCTACAGTGAGATATAACTACGCGAAGTCTAATGACACATGGAGTGAAGCGTCGATATTATGCGACCATGGCTGCAGTTTTCCATGGGTGTTACTATTCGTAAAGTAATGCATCGTTAGTACAATATGATGCAGGCATCATACGGCTTTTGATCAAGGCTTGTCTTCGCTAACCGGTTTGCCTTACTTTGGGTAAAGCAGCGGGTTGAAATGAATCGCATCTATCAGGACGCTTTCAGAAAGGAATAATGCCAAACGTCGGGTTGGCATAAAAAGACCCGGAATCTACCTCAGCAGCCTCAAACAGTCTTTATCTCTCTTGACTCTTAACATAGATTTTCCAACGACTGAGAATAGTCATTAACATAACGAACGCTCTCCTAATGTATTTTCAAACCTAGCTACTATTTCCCTAGTCTGCCAACCTCCATAGCTGTACAACCGTAAGGAAAATTAGTGCGACTTCCCGATAGATTTTTTCGGCCTCTCTAAGAGATGATTCCATCGCCGTGACTTAGCATGGAACAGAGGGATATTATAGATTATTTCAGACTACTACAGATTATTCAGACTACTGCTGAATAAGAGATATATACAATAGAGATCAGCGTAAATGAGATGAAGCTAAACGTTCGGTCGGGTGCAGCAGAGCAAAACCAGCTTCGGGTTTCATATAAGCCATATGCAGCTTTCGCTATAAACAATGGAAATATCAATAATTAAATGAAAACAAGTAAACATTCGTTCAAACTTAATACATCTTTCGGACATATGTCAATTTGGTAGTAATGAAAACTTTTTATACTTTATATGTTCATATTAATAAAAAATGGTATTTTATTAAAAAAAAATATTAATTTCTGAGAGTCTTGATTATGCAAACAAATGTTTTAGATGTGCGTACTTATGTTCAGCCAACTGGAAACAAAGTGAGATTAAGTGTTAGCAGAACTTTTCTATATAAATAGATTTTTGCATTATTGCACTCATTCACGGAAGAGATAAGCATGTAGCTTCTCAGGTATACTAAATGATAATTAAGGTCTTCATGAGATCATAACATACTTGTAACAGCAGGGACATATGTATCGCTGACTTTAGTAGACCCATCTGTTCTTGTTATGTCCGTCTGTTTTAAGTACATTTACTTCTATTTTTCTCGCCTTTCATCTATCGGTTTTGATAAGGGTGGCCAGTTGTAAATTGATCTACAACACCATCATCCATGCTATACCTGCGTCGGCAAGATGCTGCAGCTTTTTTAAATGCAGTTCCACTTTTGGCTGCAACCAAAAGTTATTTATGTTAATTGTTTGATAAAATGCCTTGCTTTCTATGATTGACCCATATCATCGCAGTGAAAGAACTAAGAAACTTGTTTTCTGCTTGGCGAGATGCGAAACATTCATTATTGGGGCAACATCAGTCGAAAATTTAAATTTATTTGTTTAATACACAAAATAGTCTTTCATATATTTATCGGACGGTGAAAGTAAAGCGCATCCGCTTTGTCTTACGTTTAAGATGGTAAAAGAAACATAACTGGTTTCATTCAGATTAATTGCGTTTAAATTCGGTTTGTTTTAAAATTATGATAAATTCTTTATACATACATTTGTTTACATATTTGTTTTGTTTTGTTTCCCCATTTATAAAAATAAATTGCAACTAAATTCACTTACTTGCCAGGTGCCAATACCTAAAGTTGGCATTCGCAAACCATTATTAAATATTAAAAACATATCGTTAGCCATTATTTTGTTTACGCCTTAGGGGAAATAATAAAAGAATTGAAAACTTTTTTTTTATTTTTATTTTTATTTTTTGTCTTGATTTTCTTTCACTTATGTTCTCTTAAGTCAAGAGCACAATTTTAACTGAATAATTTTAGTTGGGACGAATACCTTTTATTGCTATACCTCTGCTGCCCTCTCTCTGCTGGCCGCTAATATTAAACGTTGACAATTAAGCGTTTTTTTATTTTGGTCGTGTTAAAGAAATTAAAAAAAGAAAAAACTCAAGTCACTGCGATTGAAATTATTTAGGTAATCAATAAAAAAAAAAATCCCAAAGCACAGTACTTCTCCTTTAACAGGGAGCTTATATCAACCTTTGCAATGCAAAATATTTACATATATTTCCTGCTTTACACCTTGCTCTTTTTATACGTTCTCGGTTTTACACAGTTTTCGAAACACAAATTTTCAAAAATGTAAATAAAAACTGGTTTTTCACCTCACTTGTGGTACAGGTTATATTGCCTTTGTCCGCTTGTACGTAACACTCGGAAGGGCTTAAGATAGATCTACCGTTTATTATACCGATTGTTGTTGTTTCTCCGTCTCTTCTCCTTTTTTTTTTTATTAATCTTCTGAATCGATCGATATAAGCTTGTTTGTCCACCGGTCTGCCTGATGTCTGTCCAAGTAATTTCGTGTTCAACATAAATATCGCAACTTCTAAGATATTTTGATGAAATTTAGCGCACTGACGTGTTCGAATCCAAGGACGAACGTTGTTGAAAATTGGTCGGTACACTTTTTCGACCATGGCTCACATAATATCTCATTTCAGAAACTAGTTATTTGAAAAACAAAAATTACAATTTTCCAAATATTTCGACAAAACTCACTGTGTAATAGTATTGATATGAAAAATTTGGCTTGGCGGTGCAATTTTTTTAACCCCCCTCGTACAACCGTTCCCTCGGAAACTAAATCTTGATATGGTAAAAAGGTATAATTTTCAATATTTCATGGTGAAAATTACTTCATAACAGTAAATTGACAAAAAAGTCAATTTTACCGAATTTGGACCATGTAGATCTGTTTTTTTTATACAATCGCATATAAAGATTCTAAAGAAATGTAAACCTTTACATGCTAAAATTGCCTAATTGTTAATATTTTATGATGAAAATTTGTTCATGATAGTAATTTGGCATAGACATGACATGGGCCAAATTTGAACTACACAGGTATATTTTTTATACTCCTCTCCTCGTAAGATATCTCATGAATAGTAATCCCTTCGGAGAAATAATTAGTTTTTAATATTCCATAAGGAAAATTGGTCCGTAGTAACAATTTAGCAAAAAAAATTAACGATAGGGAATTTGGATCAGGTGAGTCTATTTAGACCCTAACACATGCAGGGCTTAAACGAGCTCTTAGAAGTAAAGTAAGTTTGCTAAATTTGGACCACGTTATCTGATATTTTGGAAATCCTTCAATATGCGAGCACTGATGCCTTCGCATGAAAATAATGTGTGACTTTTGTTGTATTGTTACCAAAACGAGTGAATAATTATACTAAGCGTAGTGGTGTAGGCCACCTAATGGTCGGTCTTGTTCTACTGTAATGTTCGTACTTATTTTTGTTAAATTTGAATTGTCTATGGAATATGTACACCAGCTCTTATATGAGGGTCTTGGAATGGGGAAAAAGTTGTGCAACAAGTTTCATATAAACAAAATTATCTGCATATTGAAAGAGTTTTACGATATTTATGTTTTACGTTACATCCAATAGAAACTAATCCCATCAAACCATTCCAGACGGAACATCATTATTTTATTGAAACCTTTTTCTAAGTACATTTTTACTATTTGTATGGAAGAGGATGTTGTTACATCCTATCTTTAATTTTACGATTTAGCCGAGTTGTTACTTTCATGTTTCCATTGAGTTAACTGTGATTTTTATTTTTTTTTTTAAATCTTTCATTTTTATTTTATATCCAACAAAAATCATTAGAAAAGCATAATAACGGTTTCTTCTTTCTCTTTTGCCGACTGTTTATGCTACAAACAATTCTTAGGAGGAACTTTTCTATAACTCTAGCTATTCTTATAGCTGAGTAATTGGTTTAATTGCCTTCTTTTCATGTTTTAGTTTATAGCATATACGTTAACAAATATATGAATAATTAACGGATTATTATTTTAACAAAGTTATGAATAATGAATACTTTATTCGATTATTTTTCATATTCTGGGCCGATTAGTTTAATAATTAAAAGGAGTATTGAATACATCTTGATGTGGGATGTGGCTTGTGCTCCATAGGCAGGTCTAACTTAAAAATGAAAGTAACTCGATTTACTTTGAGATAGACAGAGAGTGAAATAATGAAAGAAAAAGAGAGTAAAGGAAATAAAAAGATAGGGGGAGAGAGAGAGAGAGAGAGATAGAACGTCAAAGGAGTACAGAGAGAGGGAAGCAAAGAGAGGCAGTTAAAAAAACGGTGATATAAGGAAAGAGATGAGGTAAAAAGTCGGATAAAAGGTGACAAACAGAGAGATGGAGATAAAGAAAGGGGTAAAGAGACAGGGAGAGATAAAGGGAGTAGCACGTATCTTGCGGCTCCGCAAGAAACATTAAAGCCCTATATAGTTTCGCTTTGCCTAACCTGTGCCTAGCTTCAGCAGTTACCCTAGCCATGTAATGTATTCGCGAGCTGACAGCTTGTACGAGTTATTTTTATGTAATACAGTTACTTGTTTACAACTTGAATTATAGGTGCTTCAGAAGGGAGCGAAAAAAATAAAAGCTTTTGAATGCGCACGTTTCAGGTCGGACCCTCTCTGAGGACTGACCTGTACATGATTCATTTAAATTTCTTCAAATACGTTTGGGTACGATTTTTCGATAAAATTGAATACTTAACGAATGTGGTGACCCTTTCAAAAAGTATTTCATTGAGAAATCCAATATGTTGTCTTTTTGATATTTATTAAACAACTTTTAAAAAAAGAAAAAACTCAATAGATTGTAGAGTTCTTCTAATTCCTCATTTTTTAAATTTCGTGTATTTAACTTCTTTTTTTTTATACGCGAGCTAACGCGAGTACGATGAGCTGCTGCCGTAAAAGAGTCGGCGTTCGAAAATTTACACCAAATTATAAAGCGAAGCCTATAACGGATAAATTTTATTCACGTCACGATAGTTTTCGTTCCAAAACTCGGGTAGTAAATCCGGAACGTTTTTTATACTTTCAGAAAGAAATTGAAAAAAGACAGAATTGGGATATACGCAAAGAGGCTATAGCTCCGATAACAAGTAATCAGACTTATGGTTGGTTTGAAATGTTGGCGGATCGTTACACCGGCCTAGATAAAGAAATCTTAGTGCATAAACATCCCCGCGATCCCATTATGGATATAATGAAAAAGGTCGCTTTCGATACCAGCCTTCAGAACAAATATACAAGAAAATTCTAATCTCGTTACAACGCATTACTGGTTTAAATAAAGATTTTCTTTTAAAAAAATCTTTTATATGAAATTTTGTTCCCCCTTTTTTTATTTTAATTTTATCCATTTATGTATGCTTATGTAGACATCGAAGTATTAAAATTCCCCTGAATAAGCAAATTCTTACATTTTTTATGTACTCATGTGCGCATGACGCGGGTCCATCTTAAAAATGATCAAACACGATAAAGCTAATATTTGATGAAACCGTTGTAAGTTCTCCTTCTCGCCTAATCTTTTGTCCTAAGTGTTTGTATTGTAAGCTCTAGAAATGGGTATGGATTGGTCATTAAGAGAGGGTTATCTTTGGTCGGAGGACAAAGAGCATTGGGAAGAACATAGCCGTATGCTTCTTCTTCTTATTTTAGAGTTTGGACATTGTCTACGTTTTTTACTTCGTCACCTTATAAAATTGGTTATACACAAAGAGGAAACACATATTTCATAACGAGTCTCGTTAGAGCGATTTTATGCTATGTTATGCTAAATAAAGCTTAAGATAACTTTTTTCAAGTTTCCGTTGCTTAGAGAAAGTTTTTAAATATAAACCCCTCAAAAACGGCAATGTTGTGAAGGGATGGTTTAAAAAATTATTTTATTATTGATAAGAATATATATATATATATATATATATATATATATTGATAAGAGTTAGGTTTTGAAAATTCTAAAAACGATTCCAAGTGCTTTACGAACGTTTTGTTTAAATAAACTAATTTTGTTAATATTGAATTACGCGCTCTATTATGATTAGTAATTTTCCATTTGTATTATTAATACAGCCACAGAAATAAGTTTTTAAAGCATTAGCATCTAAGGCTGTCGACTTCAGTGCAAATTCTACCGCACGTGAACCCACGGCCTTTGAGTTGCTAGTCGAAATTCTTTGTCAACTCAGCCACTCGGCATATAAAAGTAGTTTTCGATATATAAAAAGAGTAGCTTTACTTTTCCATTTAACTGGTAACACTGAGAAACTTTGCAAAATTTATATTCTTAATAAAAGGAGCCTGTGATGAACGATTTGTAAGCGAGTACCATGACCTGATTGTACGTTTGATTGTAGGTTGATCCGTACTGAACATCAGTGAGATCGGTTCACAAGCCTTATAAGGCTTAGATTTACAAGCTTATAGACAAACCGAACATAAACTAAAATCCAAACCTAAGCCTTCTTATGCGAAGTTCCTCCGCTTCCAATGTATTTGCTCTCCAGCAATGTATTTGCTCTCCAGGCTATCGAAATGTCACACTTGCGTTAATTGCACCTAATTATGGCAGTCAATAAAATTGAATAAAACATTCCATCGACTATTAAGTTTAACCTTTCGTTTTGCCTCTTTTTACTTGAAGCTATTTTAATAGCTGGGAATAAAAACACTTGGAACTAAATTCAGAAGGTTTATTAACTTGCCTTACTGACTCGAAAAGACTCTTACGGTATTTATGACCGACAACTTCGCTCTTCGGCCACGACAATCTTCACAACAGACATTACACAGATGGAGAGACACACATTCATCAGTTTCGGGGTCTGACGCTGATCAAGAATACACATCTTGTTAGAGTCTTTGAAGCTTCTTTCTGGGCGTTACAAACGTTTCGACAAAATATATAGCTCTCATCCTTCGGTGATGGGTATTGAAAAAGTTATATGTAGACAAATTAATTTTTTTCTTCCTTTTTTTTCTAAAAAATTAATAAATCATACCATGAAAGTGAATAAAGTCATTGAGGAAAATTGTTTGTAAATGGTTTATATTAATAATTTATCTTTTGAAATATTAAACATACTTTCAAAGTTTATATTCATAAGTGCAGAAAAATTGATCAATTATAAAAAAACAATAATGTGAGTTACAAAGTGGAAGTGATTTTCTGGACAAATATTTTGCGAGCGTATTGTAAAAGAGTACCCAACCCCAAGAGATTTCATGAAGCCAGATAACTTATGCATTATATCGCTTACTAGTTTTCCTTTATAGAATCAGTTTATGGAGTGAAATTTAAAGCTATCATGTAGACTTTGAATGCAAAGACGTGATGCACAAGCACACAAGTTAATCTACTAAAAAAAGAAAAACTCGAAGAAAAGTTAATAAATTTACATAAATTCTTTCGTCTTTCTTAACAGATATATATATATAAGATTTGTAAATAGTACTTTAAAAAAATCGGCTATGCCCATGGTTGATTCTGCAATTATTTTTTGAAAGTTGAGATAAACTGATCCGTTGACTATTCACTTTAAGCGTTCAAGATAATACTTATCCTTCAAAATTGTAGGTCTCGTACAGCAAATGCAAACTATTTAATAGTAATTTAATGCTTCGCAAAAACTATATTTGTAAAAAAAAATTTTTTTTTTTTGTTTTTATTATTTATTTCATTTATCTTTAAGGTATAATGAGTAAATTTTATAAAGTAAATAATTACTTTCATTCCTGAATTCCTACAATATAAAATAAGCCGTATAAAATATATTTAAATTATATTTAAAAGGAAATTTATAGAAACATTTACAGATATTAACAAACATTTAAATTTTTCATTTTTTTCTCAAAATGGTGAGTCTAATATGTAATTTCTCTTAAGCCTTCTCATTTTCGTCTCGGAGTAATTTTTACTGAGTCTCTTTCTTTCATCGTCAACCGTTTGAATAGATAAATCATAATGCATATCTTTGTTGGAGGCTTCTCCCCATATTTGCTTACTGTAGGTGCAAAAGGGGTTTTAGCCTTTTTTTGTATATGATTGTCTTACTTTGAAGGCTAAGTTTGAATTTGGAATCTATTTCTTATCATAAAAGTGATAATAATTACAATGCATTAAAAGGTTTTCATATTTTATCCAATTACTTGGCGTAGTAATCTTCAAATTGAGAAATTTATTTTTTGCTGCTTGGATTTACTTTTATTTTCTAATAAATATGCTAAACTCTAAATAAATATAATAAAAAAATATAGTAAATGTATTATTTATTATCCGCATAGTGTAAACAAATGATAAACTTAACCAATATTTTCATAACCATTTGCAAATATTATTCTCCATTATTTGCAAAACAAAAAAAAAATCGCATAAGTGCAAAATTTGAAAGAAGAATGCAGCCAAGTTTTCTTATGTTTGTTGCAATATTTGAGAAATGAAAGAAAAAATGCAGCCAAGTTTTCTTATTTTTCTTGCAATATTTGTAAAGATGTTAAAATGGAAAGTTTAATTAACAATAACGGAACTAGTACATCGGTTCTAGATATTGTGGTGTGTGTATTGGTATTTATTATTTTATAGGAAACTGCTTGCAGATCAGAAAGTCTAAACGCGATCCTTTAACATTGATCCACAAAGTAGAAATTATTATTGTTTATGCGTTGATTACCATAGTTATATCATGCAAAATACCGTTTGTCATATATCAATGGGAAATGTTTTAGGATATATATGTATATATAGCCTGTACATTCATACGTCGAAAATTATAATAACTGTCGATTAGCAGCAGCGTACAACAATTCAATTAACAGAAAATTCTTTCTTTCTTCTCTTCGGCACAATAAAATAATTTAAGTCATACAAATAATTAGATTTCAAAGCATGACTCGGCCTTTTTTATATCCATCGCCGAAAGAGAAGTAGTATATTCATTTGGATCAAATTTTGAATCTATTTAAGCACGTCCGTCTGTCCGTTTGTGCAATGTTTGTTGCAAACATGCTCCTAGGTGCAAAAAGGAAAGTACCGACTTCAAATTAAGCAGAAACGTAGCTTGCATAAATGCATAACATGCATGCAGTTGGCATTGAAAAAGAGCCAAATCGGTCCAAGAACACGTCTACAGTAGCTCATAAACTGAGAACATCTCTTTTCTTCAAAAGGAAAAAAATTGGTCTTTTTATAGCATAGAAACTTACAAAAATTTGAACGTATATTCTATGAGCGATGTTATACCTGTAAAAAAACGGATATTATCAGCCACGCCCACTCAATTTTATAGTTTGTTATAGTTTAATTGTTTTTCCAAACCTCAGAAGCAAGTTTCCAAATCTCGTAAAGTAAATTAATTTTTGGGGACTTTTAAAATTTAGAATGCACTCAAGCACGTCCGTCTGTCATCTGCCCAGCTATGCAATATTTGTGGTAAACATTCTCCCGTTCGCCCATTGTCTACAAATTTGCAAAAAAAGTTTGAAAATTAGCCAAATTTTTCAAATGGCACGCCTAAAACGTCCACACACCTCTGCGACAAAAATTGGGAGCACTTTGCTTTCTCTGTTTCTTGCTCCTTATTCATAAACTACAACACACACACCATATGGATTTTCAATTTTATTCTGAAAATAGAAAAAATCAGCCCCGCCCATCCAATTTTATGAAATATGAATATACAGTACTTTTCCTTTTTATAGTCTTTTTCAGGATAACGATGATGGGTGTAAAAGATTCGGTTAGGAGCGAACATAATTTTCATACTTGTTTAGCGTGCGACACTTCTCTAGTAAATATAGGAGCAGATGTGATCTACAAAAAAATACCACTAAAAATGTGAAAAATTAGAAGAGATTAGTAGAGTTTATTTAATAGGATTTTAGTTTTTATTTTGTTTTCTATAAATTATACAATACAGTAAAATATTATTAATTACATATAAACAAAAAATCTTAAGATTCGAAAACAATTTGATATATACGTGTCTATAAAAGTTGGCAAAAAGGAAAAGAAATAAGAAAAGTCTATTTGAAGACCATTTGTAAACGGATAAGTTCATCATCACTTGTTATAGTTTTGATCAATTTTCTCTCTCTTTCCCTCTCTCTCCCTCTCTCTCGCTTAACCAGCTATTAAATGTTTTCTGACAAGAAAGTAAGTGCTTGCATCAAGTAAACGCGAATTCCTTTAGAGAAAAATTAAAATTATTAAATTTTTTGATTAAAAACTTATATAGAGAGCATTTAAAGAAAAAAGAATCGTGAGTTATACTTTTGCAGCTGTAAAACCATATATAACGTTTCATGCTTTAAAAAATGAATGGCATGTAAATTTTTCTGCGTAAACAAGAAATGAAAAAAAATGCTGTCAAGTTTCTATTATTATTAGTTTAGTGTTGGTAAAGGATTGTTATTAGCACATAAGATGAATGTTTGCAGTTGCTTTAATGACCATTGATTGAAGAAAAAGGCAAAAAAAAAAGAAATAAAGTTGAAAGGTGTAAAAAAAAGCAAATAATATCACTCCTTGAATTTCAAAAGGCAAGCGTTTCAAAATTTTGTCTTTTTTGCAAAGATATGGTTATTTCTCTAATGTTATCTTCTACATATTTGCCGCAATAATTGAAAATGAATGATGAATGCACCTTACCTGCGGCATACTCATCAATGACCTTTTATCTGTACATTTAATTTTCTAAGTTCAACCGCCGGTTCTAAATAAACAGAACAAGATACTATGGTATTTTATACGTTAGTTGTCCCCTTGAAAAGTTTCAATATTGAGCTTATGAAAGGTTCGCCATTGCTACATACAGGTGCTGTAGTCTTCCCAGACGACTTTGCTGTTGAAATACTGTTGGCTTTATTGAAATTGTTCCTTAAAGTTAATGTAAAATCTAAGAGATTTGAAAAGTGTCAGAAACACATTCTCTTACGGATTTTGAATATAAGTATTAGTTTTCGTTAAAATTTTTAACGTACCTGAAGTTAAATATCACAGAAGGTTTTAATCAAATCATCATTCAGACATGGCTTGTCTGTAATGTCTTGAAGATTACAAGAAGTTCATGAAATCGTACAAGTTGTAAGCGGATAAAATTCAAGGATAAGAATGCATTTGATGGTATAAATCTTCAAATCCTTTCTTTATTTACGAAAATTAATTTATGCGCAAAAATTAATAAAATCTATCAGTACAGATTGAGCATGACTTTATTGTCAGAAGATTGAACAATAATTGCAAATCATTTGATCACACTTTGTAAATCAAAAGCTTTTCTCACTTCTTTCGCAGATTTTTGCAGTAAAATAAGAAAATTTAATACGCTATGATGTACAAAAGTTTCATTCATTCAAGTCTGCAGTAAGAAATATTCAAATATATAAACAAAATTGACATATAATTCATCATAAATTAATTTTTAAATTTAGAGTAAAAACTATACCTTAACCTGTTGCCTGCTCTTCCTTTATTCGCTTACTTTGATTTGCATAAATAAAAATTGACATTTTGGTAGGAGATCAATACTTTGTACACCAATTAAACAATTTTTCCATTCAAATTAAAAACACCAAGTCATTTTATTGATATTTAAAATTTCGTAGGTATGTTTGCATGGCAAGTACATTGAACGTTTGAAAGTATTTTTCAACTAATTCCGAACATTGCCTGCTCCAAATGTAATACAATCAGTCTAACGCTTTTCTAACATTTTGAACTTGTTCCTACTGGAGCACTCGCTTTGGATTTGCAAACGGATAACGGTCCCTGGAATAGCGTTTTCAAAGTTCAATTCATGCAATTTGGTCATGGCATTCGGTCCGCGACATTTTTAAGCAAAATAGTGAATTCATTATCTTCAGGACATCAATTATCTGTTGCAATTGTGCTTTTCGATTATAGATTAAAATTTTTAAAACCCTTTTTGAAATATTCCAGTCTTTTTCACTACAGTCCAGTCTTATGGCCTTTCACTGCGTTCAGCGTCGGTGGTTGTGCAACCTCCCATTTAACATCATTAAACCAAGGAGAAATTTTTGGTTTTAATCTTCAGTCTCAGTGGCACTTTTTCCCACGTCAACACCACCCCCACTATATTCGGATTATTCCATTGTTTTAAAAATAATACAAAGAACTTAGTACTTTATGAACAAATGAGAGAAATGACACGAAATTTTGACGGGTCTGGCTTGAGTGTTACTGTTGTCTAAAGAGTGTACGAATATATTTCAGATCCGGCGTATGTGTCAGCCTCAGCAAATACTGACTGATACATTAGCGTGCTTATAAGGAGAGGGAGTGTGATTGAAATTTTGAACAACGTTTATACCACTTAAGCGTTATTGTTTATAACTCCCTTAAACCCGCCAAACTTGAAAGGAAAACTCCATTTATGCACAATGGGTTAAATTCCATAACAAATGAACAATTCATCAATTTTATATTGAGAGTAATTTACCACCGGCTATGGCATGTTTAACTTCAGAATTTGATCCAAATGTGCTGGTCCGCAGTTACGATTACTGAGATGGATTATTAAAAAATATAAAAACGTATATTTGAGTGATAATGCTCTCCATTTCATTTTTATTTAATAAGTTAATAATTTGAATGGTATCTCTCTATTCGACACGTTCTTAACAGTTATTTATATCTTTATTTATTTATTTATTTATTTATTTTATTCCACTTATACTAGAAACTCAACTAAACAAGTAACAGTCGAGTTCAATAGGCTCTTAATGCAAAACTAATATTAATTAACAATAAAATTGAGTATAAGCATAATAAAACAAATAAGAAGAAAAAAAAAAAAGAAAAAGAAAAAAAGCATGTACACTATCAGCATAGGAGCACACTTACAACCGGTACAGGACCAAATTGCAAATGAACCCCTAAGCCATCGCAAACATGCATAAGCCTGGCAACCGATAATAAATTAACAATAATTCACTTTCGAAACGTAACGACTTTTTAAGGATAAAAGCTAGTTTAAATATGACATAGGTAAATCGCGCGTATTAAGCAATGTTGCTTTAATGGACTTTAAAGAGTCCGATAACGAGAATAAGTGGTAGACGTCATTTAGGTTCTTGCAAACGACTCTGAGCGGATTGAACAGCTCATAATTAAATTTACACTGATTAAGCTTTACCAAGATAAAGTGCCTAGAGAAGCGGTTAGGGACATTGAAGCTTACTTCACCAAGTAATGAAGGCGAGTCAATAGCACCATTTATTACTTTAATTAGAAAGGAAACGCCAAGAACAAATCTACGTTTCTCCAGAGACGGTAGGGACAGCAGAAGCAACCTATTTTCATACGGAGGAAGAGAGGCAATCGGATCCCAACCCAAATTTCTAAGGGCAAACAGCAAGAATTGCTTTTGAACTGATTCAATTGAATCTAGCAATTGAAAAAAGCACCTATATGAAGGAGACCACACAACTGAGGCATACTCGAGTATGGGTCTAACCAAACACATGTACAGTCTTTTCGTAATGTAGGGATCATCAAGCTCTTTGGACCACCATTTTATAAAACCAAGCGCGGACCTAGCTTTGCTAATCGAGAGCTCAATATGCAAGTTAAAACGTAACCTATGGTCAAATAGGACGCCTAAATCCGTAATCGAATCGACGTCCTCCAACTTATGCGAATCTATGAAATACTGAGTAATGAATGACTTTCTTCTTGAGAATGAAAGCTTCTTACATTTACTCAGATTTAGTTTCAGCAGATTCAAAGAGCACCATGCAACAAAATTATCCAAATCACCTTGAAGCTGATGTGATTGCGATTCAACAGAGAAGGAAGAAAACAGTTTCACATCATCAGCATACATTAAGATCTGGCTGGAATTAACCACCGATGGGAAATCGTTAATGTATAAACTAAATAAAATGGGACCCAAGTGACTTCCTTGAGGTACGCCAGACGTAACGGGGAATTCATCCGAGCTAATGAAGTTAAACAAAACTCTGAAGGATCTATTGTGCAGATAAGAGCTTATCCATTTCACTAAGTAGGGTGGAAACCAGAGGCTTGGAGTTTAAAGATAAGTAGTCTATGGTTAACCATATCAAATGCTTTGCTTAAATCAGTGTAAATAACATCTGTGCGAGAGCCACTAGAAAAAGCCTTGAAAACATGACAGGTAAACTCTAACAAGTTGGTGACTGTAGATCGCCCTTTCCGAAAGCCGTGCTGGTGCGGAGAAATATACGAATTAATGGCAAAGGCTAAATGCTGAGTCACAATACGCTCGAACAACTTGGGCAAGACACTCAACTTGGCTATGCCTCTGTAGTTCTCAACAAATTGTCTACTTCCACTCTTGTGGATAGGAATAAGGAAACTACTCTTCCAACATGAAGGGAAAACACCTGAACACAAGGACATGTTAAAAATCTTTGAGATCACACCACACAACTCGACAGCGCAAGATTTAAGTACACATGATGGAATTCCATCGGGTCCAGGCGCACAACTATATTTTAGAGAGCTCAACGCTTTACAAACGTCATTTTCAGAAATAACCAAATTGGGAATTGAAATCAGATTAGTTATAGGATATGGGTAATTGGCTGATAAATCGAAATTAGCAATCGAAAAGTTTCGTCGGAAATACTCAGCAAATAGATTTGAGATTTCAAAATCATCTGAGGAACCAGAGCCATTAAAAGAAACATGAGAGGGATATGTGGAAATTTTTCTTTTAGAGTTAACAAATTTAAAGAAGAATTTAGGATTAGCAAACAGAGAGGATTTAATGAACTGAAGGTATCTGCAGTAATAATGATGGTTGAGGGAGTTAAATCTATGCCTCGCCACCGAGTAAGCGACATAGTCGAGCGCAGAGCCACTTTTCGAATATTTTTTGAATAGCGAGTTTTTTCTATTCTTGTGATATTTAATTGTCTTATTAAACCACGGGGGACATCTGCTTCGAGGTCGACAATGCTTGATCGGAACAGATGCAGCAATAGCTAGATTTAATGTATTGTAGAACGATGGCATTAAGTTTTCAATACTACCGGTTGAGAAATCAAGCGTCAGATGTGAAAGACGATGTTTTAGTAATACAATATTGATTTTATGAAAATCATAATAATTATTTAAAAAAGTTTGAGTTGGCACATTAAGGCATTCCAACAAACCATCATTAATATGATGAAAGGAAATGCATATTGATGGATGATAAGGATCCTCAGGTAAACTAAAAGGTGGGCAACGATTTACGTAAATCTCGGGAAAATTGGCAAAGCAGAGATCAAGCAGTCTACCATTACAATTAGGGGTACGATTATATTGACCCAAATTATGATCAAACAATTCATTAAAGAACACAACAGCCCTATCAGACGTTGAAGTAGGAACCGAACAGCCAGAATTATCAGTGTTACACCAAGTGACTTGAGGCAAATTGAAGTCACCCAATGCAACGACCAAATCGGTGGGTCTAGACCGCTTGGCCACTTCACAAATGAGGGCAGCGTGTTTCCTGTAAATGGAGATATCAGAATTTGGGGGAATATAGGAGCAGGTTATGAATAGATGTTTATCAGGCATATTCGCACGAATAGCGATAAATTCAACGTCAGGAGAAGTGGGAAATTCAATTAAATTGGACGGGACTGACGCAGATGTGGCAATTAATACACCACCACCAATGCGATTCACTCGATCATTTCTAAAGACTTGGAAAGAATTATGAAAAAGTTCCGACGAATGTAGATCGGGTTTTAGCCAGGTTTCAGTAAAGGCCAAACAGAAAAATTCCGTGCTCACTGAATTTAGAAAAGTGGAACGAATTTTCGAATTTAGGCCCCTAACATTTTGATAAATGAGAGATAGTGGGCCTGAAGAAACAATTAGTTTTTTGAAGGCGACAAGACTATTGCCTTGGTATTACGGGGACGATCACGAGGGATAAATTCTTACAATATTTAAACATGTATGGTGTGCAAATTTTGAACTTTAAATTCTACGGGGAAAACATAGTGCAGAAGAATTTGTATTGACAAGCAGAAACAAAATATATAAGATACTGACCTGATATGATTCTGACCTTAACAACTGCAGACAGTTTGTTGACAGCAAAACTTTTTTTTTTGCTCTCATTTTTCATAAATTTGAATTTTTATATCCATCACCGAAGAATGAAGGGTAAATTGATTTTGTCAAAACGTTTGCAACGCCCAGAAGGAAACTACAGAGTCACAAAGTATATCCGGATTTAAGCATGTCCGTCGGTCCGTCAAAATGCAAAATGAGAAAAAAAAAAACATCGACTTGTCAGAAAAATTAGAAGTTCTTGCACGCAGGTTAGTATTGAAAATAAGCCACATGGGTCGAAGAACCCGTGTACAGTACCATGTAAGCCGTTAACACATCTCTTTTTCAAAACGAATGAAAAATTGGTTTTTTACTTATTACTCGAAGATTTACAAACTTTTGAATGAAATGGCGATGCTGTAGCACTTGTACAAAAAGAATTATTTCTACCCAATTTAGCAAAATTTAATTTTTTTTTAATACCTTTATAACGC
Source organism: Glossina fuscipes (assembly GCF_014805625.2). NCBI lineage: Eukaryota > Metazoa > Arthropoda > Insecta > Diptera > Glossinidae > Glossina > Glossina fuscipes. Next base: position 119,886 of record NW_023998470.1, read on the forward strand.
GCGGAAGCGAGCTATACAAAGCTTCAAGCTTCGTCTGACCATCTGTCTGTCTGTTAATTTGTCCATCCGTCCATGAGCCCAATTGGCTCGGTATCTGTGGCACATATTCTCCCGTTCGCAAAGAGGGACCTATCGTCTACAAATTTGAAAAGAGTTTGAAATTGGCGCAAGCAAATCGTAGATCACGCCTACAACGCCCACGCTTGTATATAACCAAAACTGAGAACACCTTAGCTTTCCCTGTCTCTTGCTTGTTGCTCATAAACTACAGAGATACAAACGACATAAATTTCCATAAAATTATTTTACGAAAATAGAAAAAATCAGCCACGCCTATGCAATATTATTAGGTAGGCAAATTTATGTTTTTCCTTTCTTTCAATCTTTCTTACCACAATGGTGAAGGGTGTAAAAGATTTAGTCGGAAAAGAACGTAATTTTCCAAGTTACTTTTTTACCCTCATGTTTTGAGGCAAGCAAGAGGCGCTTTCTCCACTAATGCAAACACAAAAAAGAGGCATTGCACTTACTCGTCCTAGTTTTAAAATGATATCGTAATTGTCATCAACAGTTGTTCATCACACTAAATAATATTATTGGTAACATTTGAAGAGATTACATTGAATAAAAAAAGGTCAACGTAATACAAAAGTATTTTTCTTTAGTGCATATATCTATGTATTTACGTAAAAGGAGATAAAGCTGGAAATGAATGCAATGTAAGCCGATTTATTTTTAGCAAATAACCAATGTGTGGTCAAAATTGTACATCTTTTGTCTCTTATTGTTTACAAACAAAAACTATCATGTTACACATATGCAATCTAAACAAAATTCTTTGCGGAAGTTATTCCACCTATACGAGTACTGAAAAAGGAGAATTAATCCTATAATTTCAAGTATGTTGAGTAATTTGCTTAAACAGCATAGAGATAGAGTGCGCCTACTCTAAGGCTTAATTATTACAGTAACTAAGCTGATCAAAGATGCCTACGGTATTGGAAAAGTACATATATAGACATAAAAAGCAGATATATACGAAAATGGAGATGAAGGGTTACAACGAATTATAAACACCTGTCGCTTTGCTGTCTTCATCTATATTAAATATTTAGATCGGAAAATCTCCATAGTCTCCAAGTTGTGAACCGATTTAGGAGAAAATAAGCTTTTAAACAGGTCCTCTTGCAGACCCAGCAATTAAGTGGCTGCAGATTATTTTATCTGATTTTTCTCAATCATATACGACTCTCTGCTACAATTTGAAGCGTTTTCCAAATCAGACAAAACTTTTAGAATCTTCTTGAATCTTGAAGTTGAAATTTCAAATAACTCTTACACAAAATATATAAGGAGCACGTTAGATTAGGCCAAGCTCGACTGATACACTATTTCGGCTAATATTACTTTTCGTCTATATTCGTCGAAAAATAGGAAAAATTATGACTTGGGGTAATATGAACGCGTACTTGTTATGGCAAAGGCGCCATGTCCATGTGAATCCATGTCCAAATTTTCCACTTTATAAAGTTGTATATAGTTAAGCACATCTTGTTGCCACATAAAAGTTTGTCTTTCTTAAGCGGGTTTCAAAAACAGCTGCTCTCTCTTCAAATTTTTCTCGTCCGCTTTGCTACGTCAAACTGCAATTGCTCACCGATATTGTGATCGATAGCGATGTTTTCAAAATATCACTGTCGTTAATAGAACAAATCCAAACCATTTTTAATACGGTTCCTGCCAGGCCCAGAATTCCTTAAATACCAACCAAAATAATAAAAAAAAAATTTGCGATCTGCGGGTTGAATACCACAAAAAAAACTTTATTGGGCAGACATTGGACGTACAGGCAACGCACACAAACTGTGCGCTAAAAGTGATATACAACATAAAAATAAAATTCTTTTTATATTTTTGATTTTATTAAGTTATGAAATCGACTTTAGGAGGAAGATATCCATTCTCTTTATATATGATTGTATATGGTTAGTATATACAAAAATATCCTTAGAGATTCGAAATTTTGCAAGTTGACATAGGTCTTACTTATCGGTTCTTAGAGTTCAGTTCTCAAACCATTTTGCTTATGGAATACATTTACGCTTACTATGTTCTTGTAGTTTTTAAGTGTTTAAGACTTAAGGAAATCGCTATCAACAGTAGAGCGGACAACTACATGTAAATTTGTTTAATCGGCTTATGATTTGCGACAAGTTAAATAAAATCTTTCCTACTTAATAGCCTAAACTTGTTTAACAAACAATGATACAATATTTATCCTAATCGCCTTGAAGGTAAAACGCCTCGATGAGAGCGTAAGGAAACACTATTTAAAGACAAGTTAACAATTTGAATGTCTCACAAGCGCATCTTCTAAGGGTTTTTGAATACAAGCATTAGTGTTCTTTACATTTTCAGGATCGCCTTTCAAAAGAAAAAGTTTACAAATATCGATCAATTTTTGCATATGTGTGTCCGGCATATTTTTTATATAGCAAAGATCGCATATATGATAAGAAAAAGCAAGGGATAAAGAAAATGATGCGAGCCACCTATGCATCCTTTGTGTAAGAGATGAAGACAGCGAGAAAAACTTTTACTTATTGTAAGTGATTTTCTTAAGGTCCTTTTTTCCCATATCTTTCTTACGTGGGAGTTTAACAAAACTATGTCTTATACATATCCGATGGCGCGACCAAAGCAGAAGTACTCACACTTAACGCTAGACTTGGAATTGACTTGGAAGCAAAGGCAAGCCTTTCAAATTTTTGTGATTACATGTAGTGAGCGTCCAAAATTTATTCCACGTCATAGGGTGAAAAGGAAAAACCGGATAAGAGTGTTCGATTTTTTTATTATATATCTGTTGCAGTTTACAGAGTGAGGAATGGAAAACAAGCCAAAGCAGCAGAAGTGTTTTAGTCTATGTTGCTCTGACGGAGCATACCCCCCCATTTGAAGTATTTTCAATGCCAATCTTAATTTTGGCGACCGCGAGAGTGCTTACAGGACACATTATACAGACGAGTGGATAAAATAGACGGATAAACAGGCAGATGGGTAGGCTTAAAACGAGTCCGAATTTGATGCTGATCCACATGGTATAGACTTTGCAGAGTCTGTGAAGCTTGCTTTCTTATTAATTGGTGGTGAGTGTAAAAAACGATAGCAGTCAAGTCTTTTAACAACAGGTTTCATTTCAAGTTACCCGTTATTTCCGAATTGTTATAACTTTGATAAAGTAAAAGTAGAAGGTTTCTAAATATAGATCAGGAGACTTTAGACGTGGCGGACATTAACACACGCAAAAATGTAAAAAAGGAGGAAAACGTGACGGACGCATAACATGCAAAACTGAATAAAACAATGATTTAAATGAAGTTTAATAAAGAAAAATAAAGAAATAATAAAATAAAAAAAAAAACAACTTTGTGTTCAGAATGGATTTCATTTTTTACAATGCAACGAATTATTTGTTGTCAACTTGCTGAAAATTTAAGAAGAAGAAGAAGATAGATCAATACAAAGTCGCGCAAGCCATCGAAGTAACGAAAATTCATTATGGAAAAATTTTAAAGGAAATTATTCGAAGGATGAAACTCACTTTCATCTAACCGAAAAGCCGAGAGGTATAGTAGGACAGCTTCTTAACCACTGCGGTATGATTTTTGTGATAGGCACGCAGTGGCGTAATGTTTTCTCAAAAAGGCTGCTGGTTCCACTCCATACAACGAATAAAAAAAACCCAAGAACTAAATATCGACAAGTAAGAAATTGCAGAGAATGAATAAGAAAATGATCTCTAAAAGAATCGCTGAAGAAGGGGAAAGAGAAAACTGTTATCGGAAACGTAAAGATGGGGAAAAATATGTCAAATTTTTCAAAAGCTGTTCGCTCTTTCTCTTCTTTAGGCTTAGGACGCTCGAAGAAATTTGTGGTGTATTTCAAGTAAAGATAAAGATGAGATAAAGGGAGAATTGAAAATCCAGGTCAAACAAAGCCGAAAGAAGCACTTAATTAATATTCTTCAAATCGGAAAGACCCTCTCGTACTTATTTCAAAAATCATTAAAATTCTTTCAAATTTCCATTGGGAGGTGTACTCATACCCGGAATTGCGGTTCCGTAAAAAAGTGTAAGTTGACCAATAGTTAACTTGCCAAGAAAGCCTCACTCTACACTCTTCTTTAAATCAAGTTGTATTTGATGCACATTTTACAAATGATGACAATTAATAACTTCTGTATATTGTATGTTGGCTTCCGTTATGTAATAAAAAACTTCAAATAGTTTATAAAATAAATAAAATTTTTATTAAAATTAAAATCACATTCACACTTAACACTAACGAAAAGACGTCATTTCGTAAACATCAAAAAAAAAAAAAGAAAAACTGTTTCTTAAACAAAAGAAAAAAAAAAACTTTTCTTTGGATCCATTCATGAAATTTCTAAGATATTCTCTTCCGGATCAGGGCTTGAGGCATTTGATGACAATGTCGATTCATAATTTTCTTCTTTTTCGCGTTTTTCACGTCGCTCGCGCGCCCGACGATTTTGAAACCAAATTTTTACACGTGTATTAGTTAAATGTAACGAATCAGCTAATTGGTTGGCTTCTTCAGCACTTAGGTAGGTGGATTTTTTATAGGCGTTTTCTAGAGCTTGTAGTTGAGCGGATGTGAATGGTATACGTGGTAAACGGCCGGGTGTTCGCTTACTAACGATACCCTGACGCATTGATCCTAGGGTAAGAAGCATACGTGGAAATGTAAAATATTAATTTATTTGCTTAATGAGGAGAAAAACCAACTTGACACTTTAGGCGGATGATAACGTGTGTACTGTAACCAATCAAACATGGGCAGTTGATGAAGTGACGAAGGATTTAATTGCTGTTCTTTGTGGGGTTGAGCTTTTTTTAAAAATTCCATATTCAAATTTAGAGCATACGGTGGCAAGTCGTGCACCTTTGAACGTTGCCTTAAATCTAAGGAGCCGTTTGTCCCCAGATATCTTTCCCCGGCTCTATTTAAAATGTAATCAATGCTGAAATCACTCATTTTCGTATAAATAAAAAAAAAAAAAAGAAGAAAAGTAAATAATTATTGTTCCTGTTAGCTACTACACGGTCTAAATTGTTTAATGATCTAACTTACACTGATGTTCATTTTTGTAATGTTTTCAGATTTTAAAGGATCTGTGAAAGCCGACGCCATATTTTTCTTTTTTCTTTAAATCAAGATTGTTACTTGTTTCTTTCCTTCTTCTGTCTCTTTTCGAAGCATATTTGAATGATTTCATTCATAGATGCCTTCTATGCTATTTATCGAAAAAAAAAAAAAAAACAGAAGAGAAAAGGGCGTTCCTCAAACCACATACGAATCATACCAGCAAACACGCGCCATTCATTTACAGGTAATGGTGGTGTGACTGCTGTTCGCAGTGCCAAAGACATTATGTTTTTCATTTATCTTATTATTTATTCATTAATTCTTTCATTCATGCATTCTGATGTTACCCTTATCACGTAGCAAAAGACTACAGACAAAGGAAAAAGTGATACTGTAGCAGCCTAGGAAAACTAATACCAAGTTCACTGTTTAGTAAACTAAAGAAGGGAGCTTTCCTTTTTTCTTTTTTTTTTTTTTTGCAGAGAATTTCAATTGTTTTCTCGATTCAAAGGATACGCTCACATACATACGTATAATTATTATAATGTTCTCTCTCCGTTCTTGAGTTTTGACTGATGGGAAAACAAGTTGAGCGTTATATTTTATTGTTGATGGACGCATATAAACATATTATGCATACACATTACGGGAATTTCCCTCACATATGGGCGGCAATATCGATTTCATAAACGACCAGTGAATATTTTTGGATTAAAAAATTGAATTTAATTACTTCTTTTGCCTTAATTTAATTAAACGAAATTTTCTGTTTAGATCGCTTAACAATTAATTACATGGTGGAGATATTTTCTAATTCTATCGTTGAAGATCTAATGAGCATCTTTCATATACTTTGTGAGGGTGTTTCTTCTTCCAATTTACATGCTCAATGTAAATATCGAAACATTCTGTTTTTCACTTTTTTCCGAAGTTATTTCAGTTGTATGCGAAACAAACGCTGACAAACGCTTTCTTTGTATATCCTCTCATATTGGAATTGACGATAATGAGCAGAATCAATATATATATGAATCGCTCCGTCTTTCTCAGCCTATCACTTCACCGTATAGGTCCATTAAACCCGCTATTCATCTCGATCATTGGCATCATTCCGAGGTACTTTTGCAGTCACTCAGTCCTTCAGCGAGCTACCCGAACTGAATGGATTTTCTTAGCTCGCGTTATAATAAATAAAACTTCCTTCGAAATTAAATAATCAAAACATTATTATAAACGTACGGCACCTGTCGAAAGTGCATCTTGTAATGCCTCCCTTTTTATCGTCCATATTTTACATAACAGTAACTAATATGTGTTTGCATGTATTTCGGCCAACAACATCTCTCGGTGAAAATGATAAATTAATGCGAAGTTTCGATGTACACAACGGTTGAATTCTATGGTTTTGACCTTTCTCTCTCTCCACACAAAATAAAGATTTTCCATTTAGCATTATTGAATTATTCAGCGTTCAGTTATTGGTTAGTTCAGGGTAGCCATCCATACCGACACCTAAGCGGAATATTCAGGGCCATAAAGTTTTACTGCACGTATGGCGCGATCAGCAAGGTGTAGTGTATTACGAACTGCTAAGACCGAATGAAACTGTTGCTGCAGATGTGCTTCGCCGTAAATTCAATAAATTAAACGATGCATTGTGACAAAAAAGAGTAGCGATGGCGGTTAATAGACGCAAAGTCATCGTCTGGCAAGACAATGCAAGAGCTATCAAGGACATACTGCGGCAGCTCGAATGGGAAGTTTTGCCTCACCCAGCGTAGTCACGACACACAGAGTTTTCTAATTACCACTTGGTCCCATCAATGCAGTATGGCTTGACTGGCTCGGAGTTCCGAAGTGCTGAAAAAGTGTGGAGTTGATCGCTGCCAAAGTCATTCTTTCGACACGGTCTCGCCATATTGCTAGAAAGTTTCGAAAAAGTTATAAATGATGATGATGAAAAAAATTTGGACAGTATATATTATACCAACTTTTCAAGTGACACAATGGACAAAACACATGCAGGCAACTAACGCTAAAACAAAAATTAAACCTTCTTCTTATTAGATGGTTGCGTCAAATTTTCGAAAAATGTTTTCCATCACTTTCTCCAAGATTTTACCATATTTCTAGGAAGATGACTGGGAAGCTATTGCCTCGAAAGAACTTATATTGGTTTGGCAGCTTCAACTTTGCGAAGAGACGTGCCAGCCATTTCACGATGCATTGACTGTCCTTATGAATGTTCGAAATCAAAGGCTTAACGTTCCTTTAGCAAATAGTAGGAAAATAAACAGAACCACTTAGAACTTTGATCAAAATCTTTATTCAGCCGGCTGTAAATTCCCGATCAGTTATAACATTACATTCAACTCTTCGCAATTTTTGTGTCATAAGAAAAGTTTAATTTTTATACTCATCACTGAAGGATGAGCGTCTTGCAACGGCCAGAAGGAAGCATCAGAGACCCTACAAAGTGTATGTGTTCTTGATCAGCATTAAATCCTAAATCGATTTAAGCATGTTGTAAAAATTTGCAAAATAATTTGGAGTTGACTTAAATTTTTCAAAGGACACGCCTACAATACCCACATGCCAAAAACTTTCATTTTGAAAATAGGAGAAATCAACTGCGCCCACTCCATATTATGGAGCATGAGATATTTGTTCTCTTACTTCTTTTGTCTTTTGTTAGGTGTAAAAGGTTCGGTTCCGACCGAATTTAATTTTCTCACTTATTATTATACGCATCATATTTTCCTTAATTCTGTAGTGAGCTTTTCGATTTTCTTGGGATATTGATCACATCCCTATAAAAGCTAAACTCGTCTTGCTGCCATCGCTAATCTTTCTTTCTGTCTTTGATGGGAAAGGAATTTAGCAATACTTTCACAATACTTTACTAGCACAAAATATTTTGCTCTTTAACGCTAATCTTCTTAGAATCCTATCAGTTTAGGTAAACACATATGAAATACGCAATTTTTCGAAAATTTAGAACGTAAAAGCTTAAAAGTATTAAGGAATTAAGGAATTTTCAGTCGATTGATCGAAGATCGGCCATCTTGCAAAGATGAGTTTTACTTGTTAATGAGAAAACCATGTCTTTCGAGCAAGTCTCACAATATAATTGATAGATGCGGACAGCGCTTACTTCAAAACGACTATCTAATGGATTAGTAGAAAATCAGCCAATTGAAGCGACCACAGTTCATAAGATATTTTGCCTTTTTTGACTAAAGGTGATAGGTATTAAAAGCCCGCTCCAAGAATTTCCTTGTTTTCTAGTTTTCTTAACTATTCGCTTCTCCTCTTTTATGCCATATATGCTCATTTTATTTTTACGGTTTAAACCACTTGTGATATACGGTATATTAAGCTGGGTGTAAAGACGTACGTAGCACCCAGAAGAGCCACTCTTCTATAAACCAATCTTAAGCTTATCTGTCTATCTGTCCAGACATTTTGTATTCAAACCACAACTGCTGGTCGCAATTTTTGAGATATTTTGATAAAAGACGGACGGTATTGAAAATAGTTTGGGTCGGCCAGGGGAAATTTTTCAAGCAAGCCTTTCAAAGCGTCTAATTTTTAATATTTCATGGTGAAACCTAGTTCACAATAGCAAATTGACATATAAATCAACCTTACCGAATTTGGACCAGGTACATCTATATTTTGGATACCACGGCATATAAGGATTGCTTTCTTAATGTTTTGCGATGAAAGTTTGTTCATGACAGTAATTTGACATAAAAATCAAGCAAATCAAACATGAAGTATATGCGTCTATTTCTCGGATCCTACTTCATACAATATTTCTCATGAATAGTAGCCCGTTCAGCAACAGATTTAATTTATAATATTTCATGGTAAAAATTGGCGCAATTGGATAGCAGCAATTTAGCACAAAAATTAACGGCAGGTAGATGGTTGATTGCGAAAAGCAAGCTCTTATATAAAGAGAGAGACTAATATCTGGTTTTTAAAAAAAAATAAAAATAAAATTTTGGGGAAATAATTCAAGTTTGCTAAATTTCGATCACGTAATGTTTTGTTTTGGACATCGTTCAATATGCGGGCTTTCATGAAAAGTATACCTTCGCATGAAAATGATGGGAAGTGGGTAAGATATCTAATGGTCGGCCTTGCCCAACTACAGTCAAATTTGTTTTACTTACACTAGAATGAGTGAAACGAGTAGATGGCACCTGCTCGTCGGGTACCGTTAACATCATTCATTATCAATATTGTTACATCACTGCGTTGCATTACTTAAAAGAGTTAAGGTCTTAAATTCATAAATACTTGAACTTATCTTAAAAAATTGACCTTGGCGAGAAAATGAGTACCAGGGGAAAGCCGATGGGGCTTAAAAAACACCCAACGAAAATGAGTTCATTATATTTTTGCTTGATGCTATGAGGAAAAGAAAATTGAATTTTATAAAAATATGATTTGAACTCTAAATGGATTTCCGTTCATCATGTTTGTCGGTTTATTTAATAGAAATTTGGTGAGATTTTTGTATTGATTTTTTGCTATCGGGAAAAGTCTTTCTAAAGCGATTAAGGCAAGGCAAATTTTTAATCGGCAGACTGCACATGAGAATACTGGTAAATGCGTAAAAAAGATAAGGAGTCAGAAGAAATATTGCATCTGCAAAATAAATTTGAAGTAAACAAAACGAAATGTAAATAAAACCAAACAATATTTGTATTTTTTACCTATTTTCGAATGAAGAGCATTTGCGAAGAAAGAAAGTCTTTCATTACAGCCATTAGCCATTAATAAAGGTTGTAATTGTTCATATTAATAATGTTGAGGTTTGTCAAGTATCAAGTGATTTATCAAAATTGACGATCTGTTAACAATGTTTTTGTAAACACTACTTTATAACCACTCGCATTAACAATGGACATTCAATCAACTGTAGTCATTAGTTCCGAATTATATGTGCGTTTATCCCTTATCTATAAAAGTGTTTGTGGATTTTTTAACCCCCAAATGAAGAACTGTTATAAATATGTAATGCATAGTAGTTTGTCGCTATCAAATATTTATACTGAAATTTGTTTCGTTTTCTGTCCAGATTGTATATCTTTCTCTTTTGTTTATTTTCTCCTCCTTGCATTTAACTTACGAGCACAATATAGCCTGGATAAGAGTTATTGTATAATTATTGTGCAAACAGTAAATAAAAGGACATAGTCATCGTTCGTGATTATCTTCTCTTATTTTATCAATCATATAATTGCATTTAATTTTTGTTCTTAAAAGTTTACGAACTCTGAAGAATATGAAAGTAAACGCTATTGAGATTATTCACGTTTTCGAAGTGATATTCTTTCAATGGAAAAAACAAATCGGTGGTTCGGAATACTGTACAATAAATCTTCGATTGAAACAATCGTCAATCAGGAGTAAGAATATTTGATTAATATAGCGAGAAGACCAGCACATGAACACAACAGGTGTAGGCTATTAGCTTTCTCCCACGTTTCCTACGCGCCCCTTGGAATATGAAAATTTTATTCAACTTAAGATTTTTTTCATGTTGAAGCAATTTTATTCACCTTAAGGAAATATTGTTTTTCCTCTTCGGTTGCCACATCTGCGATTCGTTTAAAAATGCCTATATACAACTTACGATCTTTCATAGAGAAACTCTTCAGTTCTTTCAACACTTTGAGGAGATAGGAGGATGCAAAGAAATGGTTAGAGAGGATAAAGCGATTTCCTAAATTTCTATAGTAGTGTAGTGGAATCTAGCTGCTGCACCTATCTAACTAAATTGATGAAGGCATGTGAACATAACATACAAAAAGTAGCGTTTCCGTCAATCAACGACCTGTTTTTGTAAAAGGATAGTTCCAGGGACTTAGCCAATGATAAACATTTAGAGCATTTCATAGGAGGTGCAGTTGGTGTATGACTTCTCCACATTTTTTGCACCAAGCTGTGAAATATATGTTGTCCAAAATTGGATATTAATATAGGCATCTACAACCCGTCGGTCCATCCGTCCATCGCCTTACTGGAGCCTTATTATATTAGTTAGCAATTGTGTGACACTTACATGATATGTTTTGCTGGTAACGTTTTATAGTAACATCTTCGTTGGCAGCTGACTTTCTTATCATGTGTTACTGATTCAGCTAAGCAGCATCATAGCCTTTTGTGCTTAAAATTATCGTAATTTTCAATTGCTTGTTACTATTCAGCTGTGCTTTGTTTCAAACTGGACAGGAATATTCCCGCTTACCTTCAGTTACTGTTACTAGTTTATCCAGCCTGTACAAAGCTCTCTTGCGGTTTAAAATTACCGCAAGGGGATCAATCTCTAGTTGTCCATCTTGATTCATCTACACTTCTTCTTCTTCTTCTTCTTATTCTGCAATTCGGCAAATTAACAACCGAAAATTCGCTGGGATGTGAAAAAAAGCCCAAGGTTAACTCAGGGTTCTTTGTTTGGGCCTTAGTAAAGTTGGAATTGGGTTTGGTATATGATAATGTTATTATTTATTTATTTTAGTGATTACTTGATTAAAGAGTTTTTTTTCGTCCAATTGACATGTCCAACGATCATCTCATCAACGACATCTTATTCTTCGTCTTCTCCTTTTTCTACTTAGCAAATTAGCAACCGAAAATTCGAAAAACCGAAATGCATAAAAGAGGTGCAACGTGAACACGAATTTCTTCGTTTGAGCCTTAGTAAAGTTAGGGTTCATTTTGGAATATAATTATTATCACTTAGTTGTTTTATTATTTCTTTGTATTTCGTAATTAAACTATATTTGTTTAATGTCTTGTTAATTTTGCGTATTATACGTCCGCCACGTTATTTTTCTAAGTTTTGCGTGGGGTAAATTTCGTAGTGCAAAAAGTAAGGTATAATGGTCTCATGAAAGAACTGATAAGTGAGAGAGCAAAAAAAGGTGGGAAAGAGAGTAGGTGCAGAATTTGGCTGTAAACGCTCATGTATATTGAGGACATGATCTAAAAGAAGAAAAGATTGGACAGTAGGCTGCTAAGTTGTGAGAAAGAAAAGACCACATATACCAAATTTGTGAAGTGTCGAATGGCGAATAGAAGTGGCAACATTTGGACAGACAGATAGGACATGATGAGGAAATTGCAAGACCTCACAGACAGACATGGCCAAATCAACTCAGAATATTACGCTGATCAAGAATGTGTCTACTTTATAGGGTCTCTGAAGCTTCCTTTTGGGTGTTACATACATTGTAGAAAAAAACGAAATGAGTATATCCCTATCTTGCATTGGTGGGTATAAAGAGTTAAAAGAAAAGAAATTTTAAAACATATACTCAATTCGATGAAGTTAATACCTCACGTGAGTATTTGGCGATGCGAGCGTACGTGTACGCATCGGGAATAGTGATGCCGAAGGTCATATGTATATGTCAAAGCCACGGCGGGCAAACTCACCAACATCAGCCTATAAATCACCAAAGAAGTCCAACTCATTGCCTACATTATTAGCAAATAACTCGTGTTTTCCTAAAGTAATGAATGAGACGTATTCGCTATACGATGCAGACGATGTTCGATGCTCTGTCGTACGAAAGAGTTGGCTGTGCCTGATCCTCACTTATTTATCTGCTTCCTGGGCTTCTGTCACACCAAACGCCAACCGTTTGTCCAGCAGTTGTTAAGCAGGAAATTGTCATACCAAACAACCTTCACACCAAACAACCTTCAAACCAGTCTTTCTCACCAAACCATCACACCAAACCTTCACACTAGACATTCACGTAAACCTCCACAGCCAAAGACTATCACACCAGATTTTTGCACCCATACCGTGCCCGGATATAATACATAAGAACACATTGGCATAAACAATCATTTTTTGTCCTTAACATAAGGACATATCGGAAACCAAGAACTGTCAGACATTTAATATTTATCACAGTTCAAATTTTTCAAAATTGAAATTAAAACAATTTATCACAATTTATTTAAATTTTTTATTAAATTATTACCATTATGATGGTGTGAAGAAAGATTAAAAAAAAAGTAATTATTAAATTAAATGTAAATGAAACAACGACCTTCTTTTTTTTTTTAATTTATTTATGAAAAAAATTTTACTTTTTTTACATTTCAAATTAATAATAATTTAAAATTATTAAAAAAAAATTAAATATAAATTTCAAATTAATAATAACTAGAACCACATGCTAAATCTTATAAACTAAATGTTGTCAGCTCCGTCTTTTGATGTTTTAGATGTTTTTTAAATTTTTTGGTATCATTTTTTTTAAATTTACAACACTTTGAACTGTTTCATAGAGCTTTCATCCACCTCCACAAACAGTTCTGCCTTAAAAGGAGCACTTCAGCGCTATCATCCAACCTCTAAAGGTTCCCTTTAAAGCCAACGTATAAATATAGGTTTCTGTTTTAGGAGCAGTAAATTTTATTGCAACTGTAATTAATATACGAGCTACTGGAATTTCTTTAGAGAGTCAGGAAAAAGGGAAACATTTGCTTCACTAGGGATAATTTATGCTATATTAGTAATTGGTTTATTAGGTTTTATTGCTTGAGCCCACCACATATTCACAGTTGGTATAGATGTTGATACACGAGCTTATTTCACTTCAGCTACAATGATTATTGCAGTTCCAACAGGAATTAAAATTTTTAGCTACTTTGCATGGCACACAAATTTCTTATTCCCTAACTATTCCCCGAGCTCTTGGTTTTTGTTTCTTATTTACAGTAGCAGGTCTAACAGGAGTGGTTTTAGCTAATTCATCAGTAGATATTAATTTACATGATACTTATTATGTTGTTGCACACTTTCACTATGTTCTGTCAATAGGAGCAGTATTTGCAATTATAGCAGCATTCACTGATACCCTTTATTTACTGGTTTAACTATAAATTCATCTATATTAAAAAGCCAATTTATAGTAATGTTAATTGGAGTGTTAAATGTAGCAGAAAGACCTCGCCAATATTTAGATTATCCTGAAGCCTATACAACTTGAAATGTAATCTCCACAATCGGTTCAGCAATCCCTCTATTCGGTATTTCATTTTTCCTTTTTATTAGTTGAGAAAGATCAGTTAGTCAACGAAAAGTAATCTCTTCTATTCAACTAAATTCCTCATTTGAATGACTACAAAACACTCCTCCCTCTGAACGTAGTTGTTCTGAGTTAGCTTTATTAACTAATTAATTCTAATATGGCAGAATAGCAAATGAATGAAAATGAATTTAAACTTCGTATACAAAGTATTTTACTCTTTTTAGAAATGTCCGCTTCCCCTCTTATTCCCCTCAATTAATCTTCTTTCATGATCACGCATTAACACCTTTGGTAAAAAGAATCTGCACACATGTGCATAGAAATATATACTCAATATATAAGCGTATATTTATATATATGCCTGTGAAAAATAGCGTAGCTACTCTACCCGGACTAACAGTCGTATATTTTTATTGTGGATTTTGGTTCGGAATAACGAATGTTCGACTCTATTCGTCAATATAGTCTTCTTTAAGACTGCTAGAGCCGGCCCGATGCTTCTTTGGCCTTCCGATGCCTTTTTTGAAAAATTTATCAAGATTTTCAAAATTCGCTTTGCAAAGTTGTTCCCTGCAGGATCCCTTTGAGATTAGTAAACAAATAGTAGTCGCTGTGGTCGAGATCTAAGGAATGCGATGATTAAGGCAGCAATTCACATAGTTTCGTCATTGTGTGCTATTTTCAGCAATATTACCTTGTTATTATCGCGAATAATTTTTAGACTATAGCATTTCTCCATAACAATATTGTAGAATATTGAAATTGCATTCCATTAGGTACCTACGCAACATAATACGTGGGCGACGATCCAAAAAATAAATAAAAATATATAAAAAAAAAAATTTTATTGCGTTCGAATTTTTTATATTCACAATTAATTTTATTGAAACGAATTGAAAAAATTCTCAATAAATTATGTAAATTAAATTACTGTGCGGTAAAACTGCATACGACGTTAGGTTGCTTAATGGCAAAAGATAAAGAAAAATTAACAAACGAACATTTTTACACACTCTCTGTAACAAGTTGAATAAAAAGTAGGTACTTAGGTGAAATAATTCCAGCTATAAAGACTTCAAATTTGGCATAAATATTGGAAGTTCTTGCATGCGGGCTGGTTTTGAAAATGGACTAAATCAGACGAAGGACACGCCTACCGCGCCATATAAACGAAGAACACCTCTGTTTTCCAAAAGGAATAGAAAATTGCCTTTCTGTGCATTACTCATTATCTACAACAGATAAATGTACAAAAGTCTTAACGCATATTCTATGGGCGATGCTGTACTACCGGTACCAAAATGGGAAAATCTGACCACGCCTATCCATTGTTATAGTAATTAAAAAATTAATATATTTTTCAACATTCTTATAACGGGAAGAAATAAGCTGCAAAAAAACAAAAAGTTTTTAAAATTTTGGTCAGTTTCAAATTCGAGCTGCACCGTAGCATGTCCTCCCGTACGGTTATCTGTCTGCCCAACAGTGTAGTATCAGCGATAAATATTCTCCCGTTGACGAAAATTAAAGTACTAAGGCAGCTAAGGTACTAACTGTGCTATCTTTTTTTAAATTTTCCCTTACAAGCACTCATGTGCGAAGTAATTATTATTATTATTATTATTATTATTATAATTTTAGACTAATGAAATTAATTCTTCGACTAAAAAAAAAAAGACATTGAGCACTAGCAGCACAGGCTATCGGCTCTATTATAAATAAATGTACATTAGGTAATGACCTTAGTAGTATTAATAAAGTAAAATATAGAATTGATATTCGGTTCTGAAGCTGATTTTAAATTATTAAATAAAACACAAATGAGGTATAGTATATCTATATGGTATGTTAGCATACGGTTGCTTCATATGTTCATATACTTCATATACTATCTTATCTTCTCTTATAGAAACTAAACGTATTGTTACGCAATAACTCATTTCATATGGAATGTACAGAATAATATTCCTTCCTAACCGTTACTTCCCATTTCTCCGCACGCAGTCTTACAATACAATAACAATAATTGATATGTTCTCTGTTCTTAACGCAGATTTTAAAAAAGCAATGGCTAATATGATATAAATAATATGGCGGCACACATATTTACAGTTGTAATGGCGCCCATATGAATGCAGGCACGTGTATAATAAATATATTTATTTTACAATTAAATATTAACTCCCTCACTCACTCACACATTGAATCATTTGTTTATTCATTCATTCATTCATTCATTCGCCCTTTCATTATTTTAATTTAAAAAAGAAAACCACTTGCATGCGTGTTAATGCGGTTAATGTTAGTGCTAATAATTGCTAGCAACTAGAGACAACGTCGAGATTTCCAGAGAAACTATACGAATCACAGGTGGGTCTCCTTACTAATGAAATGAAATTGTAAATAATAAAAAATCCACTTATATTTAACACCTTTAATAAATAAAACTTGAGATACACTTAACAATTTTAATACAACGTGGTATAGAGTGTACCGGCCTAGCTTGACTGTTGCGTTTTCACTTGTTTTCTTTATGTCATTTTTTGTTGTTGTTTTGAGAAGTTATGAGTTCCAAATTTGACTAGAGTTGAAAAAATCTTCTTCTTCTCCTTCAAAGATATTCATCGAGTCAACAAACGGTTGATTCGCTGTGTCACCGTAAAAGAGGCTCGGTATGAATTCGAAGTACTTTGCTTGAGCCTTAATTTAGTTCTTAACTGTAGATATACTTGGTACTTTCAGTATACACTTTCGTTGGCGAAGCACTTTTTTATTTTTTATTATTTAAATATATTGTATTTCAGGTAAATAATTTTAAGTCTTTTTTTTTGGTTTTTTTTTTTTAGTTTAGCTTTTTGATTTATTATTTATATCATTTTATTTATTTGTTGTTTTAAAGTGCGTCTTTATACCTTTACCGAGCGTGTGATCGTTAAGGATAAGCATATTACAATTGTTTACAATATATATATACAACATATTTATATATACTTACATATATAGATTTAGATAGAATTTTAGATTTAGGTAAAATTTTACCCGTACAAGATATTGCCGCATCTTCGATTAGTGAGTCCAAAAACAATTCCTTTATTTCGTCGGAATTGTCATCTAGCGAGTGCACCCAAATACAAGGACCACTTTTCATCTTGGAACGACGAATTCAAATCGAACATTGGCGAAGATAGTAGAATAAATTTTGACTTTGAATTGCAAGAACAACTTATCCCTTTAGGAACCAAAACAGTTGAGTTTGACAAATCAACCGATGCCGAAGACAAAAGCCGTAAGAAATAATTTCACACAAATTATAATTCAATTTTTAACATAAATAACCCTTTAATGCAGATGTGGTGGGTAACTGTTGTACAGAAAATGGTGAGCCATGTCCGAACCTCTGTTATTCCTTCTGTTCAAGCAAAAATAAATGTTTGTGCAAACATACTTATTATCATAAAAATGGAAAATGTTTTGCTAGCAAGTCCCAATTCCTTTTTTTTTTTTTTGGAAAATTGGAAATTACACAAGATGATATGATTTGTTTGTTTACATAGCTTTGACATTTTAACAGAGTTTTTGTTTGACTTGCCATTTAACGGACTGCGGTAACATTGCTTTGCCATTTAACAGAATTCTGTTACATTGCCTTGCCATTTAACATTTATTCTTCTCTCTAGAGTCGCAGTCACATCACCTTCAAAATGACTTGAGTAATTTGGTTGCATGGTGCCTTTTGAATCTTCTCAAACTAAATCTAAATAAATGTAAGAAGCTTTCTTTCTCAAGAAGAAAATCATTCATTACTCAGTATTTCATTGATTCGCATAGGTTGGAGGACGTCGATACGTTCACAGATTTAGGCGTTCTATTTGACCATAGATTACGTTTTAACTTGAACATTGACCTCTCGTTAAGCAAAGCTAGGTCCGTGTTTGATTTTATAAAGAGGTGGTCCAAAGAGCTTGATGATCCTTACATTACTAAAAGGCTGTACATGCGTATGCTTAGACCTACACTTGAGTATGCCTCTGTTGTGTGGTCTCCTTTATATAGGTGCTTTGTAGATTCAATTGAATCTGTTCAAAAGCAATTCTTGCTGTTTGCCCTTAGAAATTTAGGTTGGGATCCGATTGCCTCTCTTCCCCCCTATGAAAATAGGTTGCTTCTGCCGTCCTTACTGTCGCTCGAAAAACGTAGATTTTTCTTGGCGTTTCCTTCGTAATCGAAGTAATAAATGGTGCTATTGACTCGCCTGCATTACTTCACCTTGGTCAAGCTTAGTCAATGTAAATATAATTATGAGCTGTTTAACCCGCTCAGTGTTGTTTGCAAGAACCAAAATGATGTCTATCACTTATTCTCATTATCGGACTCTTTAAAGTCCATTAAAACAACATTGTTTAATGCGCGTAATTTACCTATGTCGTACTTAAACTAGCTCTTTATCTTAAAATGTCACGATGAGTCGAAAATGAATGGTTGTTAACTATTATCGGTTGCCAAGCTTATGCATGTTTGCGATGGCTTAGGGGTTCAATGCAATTTGGTCCTGTACCGGTTGTGAGGAGGAAAAATTGACGTTCATTACGATCGGAGGTGGCGTGGAAAACCAAAACCATAGTTAATTGAGCAAAGATGTGAATATATTTCTACCAATGATCCTATCAATCTTACCAATTATCACAAAAACTTGGAAAACTAAATTTTGAAAATTCATGATCACAACTTGCCACAAATCAAAGAATCTATGATTTACTTATTTCACGCAAAATCATATATAAAAGTAGAGAAATTAGTGTTTAACAAACACATTTACCGCTCACAGATTTAAAGGAACCGGTAACGAGTTGTTTATACACTTGGAGGCTGCAATTGGTAGTTCATCTAACACCAGCTAACTTTTAAATAACTCACTAACAGTTTTTCCCCCGGCCCATATAACTCTCCTAACAAAATGCCATACAACAAGTTTTAAACGATTGCGATGTTAACGTAGTTGCCTTCAGTAATGGAAGTCCCACATTGACCAAAGGAAAATGTACTTTTTTTTCTTAAATTGTAAAGATCTGCTATTGTGGATATCAAAGACTACAAAATTTTGGATTAAAGTGCAACGTGCAGTAGACAATATCGGGTCTTTGGCGTAATTAGGAGAACTTTATCAAGTAATAAGCGAAACATGTGGTCCCTCATAGTCGCACTGTGGAACACTTTAAATATTCGAATGTTTAGAAGAACAGCGTACCTTATTATAGCCTCGTAGTTCAAACCATTTCTTCTCCTTTAGGTAGTTGAAAGTCTCCGGCATAGTACATCGAATATTTATCCGTGATAGACTATCAATGATCCATAAATATAGAGGAGGGCGTATTTTTTCCTTAGTATTTAAAGGATAGCGTAGTTTAGGACGTTTTCTGACTTGAACCAGAAAAAAAGCGATTTTTTGCTCTATTGTTTTTTCCATTAATTTTTTAATTGCAAGTAACCAACAGGCTATCAACAGTTGACGGTACGATATAATTTTGGGGAAAATATTTGCATGGAATTAAACTATAGAAATAAAGTGATATGTGAAATTAATTTAAAGCTCAGTAAAATATTCGCTCATAGCAACATTGCACTTCATTCTCTTGCATTGTTAAATCCTTTGAAGGACTGTATTGCTGTGCACCTTTCACATTAATATGAAGAACATAATGATTTGCGTCATGGCTGTATAATATTTTTATTAAAAGTTGTTCTTCCCGTTGTGTATTCGGGCTTATAAAATTTCAACACTTCCGGCGATAAATGATCTACATATGGTATAAAGCATTGACTTGTTTTTATAAAATATTCCGGATTATCATTTTCTACGTTAATACGTTTTAATACGAATTCATTAGATTCTGGCTGAGTATTGTCAAAACCATGATATTCCGTTGAATTGCCAAAGCAATAACCTGAGAGTATTGCGCATAAGAAGCCATAGACCAACAATAATTGTCGCATCCATTTAACATTTTTGCTTAATTTTGCGTTGCAAGCGTCACTATAAAGCATTCTGCTTGTATTTGTTCGTTCCTTCTTTATTTAGTTAGAAGCAAAGGTTCGCAATTACGCACATTCACAGTTTAATGTTTTTGTCCATTTTTCTTTAAAAAATCCTTTAGTTTATAGGTCTCTTTGCGCGAATGCGGTTATTTTGTCACAATACAACCCAAGTGGAAGCTAAACATAATGAACGAACACGTGAAATTAACTGAACCATATCCCGACACTTGGGCAGATGACGCACTCTTTGCGCTCAGAGCGCTTAAAAGGTAAGCCATGGCAATTGAGCTAAGTATTAGTGTTAAAAACTCTTAAAATGACTCTCTCAAGCTTCGGCTCGGAAGTAGTAAAGAATTAAAGAATGCTTTTGCAGTTCGTCCTTTGAGGACCCATAGTTCATATCGTTTTGAAATGTCCTGATAGCTATAGAGCAACTTGTCCTTAAATAAATATTTCTTTTTTCTTTCTGTTTATTGAGACTAAGCCAAGCTAAACTAAGCCGAATTGAATAGCATTCTTGTCATATTTTTCCTGACAGCTCACTTTTTATAACTGGGGGATTTCTATAACAGTTTTTCGAAAAGTAGATAAAATAGTTAAAAAAGGCTAGCGAGCGAAATACCCTTTCTTACTGGCGGTACATTACGAAAAAATTTCCTGCGTGAAAGGCATTCGCATCACCGCCAAATAAAAAGTCTCAAAAAGACAACTGGCAACAGTATATTAGTTAATGCGTGATATAGATATGCTATTGTAATCCATAAATCCATTTATTAGCTAAAAATGTGAAACTAACCTAAAATAGCAAAGAATTGTAAATTAATCCGCACTAACTTATGATTCACACACAGCGCGTAAAGATCTAGCTTCTTTTCTCTTATTTTAACATATGCTTAGCCCGGCCAAAAAAGTCTGGCATAACTTATTTTCCAAATGCATAGGACAATCCATTAAATATAATAATTACCTTTAGAGCATTTGCGGCATGATAATGATAGTTACGTATAGTGAAGTTGTCTTGAACAAGTATTATCATTAATTTAATTTAAGAAAACAAAAAATGTAACGAGCGCGCGATTTTAATTCAATAAAAAGTATTTCTTATAAACCAAATAAAATCAGAGAAAAAAAATTACGTATGTGTCATGCATAGGAAAAATAAATTTGACTGGAATAAAATTCGAGGCCTACTCATTGTCTTCTTTTTAGATGAAGAGTCAACTGCGCTCGGTTAAATTGTTTTTGATTGTCGTAAGATTACGACCTCATTACCTTGTGTAAAAATCAAGTTGTACTTTTTATACCCACCACTGTAAAATTGGGGTGTATTTTTCCATAATATATCGAATACACAAAATGAAGCTTCAGAGAGAGAGAGAGAGAGAGTATATATATTCTTGAACAGCGTGAAATTCTGAGTTGAGTTAACAATGTCTGTCCGTCTGTGTATCTTCATGGTTTGCTTATTTATCATAAGGCAAACAACACAGAATGTTTCAAACTATTTTGTACAGTCCTTAAATGAAGATATATTATCTGCCTAAAAATGGGTTCATTTTAGAATGAATATGGTAGACAATGCGATTACTTTTTTCTAAATAATACTATCGAGATGGGTATCAAATAAAAGAACTTCAAGAGTAGAAGGCGAAAAACGTAGCGGTGGGTATGCGAGATTCGGCCGCCGAATATAACTTTCTTACTTCTTTGTCCTCAATAGATTAGGTTTAAGTGGTCCCCTTACGCTTAGCAAAAATTCCTTACATCCATAATTCTCCTTTTATACGAATCGGCTTGTTTTAACGCGACTTTCAATATTCTATGAACTTTCTAAATGAATTTTTCTGATGAATGTTTTTTTTATGTTTCTACAAATTTTTTCATTCTCATTCCTCGCAAATATATTTTCACAATTCCACAAAATTATGTCGAATATATGCGTAGGGATTCCTCGAATTATGCGTAGAGTGAAGACGTAAAATATCTTTTACGAAATTTGGTTTGACTTTTCAAAATGTAATTTATTTTTAATAATCTATTTAATGAATGAAGTGTGCAAGCACGAAATAATTAAGTGATCTCCCACAAGGGTTTTTTAATATCCTTTATTGTGCTATTTAGTTGCCTTTTTAGGTCTGGAACCAATCTACTATTTTTCCATTTGGCCAATACCTTTTTTACACGAATTTTTCAGGAACGTATCTATCGTGCAAAAAGGAAGTTAGGTGAAAGCTCTCTCTTGGCTCAAAGACGAACGCTATTGAAAATGGTTAGGATCAGTCCACTTTCCCGACCACTCACTATGTACGCCCTATTTTGAAAAGTCGTTATGTGGAAAAATTTTGCAATTTCCAAAACGTCTCTACAAAAGTCGCTGAATAAGACAATTGCGACATTTTAAATGGGTTATAACCGTTCCAACGAACTGCATCTTTATATGGCAAGAACATCTAATTTTCAATATTTCATGGTGAAAATTAGTTCAAATTGACATAGACATCAACCTAACCGAATTTGGACCACATAGGTCCATATTTTGAATACCACGCATATAAGGATTTTTATGAAATTTAAACCCATATATGCCAAAACTCCCTAATTGTTAAGCCTTTATGATGAAAATTTGTTCATGGGAGTAATTTGACGTACAAATTATGTGATCCAAATCTGATGCACATGGATTTATTTCTTGGGATGCACTCCGTGTAAGACTTCTCATTAATTATAAGCCCTTTTGAAAAAAGTTTAATTTTCAATATTTTCTGACGACAGTAGGGAATTTGGACAATGCAGATCTGTTTTTTAAACTCTAACATATACAGCGTTTATCACGATAAGCAAGCCCTTATATGGGGAGAAAGTTTAATTTCTACTTTTTTATAACGGAAACTGAAAAATGATAAAATTTGTAAGATATAAATTAAGTTTACTAAATTTGGATCACAGCATGTGATTTGAACTTGTTAAGATGAATTTTCCACTTTCCCATATCAAATATCCCAAATTACATTGCAAATTCAGGCAGATAACGCCAAGATATGCCACTAATAACTAAAGCATCATTCGTAAGTGTGTACATCTGAAGCATCTGAAGCATATGAAGCATTTCTTTCTATATTCACCACGTTTATTTTAAAACAAAGGAAAATTATATTCGACTTTGCTAAAAAAAAAAATTATACTAGGATGCTACGGGAGGAAAGTGGCTGATGTTACCATTTTTGCGTAAGTCTCTATTCAACATGTATGTTACGGGTATATATTTGCAACATGAGAACTCTCTTCACAGTGACTCTTTCAAGAAATGTGATCTACCTATAAAATAAAAGCCGATAGCCTTAGACGCTAGTGCTTTTAAGAGTTTAGTCTTAAATTTATTTCTCTGGCGAAATTAATAATGATTGTAATAATAATAATACCTATAAAATAGATTGATTAAAAGAAAATATTGTTTTGTTTTTGTTGCGCACCATTCAATGACATTATGTTGTCATTTGAATATTCTTGTTTGTGGGATGCAACTTCTCTAGTGTTAAATGATGCCTGTTGCTCTGCTTCTTGCTTGATCTGAACTGTTTGGTTTTGGAAAAATACCAAATATTCATACGGACCCTCTTGCTGTTGTTGTTTAAGCTGACTAACGTAACGATGCAATGATTTTTCTTTCTTTTCGTTTATTTTAAATTTATTTGTAATCAATATGTGTTAAAGATGTCCAATACAAACTTTGATGCCGAGGGCAAGCAACAAAACATTTGATCTCGTCGCGGACTAACCAAAAATGGGGAGGGCTCAGGTATATGCCAATATACGACCTAATTGAAATACCATTCTCTGCTCAAATTCGTCTCAAAGATGCATCCCTCAGCCCTTCCGGCTAGGGGCTAAAACATATAACGAAGCGTTTCGCTTCCTTACTGATAACAAATTCGTCCGCAAAAATGTCAGTCTGGTTTGTCCCTTACATGTCTTTTTTCTATCGTAACATCGTCCTTCTCCCGCACAAACCGTTGACAATTCAATGTTTATAAGAAGAAAAAAAAGAAGAAAATTGTATACACCACTCATTATAGGCTAGGTGAAAATGTGCCTAACAATAAAATATATACATAAGTAGGACACATATAAACAATATACCTAAGGCTTTGTATAAGGAAACATGTTGTAATCCGCTGAGCAACATACTAATAGTTGTTTTTAATTGTCAACAAACTACCTGTGGCATTGAATTATGCACATTTTGCAAAAGCACAGCCCTAACGGTCTTGTGGTTTTCAAAATCATGCTCAACAGATTGTAAAATCATACCTAGGTCAGCAAAAATCGCGATAGGAAAAAAATAAGAGAGCTTATAAACTCATGCATGTTGATATGATGATAGGGTTTTCTTTGACTTTACGGATAGGGGATTGTCGATTTGGCTTAGCGGTCAGACAGGTGACAGAAAGACACTCTCTCTGGCGACGTGAAACAATTAGGGACGGACGAGTGGACCTATAGACTGAGGTTGGCTGCTATAACACCCGCGACGTACCCTTTTCTTTTGCAGAATCTCGCGATACGGTTAAAGCGTAAAAAAAAAAAAATTATAATAATAATTTTTCGGTACGAACTAAAGCATTGAAAGCGTTAAACAGGAGTCGGGCTACCACGTTCGTTTTTCCTCCCACTCCCCTTAAAAATCACTCATCGAATTATAATAAATTCAACTAATAAGAAAAAAACCCGGGGGGTTCAAGTTATTTTTTTTTTTATATAAATTTCGTGGAAGGAGTCCTAGGAAGCCCTGAGCTTACCCTGGTAAAGAAGAGTCGTTACAGACAACACAACCAGGCAAAGTAATAAACAAAGATCATTTGTGCTGGTAATGAAAGTAAACTTTATTAGCGATTAAAAATTATAATTAGCTTAAAGTAATTAAAAATTATTCTAAAAATATCATATAAATTATAGGAAACTGCAAAGAAAATGATTAATATGTATTTGTAGAACGTAAACAACGGAATGCAAAAAAGCGAAAGTGTTCTTTATCGCTGAAAAGGCAAGCTTTCGATATAAATACATATATACACCCTACATCTACTAGACAAACATATTCAGCTCACTCGAAAGTTTACACAAATCAATCTTGAAGAATACAAACTTTCTCTGCTGTAGGGTATACATTTATTTCGAAATCACCCAAACACCATTCGTGTCACATTCGGAGACGTTCGAGTGTTCTAAAAGTCACTATTTACCGACCTTATGCATCGAAAAGTGTGGGAAAAAGTGGCGTAGGACACACATCTGTTACCCACTACGAACCAACCATCGAATTGCTTTTTGCACATCTCCATACGAAAGAAAGCTTTCCTTAACACGTGCGTGACGATTAGAATTCCATAACATTCTTCTGCAGCTAGCTTTTTTTATAGCCAGAAAATAAATCGCACAATAAACCAAAGACACTTTAGAGATCATACCGTAGGCGATTCTTACGATATAATTTTGATAATCGTGTTAAAGCAAGGAAAGAGAAAAACACGATAAGGAATAAAAAATTGTGTTCAATTTATTTGCATCATTGTGCTTATGGTATTCTTATCGAAACTGGAAAAGAGAAATATATACGCTCGGAAAATGCACGTAAAATAAGGAACGAATATGCCATAGTGATAAACTGTACATTGCTTATAATAATCAAAGAAACATTTTCCTCCTTAAGAGGATAAAAATAATCCTTTGCCAATTATGCAAACAAAGATATAAAAATATAAACTCGAATAAACGGCTACAGAGGTTGATTGATAGTTTATGGCCAATGTGCGATTATCTTCTTAACAGATCAGCAATTTTGGGCATTAAACAATAAGAACAACACTTTAATTGCAAGAACCACAACAATTATTATTAATCGTAAATAAATGAAATGGAATACCTTCTCTTCCCTTTAAATGCAACTCTACTCAAGAAACTTAACGAAAACATATAAGAACTTATATACATATATATATATATATATCTATATACAACATAGTTTAATTTAATCATACAAATTTTTTCTTTTTGCAAATGCAATATTTCTTAGCCTCTTTGTCTTGTGTGCATTTAGCTGTATTTTCATATTTACTCCTTCGATTAACGTCTTCTTCTACTGTGAGATTTAATGCTATTTCATTGGAACTAGGGTCACATTTAACGGTAGCGGCGAAAATTGCCTCTGGTGTGGTTTTTGGATTTACTGAAAATTCAATTCTGTAAGTCGATAAAGTCAAATCTTTGTCATTGTAATGTTGTTCAGCCTTCTTTGTATTACGCAAGGTGAGCTCACTACACACACTGCTCAGATTTTTATTAATTATATAGTCATTGATTCTCTCAACTATAAGTGAATTTAGACGTTTTATCGCTTTTTCGCTGGGTGATAAGATCTTGTATGGTGTACAAGTGCACCAATTTTCCGAGATTTCCGCATCAGGGCATGTACGATTTTCTGGTACTTCTCGAAATAAACTTTGACACCGCGTACAACCAGTAGCTGCTTTTATGGTAAAATTTGGTTGATTAATTTTCAGTAAATGCTGCATAGTCATATAGACATCATAGGGTGTAGTTAAACGTTGACAATTCATTTCTAAATTTTGTATGAGTTCGGGGTAAGCGTTACGAAACCATTTTGGTATTGATATGAAGAAGGTGGGTAAACGCGGTTCTAGAAAATCTCCTGGCAAAGTTAATAGCTTACCAAACCGCATGCCATGATCACTTAAAAAGAACACTATACTATTATCAAAAATGCCAAGTGTTTCCATTTCTTTTAAATATTTCAAAATTCTTGAATCCATCGTTGCAGGCAGAGAATAGTCGTTATGACTAAACGAATTAGTCCAAAATAAACCGAAATTTGGTTCGTATTGAAAGCGTGTAACGAATTGAAGAGCCATGTCGTATACGTACTCACCATTTTGGCGATTTCCGATACAATACTTAAGTCCGGCTTTTTTATTATAGGTTAAATGCTTCTCAATAGCCAAGGACATGGGGCGAAAGTAGTAATCAGTCGGCGGCTCTTGAAATCCTTTTTTTAAATAATTAAATGTACTCATAGCAGGTGTATCCTCACCATAAGCCGTATAATAGCTTTGCTTGTGAAACTCTTTCCATATGAAATTACAATTGTCCAAACCACCCACCTGCTTTGGCTTACAAGTTTCCTCTGCAGCGCTTTGATTTTGTCCAGTTAGCAAAGCCATTAAATTTGGGAAAGTATTATCACCGATCTGTAATATAATTAATTATGTTATCAATACAATTACATATATATATATACATATATATTGTAGTGTGATTGCACATTGTTGCTACGCATCCACTTTAAAGTGTGACAGAATTATGCAAATTCAGCAGAATTCTTTTGCAAAAAGAAAACCGAGAATTATGTCACACTTCAACTGAGAATTGCATTGTCGTAATGCAATACGACACTAGGCGCCCTAATCAAACTAGACCGTAACAATTGTTATATGCTTACGCTAGCATTAAGGTACCTGTTAAATTTAGTATAAATAGCTATACCAAAACTTAATAAAGTCAATTGTCAATTGTTATAAAGCAATTCACATAGCGTTTCATGCGCTAAAACTTAATCCGCCTAAATTTTGTAGACAGGGACCGCTTCTAACCGATCTAAGTATTGGCACTAAAAGAAGCAGATTGACTTGGCGGATTGAAGTCGAGCAGCATAGGAAATTATTCGACGACAGCACTCTGTTCACATATGTAGAAAGAAATCTTTCCAACACTGAATAGTAATAAACGTTATAACATTCATTACGTAAAGTATAGGGCTACAGTCTATAGCATTCTAAATTCTTATATATATATATGCAAATATGTATATATATGCAAATAATCCTCATCTCCAGAGTTTCTCATTTGGCATATAATGACATCGCCATTATACTCCGTGTTGTAGTTATAAAGACAGTTTATTGTAAGTGTTGAATAAAATGTTTGATAGCCCAATCTTGAGAAGATTTTGGCCACGAATATATAGGTCAAGATTTGCTTTGTTACCATTCGAAAAAATGTTAAAACTTATTTTACGTATCTTGGGCATCGACAAAAGAAGACAAAGGCTTCTTACTCAGTCAACAGGCATTGTTTAAACAGGTGCAAGGGTGAATACAACCATCTGGTCAATAAAGCGGGAGTGGTAGGGTACGCTAGTGCAATGTTTTCTGAATAAATTTTCCACTATATGGTCGACGTGGTCGTGTAGAAAGATTGTCCTGTAATGTCTTCTTAGATATTGCGACCCTTGTTCCTTTGATGATCAACCGAATTGCATTAGTTGTAATCAACAATGTTCCCTAGTAATGATTTTGTTTAATTAGAACGGCCGGGAACATACAGTACGTCCAGCTTATCACCCTGAATGTAGATATCAAAAATATTGGCATGTACTGTGTAAAACTATGATTTGTACATTTTTTGCAAAAGTTTAAGCATAAGATTTGAAGAGATTAGCAAAGTTTATGTTTAACAAACAGACTTGACGCTCCCAGACTTAGAGGAACCGGTGACGTTTTGTTTATAGAGTTTATAGCTGCAACACCGTTCCTTGACTGTGGCTATTTTTAAAATAATTTACTAACAGATTTTCCCCCGCCCCCTATAACTCTCCTAACAAAATGCGATACAACAAGTTTTAAACGATTGCGATTTTTAGGTAATTGACGTCAGTAATGAATGTTCCAGTTTGGCCAAAGGAAAATGTATTTCCTTTTTCTTAAGTTGTAAAGGTCTGCTAGTGAATATCAAAGACTCCAAAATTTCGGTTTAACCTGCGACACACAGCGCACACTAGTCAATATCGGGTCTTAGACGTAGTGAAGAGAACTTTATCTGACAATATCTGACTTCTCGAAATCGCACTGTGAAACACTTTAAAGATTCGAAAGTTTATGAGAGCAGCGTACCTTATTATAGCCTCGTAGTTCAAACCATTTTCGCTGCTTTAGATAATTAAAAGTCTTAGGCATAGTACGTCGAAAATTTATCCGCGAAACGCTGTCGATGCCCCATAAAATTAAAGACGGCTTGATTTTCGCGGTCACTTTGAAATCATAGCGCGTACGATTTTTGACTTGAACTAAGAAAAAAGCATCTTTTTGCGTAATAGTTTTATTATTTAATTTTAAGTCGCAAACAACTAGCAGGCTATCAATATGGGGAGGTATCATGTGATCTTGGGGAAAATATGTGCATGCTGATAACCTGCAAAATTTCAATTATAATTAAATTAATTTGTAACGAAATTAATATTTTAACGGTTCATATTCAGTTGGCAAGAAAATTACCATCCTATGTGAAAACAAGAATTTCTCGATTAAGCCTATTATTCGTTGACCCGCGAACAATGAGCTTTTTTTCTTCTTTCTGAAGGATGTATCAAACAAAATTTGCGGCTCCTAATCCATAACAGTGCACTTCAGTTACATCCGCAACAATTAATCATGTACTTCACAAATGATAGCGAAATTATCGGCGCATTTGTTTTCAGGGCCAAGCTATGAAACCAGTGAACCAGAACCGGTGTTTTTTTATAACTATCACTGAAGGATGAAGGATATACTCATTTTGTCAAAACGTTTGCAACACCTAGAAATAGTCTTCAGACACCCCACAAAGTATATCTATTCTTCATCGGCATTTTGCGATCGGAAGAATGTTTACTAGGCATCGTTACGAGCAGACGAATGCTCCGAACTCGATACTGATCAAGAATATTTATAACTTATACGATCTTTGAAAACTGCTTCGGAATGTTGCAAACGTTTTGACAAAGGAATATACTATCTATCTGCTTTGATGGCCATGAAAGCGAATCGTAGTTTACATAAGTGGGACGGAATAACTTTCTTGTCAACTTTTTATTTTCGTATACGTTACGTAATTTTAGAGTCCGAATTTGATCCTTTTCCCAAGCGTAAAATTTCCTGGTAGCAACATTGCAAAGAATCGTCTTGTATTGTCAAATTCTTATAGGGATTATATTGCTGCACAGCTTCCACATCCATGCGAAGAATATATTGTTTTGCATTATTATCAAAGACAACCTTAACTAAAGGTTTGCTCTTTGAGCAGCCTGTAGTAAAATGAGGTTTATACAACTTGCGTATCTCTGGCATTAAAGGATCTATATACGGTATAAAGCATTGACTTGTATTTAAAAAGTGTTTAAGCTCATCAGTTTCATTTGAATTAACTCGCGTTGACGGGATTCCTTTTAAGGTCAAATTTATTTGCATTTTACTGAGATTACTATGAAAACCTATTGAGTTTTTAAATGACCGATATGTGAACAATGTAAACAGGAAACTGTAAAATATTATATTTAACATCCATTGAGCGTATTTGCTAGATCTAATATTGATAACGGTATTATAACAATTTTTGCATATATTTGTTTCATTAGGATTCGGTTCACTACTATCACTAGTTGCCAGTCGTTCATATCTATATCCATGACTTTGTTCAGTACCCATTTTTTAGGATAATTCTTTTATGCTACGAAGTTTCTATATGGTTTTTGATCGATTGATTTATCGCGAAACTTAAAAAACGTTTACAAGTTATAATGGCGACCGTCAAGCATATAACAACGCAAAAATTTATTCGTTTCTCGTCTAACGATCATCGATAAAAGCGCAGGTTATACAAATAAGCAATCAATCATTATGAAGTTAGAAACACAGACGAAATTAATAAACGGTTACTATTTATTTTTTTTGAATATTGAAAACAAAGATTGCAGAGCTCAATATATACGCGAGTGCATTCGCTTCCTTTAGAATAATTTAACTAAACTACGATATTTCTCTAATTAAGTAATGAACTCTTACATGCCTTGATGCACAATCATGTACTTGTACTTTTTTCTATTTAATACCGACATAAGTCGGAATGTTACATTTGTTCTTGCCTTTGTAACGGACAAAATTAAACACACTATCAATGGTCGCGGAGTTTTCAATGCAGGCGACCATATATATACATATTCATTCACGACTGCCTTTAAGCTTATACTCCTTAATAAATAAATAAATAGTTTTTTGCTGGAAAAAGTCAGAATTGATTTGCACTTGGCCACCGTTCCCTTCATTCGCCAGAATTGAAACAAAAAGTTAAAACTTGAATTTCATTCTAAGACGATAGTCGCAGATCAAGTTTGAAAGACAATAGCTTGTTGACGTAAGATGCATCGATAACGAGGGTTAACCAAAAGCTCGAAGCAAATATTAAAACGTAAAATTTGACACAAAATTTGCCATGAAAAGCCATCAATTAGGCAAAGGGCTTTAACTTACAACCTGCAAAAGATATTACACTTGGTACAAACATGTGATTTAGTACAAAGGCTCTCTCAAAATTGGCGTAAGAAGTTATTTTGTTAGAAAACTCGAGCTTAAATTCTTTATTATTTCATGACCAGACTATCGGATAAAAGACGTCCAAGAATTTGCTGAGGCAATCATACTCTGGTGTCGATTTTTCTTTGTCCCGTAAACTATTCAGCGAACTTTCTTGATCGCTGTGCCTGGTCAGTTGGGATTAGCTCTTGTGTTAATTGAACCTATAAGCATGACTAAGCAAATCTTTCTATCTATAGCTTTTCAAGATGTACTCCTCTGCGTTGATGGCATTCTCAGCAAGAAGCTCACGAACTGCTACACCGCGCTATGATACCGTAAAAATGGAAGGCTACTGAAAAGGCCAATGTATAATAATACGTACTCCGATCCATCAATTGACGCTAACTAATGAAATATGCTTCGATATCAATAGAAGATGAGGCATACCAAAGGTTCGTTCCAATGCAAGTATAATTCTGTTCCTCATTTTCTACTAACCAGATATTATTTGTTTTAAAATATTTCATGCAGTCAATCACGTGCAGCCAACTCTTACTTAACTTATTCCTGCAATTCTTGGGAATAATTATTTAAATAATTTTAATATCTTTTGATGATGAGATTGGAATATCCTGCCTATGAAGAGAGTATCATTATCAATATTTGTAGTCTTGCGTTTCTTGGAAACATAAATGTGTTATTACTTTCTTAGCTTTTAAGTTTAAACGGTGTTTTTGTTTTCTTAAATTCTGTCATAATAGGCAAAGAATGCAATTTACAAAGCATAGCAAATATTAATCTAAGCCCTGTTGGAATTGCCGTAGTTAAAACGTTTATATATACATAGCTATTATTTAGCTGAAAGAATAGACTCAATCCAAAAAATTTCAGATCGATTAAGAGTTGTATTAAGAATCGACAAAAAATACTTTACTTGTTTGTATGTATAGGACTGTGATGGTGGGTATAAAATATTCGCCCAAAGGCAAATATAATTTTCATCGTTTTTTTTTTTTTTGTTTGCTTTGTATATTTTCTATTGCTATAAACATAAACATATGTTTGGTTTTATAGGCAGATAAAAAATAACAACAAATGGATGTATGCACCAATGTCACTTATAATGTAATAGAAATATAATTAAATTTGCTAAGTTGTTTCTTCTGTTGAACAACTCTATTTTAATGAAGAGATTAATAATAACAACACGTGTAAGAAAGTTATATTTATCTGACGTATTCACATAAACAGTTTTAAGCCAATTATGTTCGAAACTGAATAACTGCGTACAAAAGAGAAAGGGGAATACCGGAGTGCAGCTCGATCTCCCTGAGAAATAATAGTCGGTCGAACTAAAAAATCTATAAAACGAGTGAAGAAAAAAAATTACAAACGGATAAAACCGATTATAAAATATCGTAAACCAAATACATTTCTTCACCTGCTGTCGTCATAAAATACCATATATTATTACAATATAAAAACTTGCTTTCGTGAAAATTCTTATACTGGTGGCAGTCCAAAACGTGAGCCGCCGATGCCGACTGAACTTATTATTAGCTTCTTCTTGTAAATATTGGCAAATAAAGGCTTATTTCTCAGAGGAACGCCTATCTATGGAGATTTCCGAGGTAACTGGCACTGTAAATTTTGTGCATATAATCATCAGTATTCGTAAAAATCGGCCGATCGAATCAACACCCCGTAGCGCTCGTTTTGGGGTCAAGAATCATCAAGGTATGTGGAAAGTTTGCTTTTGTAGATTGAAAACAATTAACGGACAGACGAGCAGACGGCCTTGAATCAATTCAGAAAATCAATGCGGAAAAATGGTATGGAAATTTGCATTGCAACAAATTTAGTATACCCTTAACAGAGGTGATGATGGGTGCAAAAATGAATTCTATTAAAAATACTTATGAGATATAAAATATAAATGATTTTTATTAAATTGTAAATATTATCTACAAACGTTTCTTAACTATTTAAAATACCTTGCAATCATTCATAAATGATTATATGAAATGTATTAGTTTGGGGAAAAAGAAATCCATTATTTTTATATGAACTTCAGGACTTTATTTAACATGCTTCGGATTGTCCGATTTGGGTCAAATATGCACCGTTTTGTTGTATGATTTGTTGCCATTTTAAAGGTAACTTCAAAATGCCTCTCTCATAGAAGTCCTGGTCTCTATTTGCAAAAAAACTCTAGTAGTCGATTTTCACAATCCTCCCTAGATTCCAATTTTTTATCATTAAAGAAATTTTGCAATGCAAGAAAAAGATGATAATCGCTTGGTGCCAAGTCCGGACTGTATGGCGGATGCATTAAAACTTCCCAACCAAGCTCCCGAAGTTTCTGGCGAGTCACTGTAGATGTGTGTGGCCTAGCGTTGTTCTGGTGGAACACGACACCTCTCGTGTTGGCCAATTCTGGCCGTTTCTAGTCAATCGCTATCTTCAAACGGACCATTTGTTGACAGTAGAGATCAGAATTTAGCGTTTGGCCATATGGAAGCAACTCATAATAAATAATCCCCTTCCAGTCCCACCAAATGCATAGCAAAACCTTCCTGGCCGTTTGAAGTGCTTCACCGCTCTTTGACCACGATCGTTTTCGCACAGGGTTATCGTATATGATCCATTTCTCATTTCCAGTCACCATCCGTTTAAGAAATGGGTCTATCTCATTCCGTTTGGCCAAGGCTTCGCAGATGGAAATTCGATCCATCATGTTTTTTTCTGTTAATTGGTGTGGCACCCAAACATCGAGCTTCTTTTTGAATCCAGCTTTGTGTAAATGGTTTAAAATTGTTTTATGGTCGATTTTTAACTTCAACTTCGATCATTTCTCCGATTTTATCGACATTTTCGACGACCGGCCTACCTGTGCGAGGTGCATCTTTAACATAAAAAATTCCTGAACGGAATCTACGAGACCAAAATTGCACATAATTGGCTGTTACAGTATCGGAACCATAAACACCATTCACAATTTTAGCCGCCTGGCTTGATGATTTGCATTTTCGCCTTTGTCAAAGAAAAACTGTAAAATGTACCGAATTTTCTCTTTGTTCACTTCCATTTTTAACACGCTGTAACTCACAACTGAATGCACCAAACAAAAAACAGCAAAAGAATTTTTTTACTGCGAAATGTCACCTTTTCAACGAGCATAAATCTGAAATTGTTTGATTGATACTTTACGAGAAATCTATCAATGCAGCCATCTACCGAAAAAATAATGGATTTCTTTTTCCCCAAACTAATATAAATAGTCGTGGTTGCACAATTGTCTTGATGTTCGCTTAAACAATTAAGACAATAGCAATTAATGACAAATTTAGTCGCATAGGTTTTCATTGATTACCACGACAAGTTAACTAACAAATTATCTGTCGATTAAATCCGTCGCCGTAAACTATGAACAAACGATAGAAGACTAACGACTTAAGACTTGCTTTAAGGTGAATCTTAAATATCCTCTGTACTCAAAGCAAATACAAGTAAGTTAAAAGTCAGTTAGTCGCTTCAAAAATATAGTTTGTTCCTAACACCACGTATTGCGTTTGAATAAATGAATCGATTGTATTTGTCCCGATTATACGAACCCCGCATAATTTTAAAAGAACATCAAGCTTTAAATCAATACATCATAAGGTTATTTTTCCCATATTATCCCATTTATTCTCGGTGTATTTCCGCCTGGCGCCGAAAGGAAGCGAATAGCGAAGGCACTCATTCCGTAAACAAGTACCATCAGCATGTTGCAATCAGCTGCAAGCATAGTTTCATCATTTACGGCTTTCCACACCACCGTGAGGTACATTGGTAGGCGCGTTAGTTAGTTTTTGTTTTGCACTTATTAAACTAATTTCTCATAATTCTTACTTCCTGTGAATACCGATTTCCTTCCTCCTTGAACTCTATCAAAACAATTTCAGCCAAATCCTCCAGGCTTCCATGTGATGACGTCCTCCATGAATGATAGCAAGTGCCTTACAGCCAAGCATCTTTGGAGCATTGGCGCACTCTCACATATTTACGTACTATCCTTACTAAGACATCTCATATTTGTCGTTAACTTTTAGCATTTTTATTTGTATCGACCTGTATTTGGTTTTGTTTTTTATACAAAATTCCGTATGTTCTTTAGCTAGCAAATTTTATTCTCATACAGATCTTATAGCGGCAAAATTTTCATATAATTGCAATGTTTAGCTTTTTTAATATCTATTTCAACCTGTTTTAAACCATCCTCTTTTCGTTGTTTTCTCTCTGTTAGAAGCTTTATTATCACTAGATTTTCTTAGATCTTTTTTTTTCTTTTATTCATTTTGTTCCTTTGACCACAACGCACATACGTCCAACCTCTGACGATGTCTTACTTAGTTTACTTAGTTAATTTTATTTCAAAAAAACGACCCTTATGCTATACAAATGGACTTCGCACTTTGTTCTCTTAGAGATCTTAATTAACGGAATTCCGTTATTATGAATAACTCTACTCTACTTGTGAAGGGACAAAGCCGACCGACAGAAACCTCCTACACACATATACGCGGACGTTATAAACCTTTTAATAATATAAAGCAAACTAAAATTATTTATGCAAACGTTTTATTCTTCTATTACCTCTCGATTTATGTAAGATATAAAAAATTCAAACTTTTTAATTAGGCATTGAACCTTTTCACGCGTAAGCACCTCCAAGCCACTGGTTAAAGCAAATGCTTTTTGAAATTCCATATCTCGTTTTTTTGGATGTTTTAAAATTTTCTTAGTTAACGAGAATGTTGTTAGAATATCACTTACGGCAGCTAGTTTGAAACGATGAGATGCCATTATCTGTCGAGCATCTGCTTGCAATTGTTCGCGATCCCCTACAAATGGATTTTTCTCTGAACCTGTCGGCATTAATTGAATTGCACCATTTCCAGTTGTTAGTGCTTC
Organism: Glossina fuscipes; assembly: GCF_014805625.2. Taxonomy (NCBI): domain Eukaryota; kingdom Metazoa; phylum Arthropoda; class Insecta; order Diptera; family Glossinidae; genus Glossina; species Glossina fuscipes. The sequence continues at coordinate 156,514 of NW_023998470.1, forward strand.
CATTTCTACGGAAATAATGGCGTCTTCTACATCTTCAAAATTTGTACCAAATTTAAGGCAAAGACTGAGATTTACCAGATATACGCAAGCTTCATGGGGATTAATCAAATGTTCGCCTCCAAAAAAGCGAACCATACAAGTGTAAGCACTTAATATATTCCAGAGATTATAGTGTAAACAAGGAGATGGTTCCTTTTGGCAAATTGCAGAAAATTTCGGTATATTATTCATTATTGGAGGTAGGCTGGAATCGTCATCACTTTCTTTTCCTAATTCCACAATTTTGGGATTTGGCTTTCTTAACCACCACGGTACATAAGCTGGCACTAATTTCATTATATCACCAGTTTTAAGCATATTTTTAAATTCTTCACGTTCTCTTGAAGTTAAACACTCCCAAACGGTATCTGCATCATTGATGTCAACGCCTTTTAAACGTTCCGCCAAGTCGACTTCATCATCTTCGTTATCGTTTTCATCTAGCTCTCGGTCATTTAACGGCGACGATTCGTCATCATCAGAATCAATTAACTCATCATTTTCGAAATCTTGCGGTTGGAAACCAGCATCTGCTTCTTGTATCCGTCGCAATATATCGTAAATCTTGCGTATATCTTCCTTGCTCTTGTTCGCCGGAGTGGAAGTTAATTCATCTTGTATACATTGCTGAAACATTACACAAAAGGAATATGAAAACTTAAAATGCAATAAAATGCACTCCACTAAAATGATCCTTGTACGTACCTTGTAAAACTCTTCTGAACATTTCAAATGTTGTTCAGCTTTATAACAGGTTACGGAGCAATATATTATGTTACAACGTGGGCAAGTATATTTAAATTGCGCCTTGCAGCATCTATAATAATTACAGTATTAATACTAATAAAATAAAATAGAGGTATAAAATAAAATTACACTCACATTTGGCAATTTTCTGTAGACATCGTCTCTTGAAGTCCCTAAAACAAAAATCAGCTGCTGTGGTAAGAGTTATTTTTTACTAAAATTGAACATATCTGTCTTTGATTTTAATACGTAGATTACTAAATATAGGTTACATAAATGACTTATGAATTCGAAATAAATCATAATTGAAATTAAATTCTAAAATATATTAGTTTCTGTTGTAATAAAGAAACATCAAAATTCGGAGATATATTTTGTTTTTTTATGTTTGTTAGGAAAATTTAAAACACTTGACAACCCTGCTGAAAAAATGATTATTGCGTTTTATCGACATTTCCATTAGCATTTATCAGTCATATTTACTTCAGTTTTCGTTAAAAAGAGAAGAGAAGGAAGAAATCATCATACGAAGAATGTGAAAATGTGCTTTCCTGCTGCCAGTTAACTCAGCTGAAATTCTTTACAAAATCTGTGGCGAGTGGTCTAGCTTAGACAGCGGTCGCGTTTTTAAGGAAGTTCGATTCGGAAAAAAAATTTTCTGCCCGATTAGGAATTAAAAGCAAAATAAAAAAAGACGCGCACATTTTTGTCCCGAAATAAAATTATTTTAGTAAGTGAAAATTATTGGAATTATTGTCAAAAATGGAGGATACGACAAAATCAAATAATGTGGTGAACGGTGATAATTACGAAAACGAAACTTTGCATCCTCTAAATCTACGTAAATCAAAAGCAAATGTGGTACTTGGAGCGCAATGGGGAGATGAGGGTAAAGGAAAAGTTGTAGATATGTTGGCGTCTGAAGCGGACATTGTTTGCAGGTGTCAAGTGAGTAAAGAGTAAAAGAAATGAGAAAATTTTTTTGCATCCCCCAAAAAATTAAACGAACAGAATAGATATTGACAAAAATAATTCTTTTTTATTGCTACAAAAGTCAAGGACGTTCATTAGTTTTTTGCTGTTAGTCTATGTGGTGTCTGTAACCTTTTTGCTGCGTATCTTTACTTCTTGGGTGATGCGTAATTCTGTTTTTCGCTCACGTTCTGTGATTTTTGCGTTGCTCTTTTAGTCAATATTGAACTGATGAGAGCATAAATATTAATCTAAAGTTTTTAATGTTTAATTTATACACAGTATGTGTCAGCGCAAATGATAAGTACTTTCAAATTGATTTTCCGTAACCTATTGGATAACATTTCATAATATTCGCTTTATAGTAACTTTCTTCTTCTGTGTGTATATATATATAAAGACTCTTGCGTAAACTAAGCCTAAATAGTTAAAAGTTTTACATTGTGCACTTAATTTTGTATTTTGATTAAATATCCAATCTTATTTAAACGTGGAGGGCCTATGTAGCGAATATTTTCAGAAGAGGTTGGAGTCTGTTTAATTATAAAAATGCCTTAAGTTTAAAAGTACAATAACTGTCCGTATTATGCTTTTTTTAAAGCGGTTTTGTATTGAGCCTTTATTATCTAAAAAGGTAAAGAGATATAAACCAAAATGATGTATTATTTTATATACATGCAGTAGTTCCCGTTTGCTCTTGAACTTATTCAATATCGTTTATTACAAGTTGTGCCAAATTTTTAACAATAAAAAATCTCATCTCTAAGACGGAACTAAGCTGATCCAAAAAAATTTGAAACCGTCCTAAAATATCGGGAGTTCGCTTTCCGCTAAACAATGCGTTCTAATACATGCAAGAGATGCAACTATTCTCAAATATGCCGTGAAATATTGGCCGATTAATAGTAGGTGACTTTACCAAAATATATTAGGGAAAAAAAGCTCATATAAAGAAAAATTCATCTTTTATTCGTATATTTTTCTGAAATAACTGAAATTCTCAAAATTCCCAAAATATTGCTTTACTTCATTCATAAGTTTTAAGAAAGTATTTAGCAATGATCGAAAAAATTTGTTTTGAAAAACAATTTTTTTTCTATTCTTATATATATATTTTTTTAATTTCATATAATAATAAGAATGAATTTGCTGTATTATCTAATCTGTTTAATTAGTATAGTAATGTGTGTTTTAAAATTTTCACTTGCATTTAACACAAACGCAAATAGTTATATAATTTTTACTTTTATATCAATTGTGGGTGTTCGCACGAACGGTCAGACAAGTATACATAAATTTATAGCAATTCACAACATTCATTGGCAGTATTTTTATACTCACCTATGAAGGAGAAGATTATGCTAGAGGTGTCAGGCCTTTTATAACGTCTGAAAATACGCATCAGAAACAATTTAATTTATATTTAACTGTTCTGCTTTGGATGGTGAAGCGAAATTAAACATCAATGTCTTTGTCAGATATGGTTTAAAAATTCAAATTTGTACATTAATGGCATAAAAGCATCATCGCTGCGCATATAAGCGGCTAACAAGTAAGGACCATCCAAAGATATTTCAGTTTCCGCAACAATTCTCTTGGAGGTTGCCAGTCCCTGTAGTGGTCGGCACGTATTCTTTGTTTCTTCAGCACACTGCATGGTACCGTGTGCGTAGTTAACCCCTCTATATCTCGCTTAGTTATACATTTTGCTTATAACAGAACAAATCGAAGTAAAAGGGAGAAATATCTCTATAAAAGTTTGCTCTTCGGCAATGAAGTCTTTGATACATTCTTAACCCTCGTTCGCAGATAAAATATGAAACTGGGCATATCCCACTCATAAATATCTTTGCAAGCGTTGAGAGAGAGGACATGTTGGAAAATAATTAAAAATGTATAAAAATGGATGATGACAGAATGAAAAATTTTACTTGGTATTAGCCAATCGTTTACTTTAATTACGATCTAAAATTTAAGCAAAAACAGATATAAATTTGACCGACTGATACGGTCACGACCAATAGGAAGAAAGCAAATTAAATTCGGTTTGAGCCGAATTTTTCATATACATTGCTCCCATTCCAAAAACAGCTCGAAGAATATGAAGTTTTCATACCTTATAATAATGAGATACATGACAGATTTTTTCCACTTATTATATACAGGTAATGTGGGAGGGTAAAAAATCCACTTGTTTGCTTTTGAAAAGGGAGGGATTTAAGCTGTAAGGTGGCGATGTCTTTGGAGTGATTTGGTTCATTTTGAAAAGCAATTATAGGAGACAAGTTCTAATGTTTTTGCCAAATTCGGAGCTAAAATCTCAATTTTGGAGACTAAAATAATGTTTATCATATGCAAATAAACCGACATACGGACAAACGTGCCTAAATCGATTCAAAGTATGATACTGATCAAGGCCCACTGAAGCATCCTTCCAGACGTTGCAAACGTTTTAACGAAATGAGTATACCTCAGCCTTCGATGGTCGGCATAAGAAGAGAAATGACTTTTATTTATTTATTTGAGATGATCCAAAGAGATTTTAACTATTTAATAAAAAAAAATTCGTATTTGTTTCACAACGCTACTACACTCTACTGAAAAACGGTAACACATTGTATTTGTTCTTCTGTTTGCGATACCCATTAGCAAACGCATAGAATATACGAATTCTTGTTTAACGCAAAATTTGCTCCCCACGTGGTCTATGTAATGTACTGTACTTATCAGTCGGTCTTTTTTATAGTTTTAATTATCATTTATTAATTACATTTCGAGATAAATTGTTTTATGCAGAATAGGCGGTGTAGCACATGCATAATATATATAGTCTGTGGATATACCTGTTAGCCTAGTAGCATAGGAACTACATTGGGGTTGCATTATTAAGGACTGAGCACAAAATAAATAAGAACATTATACTTGCTCATCGCCAAAACTTTTATACCCGTGGTATATGGGTTGTAATTTACGAGTATCAAGCAAAAAGCGCGAGTAGCAAAGATATTCACAGATTTCATTATAGAGGCATGTGGACGTTGCAGGCGTGTCCATTGACCGGCTTGGGTCATTTTAAAATTCTTTTACAAACTTATACGCGACAAACGGACAAGCTTAGGTGCATTCCGAATTAGAAATTGGCCAAGAATTTATATAATTTATGGGATTTTTGAACCTCGGTCTACCGACTTGGCCCATTTTCAATACCAACCTGCATGTAACAACAGCAAATGTTTCTGCCATATTTAAGGTCGATAGTTTCATTTTTGGAGCCAGAAGAACGTTTGCGATAGGCATTACAGAAACGCACGGACGGACATGCTTAAATGTATTCAGAATTTGATACTGATCAAGAGTAGATATACTTTGCGAGATCTCTGAAATGTGCTTTTGTGCGCTGCAAACGTTTTGACAAAATGAACACGCCCGTTAATGAATATAATAAATATCCTTGACTTAGCAAAAAAATGTTGCCGATAAAAATTGACGAAAATTACACCTTTTTGGAGACAAACTGGCCCTATGGAAAACTGAATACCTCTTTTTATAGGAAAAGTTCCTTTGTCGTAAACTTTTATTTTGAAGCCAATTTTCGGTTCTTCCATAATAAGTACTTTTAAATATCGATTTCTTCTGACTTCTGAAACTTTATCTAGTCGGAGAAAAAGAAAATTTTAAATTACGTTTTAAAGTTGGTTAAATGTCAAACACGACTTAATGAAAATAAAAAGTAAAGTTGCGCCCCTTACAATCTCATTGCTTGTCAATATGTAGCGGTCACGATCTATTAACAATTTTCTCTTTATATGATTTCTGTACTTTTACACTTACCATCGGAGGGTATGTTCATTTTATCAAATTGCTTGCAAAGTTCAGAAGGAAACTTCAGAGACCTCGTAACACATATTCATGTGTTCATCAGTACCAAATACTGAGTTCATCTAGGCATGTCTGTCGCTCCGTCCGTTCGTTCTTGTGACTCTGTGTGCCAAACATTGTTCTGGTCGCAAAAGTTGAGAAAATCTGTCGAGACTATCGAGAGTTTGTTCTTCTTCTTCGAGCGTATAAAATAGATCCGGATAAAGGATAATCGTAAGATGATTAATTTTTATTTATTTTTTTTGTTATTCGTGTTACGCTGCATTGATAGAGGGTGCATATAATATCAGAACTCTTTGGCTTACACTTTCAAGATGTCACCAATACGTGACAGTAGACTTGTTATTATGTTGTTATATTATTATATAATCTAACTGGAACACGATTAAAATTATTCTTTATATTCTCTGTTTAATTCTGGACTTTTTTGTTCTTACATTTGAAAAAATGAAAAGAAAAATAATGTCATTCATTAGCTCATTATTTGTTTACGTCCATCATGCACATATAAATATTGAAATAATGCCAAGAATTTTTTTTTAAATTTTTATTTCTAATTTTCTACACTTTATCATTTCACTTTCGAAACAATATATATTTTAAAAAAAAATGTTTTAAAATGCATATAAATATAATAATGTTTTATATTGTTACAGGGAGGGAATAATGCTGGACATACAGTTGTAGCAAATGGAACAGAATTCGATTTTCATTTATTGCCAAGCGGCATTGTTAATGAACAATGCATATCTGTTATCGGTAAGTAAAGGAAAAAAGTTAAATAAGAAAGCTTTGTATATATATATATATATATATATATATATATATAGCGGAAATTCTTCAAAACATTCATTACCCGATACCTAAGCGACTTAATTATACGAATACAATACAACTACATTAATAATCAATGGATTGTTTAGTTCCGGATTTACGTCAATATTCAATAGATATTCATTTGTATTGCGCTGCTCAATATTTTTGCGAAATTCAAAACGAGATTTACCAAAATAGGTCGGTGACAAAGTCATGTCGAGATTTCTGAAATTTTTTTGGTTCATGGTTGCCCTGCTACCTTGTTTGAATATATAACACACAGGAGGACAAATTTTTGCCATTTTATCTAATAGCAGGCTATACTATCGCGCATTGGTCGGCCTTCAAGCCATACAAGAAAGGCGACAAGTCATTGATAATTAAAACAAGGAATTATGGGATTTTTCTTAACATCTCTAGGATTCGTTCCCGAAATTTCGATATTGACGGCATATCTCATATACACACCGTTGCGCAACTCAAAGGTGACTTAAATCCAATTCCGAACGATTTGTGTAAGAGCCCAAAGCTCTATATTTACGATATAATATGAATTACGAGCAAAAGATTAAACGAAATGTAACAAAATCGAGAGATTAGGGGATCAGTGATTGCACTTTTCACCGCCATCAACTATCGCTATCGAAGAGCATAACTGAGGTAAAACATCTAAAATTTAACACTAGGGAAAGCGCCGACCTTCATTGTTGCAATTCCAGTTCACTAATATCTTTAAGGCTCGCGTAAAGAGAAGTTTTGAGACGTGCGCCGTATAGCCGAGACCATAACCTGTCTATTAGCGTTGTAAAGGTGAATTCGAACATAACCTGTAAAAATCGCTTATTCAGCTTTTCGCTCGAAATTCCCAGAAATTCTATACTGATTCAATAATAATTTTATCACAAAAATGACAAAAGATTACCAATCGAAATGGCACATACTTGGTTTGCGAAAATTTATTTAACGTAAAGCAAAGTCACTATTAGTTGTTAGTTGTGGAGGAGAGAGAGAGAGAGAGTTGATATTAGTTTTTGGTGAAAAAAAACTATGAAATCTTCCTTATGTGATACATTAAAAAAAAGAAAAATTTGTACTTAACTTTTCTTCAATAACTGACAATGGAAGGACAGAAACAAGCTTAACTTAACCTGAACTGAAGAAATACAATCTCGCGCTGTTTAAGACTATATTCATTAAAAATAATTTCTAATGAAAAAGCGATAAAATTAATAAATTTCGCGACATTCATCGTTAATTAATTTAAAACTAAAAAATATGATAATATTAGTTATTATAAAGGAAATACAAAAAATGCTAAATTCAATAAATATTGTTTTTATTGGTGACGTCGACATAAGCGAAAGTTTCGCATGGTATGTGCTTCTGCATTAAGTTACATTATTAACAAATGCATATAAATTTCTTGATATAAAAATATTTAATAAACGCAATAAACCGAATTATATATGAATTATTAATGAGAGCAGACAATTGCTATCAAACATTCTTACATAATAATTTTCTTCATTAAAATATTTATACATTGAAAAAGGAAAATAAATAAATAAAAGTATATTTTATCTCTCACAATTGTACCCTACTTTAGGAGCGCAACAACATATCTTGAACAAATATTCGATTTGAGATATCTTAACTTGTTGTCTAAATATTCCGAACTTTTGCTAGTAATTGGGTAACACGCCTTACTTAGAATAATCTTTAAAAGAAAATATTCTTTATTTTATAAATTTCCCAATCAAAAGTTGCTCTTACAGATAGTCGGCCTTAGTTCGACCAAAGTGAAGAAGCAATTCGAGACCAAGCCTTTGCAGAAATATGTTGTAAGATATAAGAAGTAAAATTTGAGGGATATTGCTTAGTTGACTTCGCTCGATGGACTAATTGCAACACTGTGCTAAGTGATTGAAAGAGAACTGTTTGAATCAATAAGTCAATGCGAATCTAATTTATTATTATTATTATTATTATTATTATTATTATTATTATTAATGTAGCCAGAGAATAAATTCTAAGACTAAAAGTCTTAAAGCACTAACATCTAGGGCTATCGGCTTTTATTAAAAACTCTACCGTACTTGGGATTTGAACCCACGACCACGAATCTAATTTAATGTCATCCCGTTTTGAAGAAACACTTAAGGAATCTTAAGCGGTTTAACTTAATAAAAGTCCGGTCGGAGGCAGAGTGCTAAGCTAAGTAGGTTTTATGTCGTACTCAATACAATATCATTTTTATTTAGCCGACGTAACGAACGACGGATTTAGGGTAATCCGAACAAAAAAAAACATTTGTTTTTTAACTGGGGTGCGGTAAGATTGGTAGGGGTTTACAGGATTAGAACTCGAACAACAACGGACATCGGCGCTAGCTCTAGCGATTATTTTAGTGACTTAGTGAAATCGACATAGTCCCTGGACTCATTTGTGGAGTCAAAACATAAGACAACAATTCCGATTTTATCTCCCCGAACCACTTGAATTTATTTACCTTAGCTTATGCGTTGTGCAAGCCGAACATTTACACAACAACAAATGTTTTTGCGAATTCAAAAAAGTATGAAAAATCGTGCATGTCGAGTATAAATCTTATCTGAGTGAAATTGAATCGTATTGAAATGCAATAAACGCTAAGAGTAGTGGTATTCGGTAAGCGATTAGCACCCACTTTTCCCTGAAATGTCACTAAAATATTAGTTCCTTGCGGGTAACCTGGAAATTGTGAGTTTGACGCAAGGGTTCAAATATCGAAGTTCACACATTTTATAGATCGCAAGTGACAAGTGGCCGACATCACTAATATTACAAGGGGATTACATTAAGATTGGGCAGCTGTATATACCTCTAACAATTGTTTTGGACGTTTTGTTATACCAAAAACAATTCACAATCATTGGCCGAATCTACTCCTCTGATCTCTATCCTTTTGATCTTTTGTTTAACTTAAAGATCGGGAATTTCGAGATGTTAATTAACGGAATTTAGTACATCCGGAAAACCACTATCACAAATAAATTAGCTTAGACAGTTGTCTTCATTGTCTTTTGATATAATCTTTATAGTTATAAGGACAACCGCTATTAAAACTTCCCGGCAAAAATTGCACTTTAACAAGCTGAAAGCATGTGAACAAGCAAGAAAATTATTTTCGGCGATATCCGAAAAATCTTCTGCAGTCATCACCTCTATTTCTTCACGTGCTTCTTCCGTGTAATGAGCAGAAAATCCATTTTTCCCCTTTTGAATAACAGTTCAAGTATTTGGTAAGAAAAACCTTTTCAAGTATCGAGTTGATATCGCACATAACGTTGCAAACGTGCTAACATCAGGCAATAGTGGCCTAGCTCTCGTGCCTGCTTACATATACGATAAGAATAATAAGTTCGTTGGCAGGAAAAAAATTGTGCAAATTTTAAGCAAAGTGACTTTAGTTTGCAATTTTTTAGATATTTTCACATATTTTATTATATAGATATTTCGATTTATTTTATATATATTGAAAATCGATTGGATCATACCCCGTTACAAGCGACGAATTGTTTCTATTTTCAGAATAAAACTGAAAGTTTATAAGTATTTAGCAAAAAGGAGAGGGAAGTTATTTAGGGGAGAACGTTTACGACAGTTTCTACACAGTTGCGCAGATGAACGGACCGACGTACGTTCCAAATTTGGAACTGGAATTTATATACTTTGTGGGGTTTTTGAAGCTTGCTTTTGGGCGTTATAGAACTACAGTAAAAGTCCCTTATTCGCGGATGAAAAAATGCGACTAATTCCCATAGTCGCGGCTATAAATTTCTTTATCCGCGGTTTTTGAGAATGTAAACAAAGAGAACGAAAGCAACCTTATTACTCAATGAATATCCCAAATCTAGGTCATATCAGCTAAGTAATTTTTCCAAATAACAAATTGCCTAAAGAGGGAAAAACTAAATGCACATTCATTCGCATTCAATTAAATTGATTTTTTTTTATTTTGTCGTCTAGGAACGTATTCCCTATAATCCCAGATAAAATACAATTCCGTTTTCACGGTCTCTGTATTCGTGGCATTTTTGTGGAACGTATCCCCCGCGAATAAGGAACTTTTACTATATTTAAAAAAAAATGCAATTTTGATCCACTATAATATTGGGTAGGTCTTGTCAATTGCAGTCACGTTCAAATTTTTCCAAATTTATCTGCTATAGTTTATGCTATAGTAATGAGCAAAAAAGCAGTTTTTTATTCATGTTGAAAAATAGACGTGTCTTCGCTTTACGTAGTTTTGTGTGGTTCGACCAATTTGGCCCATTTTCAATACCAACCAGGGTGTGAAAACTTCCATTGTTTTTGACATATTCGGACTTGATAGCATAAATTTTGCGGCGAGTAGAATATTTACAACGAGCATTGTACAAACCGACAGGCGGACATGCTTGATTCAATTTAGAATTGGATGCAGGTCAAGAATATATGTAATTTGTGAGGTCTCTGAAGCTTCCATCGGGACATTGCAAGTATTTTGACAAGATGAGCATACCATTATCTTTCGGTGATGGGTAATAAATATCCTCGACTTACAAAGACAGCTTTGTCCATAAAAGTTACATATATTAAGCGTAGGAAATTTGGATCCCCCGAATTATATAACGGCTCTCGTGAGAAGCGAGCCATGAAAGGTTTAAGAGATCTAATTTTTAATTCTCTATGATGAAAATAGGTGAACTATAATAATTGGACCAGGTCTGTTCACATGTTGGATCCCATCCCAAGTCATGTATGCTCCCATTGAAAGTATGCTTTGGAATATGTTGTCACGAAAATTGACGAACGTTGGTAGCTGAACGAAATAGTGTAGAGTATTTACACTATGACTATTGACCGACCGTGATATTTTAAATTATTTTGAAATAAATTTAACTTTCTTATCATGTTCACTGGTTTTTAAAATCGCTTTTAGCATTTTTTAGGATATGTGGTAAGAAGAAGCGAGCGTTCTTACGTTACTTTAGTTTCTTCTCGGAGCTTGTCCAAAATTTTTATTTTCTTTAACAAAAGAATCAGAAACGAAGGGATTTGTTTTCTTTGTGATCTTAATTGTAAAAATAGGGAGAATACTCTGTTTTACACCTTTCAAGGCAATAACACATTTATTGCTTTTAATTATTTTTAACACACGTTCCGTCATCTTCTGAGGTTTTAATTCTTCATGTCCGTAAACACACCTACTCCTACATATGAACATATTTACATATGTCTACATATTGTTGATATGTATTGATGATATTGTTAATTAACTTTTGGCTAAAATAGAAAAAAAAAAACTAAACTAAAACAAATTTCATTCGTGTGTGAATAAAATGTTTAGCACGTTCAATGATAAATTTTTCAGTATTTCGTTCCTTAAGCATGTGATTTTTGTTAGATCAGAAAAGTACAGTAAATTTTTTAAGAAAAGAAAAAGAACAACAAATTAATTTCTTTCAAACTGAAACTCATACTATATATATATAGCTACTATGGGTTCATTCGTGAAGAAGGCAAATGTCGTCGAAAGTAACGTGCTCTGTAAGCGAGAATTTCTTATTTCACAATTGCAAGACGATGTATTTTCATGTTGTCTCCGGATAGGTGGATGTAACCAGAATATATAACATATTCAAAGCATAATGTAAACTTAAGTACACAAAGCGAGAGATTGGCATAACATACCGGAAGCGCACACATAAGATGATCGACGATTATTCATATGAAAATTCAAAAATCAATATCTGTTGTTGGCACAGCAAGTTATAAAGGTCAAGACAAAAAAAGGTGGGTTTAGTTTGTAATTTTTGATTATTGAGGAAGCCCACGCCTATTGTCAGCATGCTTGAAATAAACATCTCAAACTTCAAGCTATTCAACTTCGTTTTGGTTAGTAGCGAGCTTTATCAGCAGACATTTTAAATTCATTCGCTGACTGAGGAGAGTACACATGCAAGATGAATATAAATTCTCAGGCCCTGTTTGTAAAAAGATTACACGAATTTCAGAATTTCGTGTATCGCGGAATCTATCTATATACATGTTCATGGGGTGTGTTTAGAAAAAAGATGACTTTTTCAAATTCCGTGAGGTACAAATTTTCGACCTTTTTTTTTTGGTTATGTTGATATACATGCCCCCCAACGTATATTGACATTATTAGTCATTTTGCATTTTTAATTGGTTTTGGATAGATATAAAGGGTAGATAGGGTGTTTTGGCGTCTGCTGGAAGAGTGTTTATCGTTTAATTGGTTCACTTTTCGAACTTGGCGAGCGGGAACGTAAATTTCTAGCCTAATTTGACACAACTGTGGAAGCTGAAAGAATCGGTGGACAGAGGTGCAATGTACGATAATGACAAGTATGTATATATATGTACTGACCGTCTCTCGGTGTTAACATCCAGAAAACAAGAAAACCATTGACCAAAGACTTGAAGTGGCGAAAAAAACAGTACAATCGTGTTTTGCATAGGTAGACATGCGTTAAGCTAAGTTGTTTTTTTCCTCTTTTGTGTTATTATTCACGCTTATCAAAAAAAATATATAAAATAATGTCGGATATGTTTGTACTCGTAGGAAACATAATATCTAGCGAGCATTTTATATAATTCCTGCAACGGGCACGAAAATCGAACTAATTTCACTTACATAGGAAGCGTTTAAAAAAAATTCTCCGTTGATTTTAATTAGAAAATAGAAAAAATCGCATTGATTTTTTGTTTGAGGTGAATGTCAAGAGGAAAAGGGAATAAAAAAAAGTGGTGTTTTTGGTTTTTTATTTTTTTTTTATTTGTCGTTTTGGCAAGAAAATAATTCTAATTTTTTCTTAGTAAAAACGCTCTACGATATAATTTCATGGGTTTTGCTAAGAAATTTCATTATAAACAAAAAAAAAAAAAAAAGAGTATAATAGTAATAAATAAATAAATAAATAAAAAAAATAATAATAAATCATATTTATTTAAGATGAATTTTGTTTTATTTACAGTGGCATGCATTAACCCATTAAATAAAGAAATGAGTATAAATATTTATTTTTTATCGCGTTTGTACGTCTCGTGATATAAATAAATTAATAACAAACAAATTACAAAACCCGTCCCTTAATACAAAGTACAGTTAATAAGTTTGACATAATCATAAATAAATGGGTTTTTTATTGTTTACTTAAACAATGTACAGGGGAATTCAATACGAAGATACACTTTCCGAAAGAAATTACATCTACACTATAATCACTTAGATTATAACAACGCATATTGCTTGTTTATCTGTCATAAAAGTGAAGACCACCGACCTTCACGTGCAATTACACGTAGATTCTTATAGGGACGTACAAGGAACCTTCGCATGACACGGCTTTTTACGGGAAATTACACACAGACGGCAGTGTATTCCATTGTAATAGAATTTCGATTTCAAGTATAGTATAGGCTTGAGATATAGGGAGACGTTTAAAAGGAATGTATGGCGACCCATAACGGTGCAGTGAGAGTCTAAAGGCAGCCTTAGCTTGTTCTTAAGCAAATCCTTGCTAAAATTTGTCATGAAGTAAATTTACGTATATAAATAAATTTCTACCGCTAAATTCGGTTGCCTAAAAAAGCTGGGAAGCTTTAACGCACCCCGCGCAGTATTGTTCAGAACTGGCCCCTTCTGATTACGACTTGTCTGTCAACTGATCTCTCTGTCTCTTCTAATAGCCTTCGCTAGCTATGCTACCGAGCATCCGTTGTCAATGTCTTATATCATAATTTTGTTTGACATCCCTGTGTGGAAATATGCAAATCTTGCCGAAGTACGTGTGCAGGAATCAGTCTTTTATTGTTTTCACAATCCTTTTTTTTTTTTACTATGAAAATGAATAATGTGCCACTTATGTAGGTAATAAAAAATTTCATTACTTCATAAAACCTGTTCATCTTTTTTGCCAATCGGTATTATCTATTACGTAAAACTATCATTTATTCTTATACCCATCAAAGTAACAAATTTTAAATGAACCTGTGCGTGTCCGTACGTCCATCTGCTTGCGATCGCCCATTGTAAACGCCCTCCCGGTTGAAAAACTTAAGTTATTGTCAAAGCAGTCAGCCTTGTATTGGAGATGAGTCAAAGTTCAGAGTACACATACGACAAAGCCATAAAATGCAACAGATCCAACAATAAAAACTTTAGCGTACATTCTCTGGGTTATCCTAGGACTTCTATACAAAAAGGGAAACAAATCGAACCCGACTGTCATCCAATATTATAGAGTATTAAAATTTAATTTCTTTTGATTTTTCCGATACCCGCAGCTTTTTTACACAATGTTGAACATTTTTCGTTTCGCAGATGTTCGTTTATTATAGATGTTTTTCTGAAAAAGCTGCATACTTTAGGGCAATGAAAAGGACTGCATGAGAAACACTTGTGCTTTACTACAGGTTACTTTAAACAAAAAGGGTACAAATGCATTTTCCTAAAAACTTTATTTCCGCGTTATATGAACGACTAGCTGTGTTTGCCGTTACTCGTATATTGACATATTTTAAATTACATTGTGATGAAATACTAACAATTTATAACTTCTTCATGCACTTAATTTTTTACGATTATTAGATAAGCTAATCTTGCAAAACTAAGATCAAAGGGAAAATATATAAAGTTTATATATGTGTTGGTAACACACATGGAAATGTTCATAGGAAAATTTGTGAATACTATATATGCAGTCCTAATGTGTCTTTTTAAACCCATCACCGAAGCATGATGGGTTTGTCAAAACATCTGCAACGACCTGAAGGAGGCGTCAGAGGCCCCAAAAATAATGTACATTCTTGATCAGCATCAAATTCTAAATCGATTTAAGCATGTCCCTGTTGTAAACACCTTCCTAGCCGCAAAACGAAGCTATCGCTTTCAAATATGAAAGCCGACAAACTATATAAATTATGTCATGTCTGTCCGCGCAAACGTAACTACGTTAGCGAAAATAAAGTTATCGTCTACAAAGTCGCAAACGAATTTCGAAGTGACTTACACTTTACCAGAGACATTACTTTGCAAATAGAAAAAAACAGAAGCGCGCTCACTTCATATTATAGAGCATGTCCTTTTTAGGATAACTGTGATGGGTATACAAGATTCGCTGATAGCCGAATATATGATTTTCTGCTGTGTTTTTTTATTATGACTGTTTGTTCGTTGAAATTTTAAAATCATTTCGTTGGGCTTGATTTCAACGTTTTTGTTGTTTTTCTCTCTTTGAAATTTTTCCAAAAATCAATTAAATCTATCTATAGGTGGATTTGAAATAAACAGAAATCGATTATATTTACGTAATAATTATTTTATTACGTTTTTTTATATATCTTGTTGTGAAAACGTTTCATCTGACGAATACATTATGTTGAATGCGCTTATCAATGTTATGTTTTGTTTACATCATATTTTAACAAAGGCTTACTATGTGAGCATTACAGTTTTGTTGCAATTATTAAATATTTGTCTTTCGCTAACACCATATGAAGCTATCATCATATCATCTATAATAGATGAATTTTAAATATTGTTTCATAAAAAAAAAAAAAAAAAACAAAAAAACAAAAACTAAATGACTCGTTATCAAGTGGTTCGTTCTCAGCCGAGATTTCTTTCTTTCTTGCATTTATTTGTTTATTTTTCTTTTTTCCTGCGCCTAGCGAGCGATAGCACTTTCAAGTACGGATTCTTCTTAGGAAACATGAGATAATTGAAAAAATGCATTATTAAAGAGTAAATAAATGCAATAAAGACTTCTAATAACAATAAAAGCTAAAAGTGTTTGTCGAATGTTTATGTTTATTTACAATAAAAAGATTTTCAATGCGATGCTTGGATATATTTGCAGATTTTTGCATCGGTAGCCACCCACAAAGCACAAATTGCCTTTTCTTAACAATTAAATATGAGAAGCATTCATTTCTTTACATATAATCAAATTATTACTAAGAAAAATAAATAATAAGCAACAAAGCAGTAAAGAAAACAAAACAGTGTTTGCAAAAACCACAGCCAAGTAACTTGTGCGGTTTACAAATTATTTTGCAAAGTCTTCAACTTTTATCAGGAACACAAATGTTGCTCTTATGTTTCTTCGAAGATATCCTGCAAAAACAAATATGAGCAACATGGCGATTCACGGTGCACTCACTATTAAATGCTCTGCAACACTTCGCTGAATGCAATTACGGGAAGTGGTCGACGTAACATTCGTCGTCTTTAAAACAAAACACAACAGTATACCAAATTTCATAAAAAAAATCTAGAAATATGCGAGGCTGGGAGCAAGTAATCGAGACAGACAGACGGACGGACAAGCTTAGATTGATCGGTATAATAAAATGTGCGACTATACCAACTCCTTCTGGAGACTTCCGCAAGAACTTATTATACTCCTGTGGCGACAAGTGCCAAGCAAAAAAGCTTATTAATATTTTTGGAATTTTTTACAAGCTTTTAGAAGAAAAACTGCCAGATATATACGGTGGTTTAAACAGAGATTGCACACTTACTCTTCATAGACCGGGTTTCAAAAGCTTAGGAAGCTTTTAAGTACATAGTGTTAAGTGTACAATTCGTAAAAATCCCGCAGTCTCCTGAAATAGAGCAGAAAGGGTTCACACTTTGATAACAGTCAATAGATGGACATCCGATTAGATCTTGCCTTAAAGAAGAATTTTGATTTTAACTTCTATTTACCGCTTGCTTAACCCATTGATAGTTTAGGAACAAGTCAAAATATTATTTCTTTGTTGCTCCTTTCTTAATGCGATTGCGCAGCTATGTTCGTCCTAAAAATTATATTTTTACTATTCATGAGAACCCCTATACGTTAAAGCCACCAAAACGTGAACCTGTCCGGTCCAAATTTGATAAAATTAAGTTTTATCTCAAAAGCCTTTTTATAAAATAGAACAAAGTAGACCTTGTTACCATCTAATTGCTTATTACATATGGTAACGGCTTCAATAAACAGCCCCCCCGCTCAAGCTCAACAATGAAAACACTTCTCTGGAGCAATTTTCACCATAAATAAATGATGTAGAGTATAAAAGTGCTAAAAATTAGACTTGACTGTCAAACGCAGGCTTGTAATTTGTCAGAAGGTGTATGTGCGAGGGGTCAAAAAAAAAAATGATCCTATCACGTACTATTCCGCCACACTCATTTAACATGCGAAAATACTACTTTTCTTTCAATCAATTTTCCCCAAGAACTATTAAAAATCGCAATCCATGCTCCTATCGAACAGACTCTTCATAAAGATCGATTCGCGAACCACCAAATCCCTCTTGTATTTCGTTCAGCAAATTTGATGAAGGTGGCCTAAAGATTTGCAGCCTATAAATCGAACACAAACATATATTGCCAAATGTAAGATGGGAACACAGATTTTAACTGATTTGCACAATTATTGTAAGCCGATTGGTATAACGAAGAGTGGATGAATATCAAACTCTTCATGCCATCGAACATAATAACATTATGCAGGTGCCATATCTTCGCCGTATGCTAAATTGTTTGTCTAAATGATTACCTCTAGCAATAAAGGAAACACTTTATAACTCCATAGAGTTTATACTCCATTACCATGGTATTCTTGCCACGTGCAAGAGATAGTAAGGAAACATTTGGTTCCTCACATCTTACTTAAATACTTCATGTGACGGTACATCATATATTTCGTAAGGCTACAGCTAATCGACGAAGACCGACGATTAAACAAAACACGAATTCCCATTAACTTCCAATCTAGTTTTTATCAAAATTCATGTTCAAAGCTATTGCTTGATCGAAAGCTTTAGTGGTGCATACTCACGTTAACTAAGTTCTTGTCAAAACGATAAGAGAACTCAACTGTTAAACTGTTATAAAACTGATCGCAGGGTTGCGTTTTTCCCCAAAATCAGCCAAAGACTATATCTAAAGCTCTTCTATTTATCATACCTTTCTCTCACATCTGTACGATCAACTGTCCAACTAAATTATTCTTTAAGCTTCAGTCAGCCGCACTTATGAAACACGCAATGCCACTCCATTGCTCATAACGCTTGCGTTACTTAGAGCGCAGCTAAATTCCAGCACTTAATTATTTATATCGCTCTCTTAGTTGTACAAGTAACTATACGCGGGCAGGATGATCAAAAGTACGTAACAACGTCGTAGCGGGCCAGCGCAACGAACACATGAGCGCAACAGCCAAACGCGGAAGATTGAATGAAGAACTAAAATTCCAGTGCATGCATATCGCCCTCAGAAAAATAATTCCTGTCTCGTACGAGCTGCCCCAAATAGCCCATGGTATATAAAAAGCTTATGCACAATATAAGTAACTCTGGAGAAGTAATTAGACTATGTAAGACTCTGGAGAAGTAATTAGCCCATGTTGGTGTTTTTCTTCCCTCTTAACGAAGTAAGCCTTTTGTAAAGGCGTAAGCTAGTGATTGGAAGCATCAGCATCGTAAGATGTGTAATTGTGGCAGCTCTGTTGTCTGGCAGCAAAAAATGCCCATTTAAATAAAATTTTTGAAACACACCGCTGAACAAGCCTCAGCGAAACACCAGCCGTAGACGATTGATTGATTGATAGAACGCAAGTGGCTTTTCATTCTTCCATTCTTTGTTCCTTTGTAAAGGGTGATAAACGCCGAAATGATTAATATCTCCTTATATATTGAATCAAATTGTTGAGTCTGATGAACCTGAAATGCTTTTTTTTAGCTTTAAAGGCAGTCGGGCAGAGGTACAGTGGCGTTGCAGAAAAAATTGCGCGAACAGTATGAATGCAAAAAAACCCAAAAGGCACATAGCTTTGCGCAAAGAACATATAATAATCCTTTTTAACAGCTTGGTTCATCGCAATGTATGTGTATTCATTGCGTCAGGTTTGTCGAAGAAAATGCATTTTTACTACGTCTTAGTTTTTATCATTCTTTAGCGGAAGCATTATTTGAAACTATCTGCCGCTTATAAAACAGTCTCAGTTAAAAAGCATTTGTCAGTTCGTTTGTTTTTTTAATTTCTGTTCCACTTTTACTTTTTCAGGCAATGGAGTCGTTATACACCTTCCGTCACTTTTCGAAGAGCTTTTAAAGAACCAAGCTAAAGGTTTGCAAAAGATCGAACATCGTTTAGTGATTTCTGATCGAGCACATCTGGTGTTTGATTTTCATCAAGCTGTCGATGGCATGCAGGAAGCCGAGAAAGGCGGAAAATCTTTGGGTACGACCAAAAAAGGTATCGGTCCAGCGTATGCCAGTAAAGCAACGCGTAATGGTATACGTGTGGCTGAGCTATTGGGTGATTTCAATCTTTTCAGTGAAAAGTTAGAAATTTTTGGTTATTTTTGCTTTGCCATGTAATTAGAATACTTTTAATAGATTCAAATCAATTGTGTCCACACATCAGCGTTTGTTTCCGTCTATAAACGTTGACGTTGAAGCGGAATTGCAACGCTATAAGGAATATGCGGAACAGGTGCGCCCTTACGTTAAGAATACTATGTGGTTTTTGAACACCGCCTTGGAGAACGATCAAACTGTTCTGGTAGAAGGGGCCAACGCAGCCATGTTAGATATTGATTTCGGAACATACCCCTATGTAACCAGCAGCAATTGCTGTATTGGCGGTGTTTCGACCGGGTTAGGTTTCTCTCCGCATAAAATCGGTGAAATAATTGGAGTTGTTAAGGCCTATACAACACGTGTGGGCGATGGTCCTTTTCCTACCGAGCAACTCAATGTAAGCTGAAAGCAAAGCTGAAACTTATTTAGATCCAAATAATTTTTGTTTTCTTTTTATATTTAAATATAGGAAATCGGAGAATTGTTGCAAACTCGAGGCTTTGAAATAGGGGTTACTACGAAAAGAAAACGTCGTTGCGGTTGGCTAGATGTTCCTCTACTGCAGTACAGTTCCATGGTGAACGGTTACACTAAAATCTGTCTTACCAAATTGGACATTTTAGATACTTTAGCCGAAATTAAAGTAGCCATAGCGTAAGTTGATCATATGATCAGTTCATATACATATACACATTTTTTTTATGCAATAATATATGTTTTTATGTGCTTAGTTATAAACGATCTAATGGTGAGGTATTGGAACCGGGAGATTATCCTAGTACTATCGCGGAATTAGCTAATATCGAAGTTGAGTATGCAACTCTGCCCGGTTGGCGAACCTGCACGGAAAATATACGCAACTTTAAAGAGTTGCCCGAAAATGCACAAAATTATGTACGCTTCATAGAGACTCACCTTTGCAAACCATCCAAATCCAAACCCAAACCAGCACTCGTACCGATACGATGGGTAGGCGTAGGCAAGGGCCGTGAATCGATTATCTTTGTACCTGAGCGCTAACAGGGTTAACTTAGTCCCTATGCCTCACCATTTTAATCTATAGCAAGCAATCGCTTAGCATCTACTATACTATAATGATCTATTTTTTGTCTTTTTTTTTATACATATATACAAGCATGATCGAGAACATTTTTCGTAATTTTTTTATTTTTGATTGTGAAAGTACATTTTTTTTTTAGAAATCTTTTTAAATCTTTTAATTAAGCTTAACGTGTTTTAAAGTCTTTTTTTTTTTGTTTTAGTGGAAATAATCATAATGCCGACTTAATAATAAAACGTCTATGAATTTTGATAACATATATATTTGTACGTATATACGTGTACGTGTCTGCGTTTTCGATTCTATGTATATTGTATTAATTAATAAGTTTTTTTTGTGGTAATTGAGAAAAGTGTGCGTTTTACTTAAGTCTTAATAGAAAGTTTAAAATGAATATATTGTCATTTAAGGCCTTATGGAATTTAGCAAAGGCAATAACTATAATAAATTTTAATTATTAAAAAAAAAAAAAAAACCGAAAAAAATGCAATAAAAATGTAATTATAAATTAAAAGACGAATTTATGCTTCATCAAACAAAAGTCATGTGCCCTGCATCTGCCAAATGCAAAGCTGTTATGCCGTTTTAAAGGTTGTAAGGAAGAGTTTTGCTCGCTTACTAATAACAAACCTGTCCGCATAATTGTCCATCCATAGTCCGAAACATCCCTCACCTGTGACCAAATAAATTATAAAAGCAGTTGGCCGGTCTGTCCGATTCGTCCGTTAAGTTCCGCGAGAAAGTACATGTACCTCTCTGTCGACCATTTCCTTAGCGTAAGTGTGTTATAAACATATGTAAAAATACCTTCTCCTTATAATTATTTTTCAAATCTTTAAGCAACATGCCTACTATTAGATAAGACATTGTAGACATATACATGATGATCACATATCATTGTATATGAAACATTGTATATACTCTTGCTGCTATATATTCGAACTTACCCTTATTTCTGAGCCATTAATCAATTTTTAAAGAAATGTATTCATCGACCTATATATAATTGTTTAGAAATGCTATCGTTCCGACACATCTCGTGATATGAAGGAAACTACGTTATAGCGACGACATATCGCTTGCTAAATATTGCTGAGTATTTATTTCTTTACTTGTTAATTGTCACGTATACAGTCAATGCGAGTCATTTTGTTTCGCAGCCGTCAACAAACGCGTCCGGATTGAAAGAAGAAATCAATCGCACTTACATATTTCTTGGTTTAGCTGATTTTTGTTGGACTCGAAAAAAAACATTGGCGAAGAAATTTTGGCAACGTCGTTGCAATTCGTTCATTTCGCGATTGACTATTCTGACTATTCATCTGCAAGAATTTAAATATATCTGCGTGATTTCTACATTAATACAGTAAACATGTAAGTAACAGTTAATCTTAAGTTATGACATATTTCTAAATTTGAAAAATAGTAACTGTTGCTTTTAACGGCGTGTTTTTTTTTTTTGGCTGCTATTGTTAAAGGTATTAAAAAACCGCAAGGATCAGATTCCTCTTCTATGCACCATATACGTATTATTTTGAAAATGTACGCTATTTGGAAAATCTATGCCGTGATGTATTCAAATGGGTCTAAAGTCACAATTTGCACTTGAACGGAAGCTTAAAACTCTAAAGGAAAATTAGTTTATATCTATCTGGATGTTAGCTTTCTTCCTAAGAATTCAGTGCTTAAAAGATTGCTATGGGTCCACTGCTAACCTCTATTACATAAGAATGGATGATAAAATCAATTCAAGCAATATATATCGTAGATGAAGATATGAATCTTAACTTAGCTCAGAGCTTAATGCGAATGCTGGCGCTAACTTTGCGGATTACTACTCGCAAAACGCCTTGTAGTGAAGGTTTTAAAACCTGGGATAATATAATATTCAGGTTTCATAGTTATTGTTTGTAGAACGTTTTCCTTTCCATTCCGAGCAGTTGGAGAACACCGCCTTTCCTAAAAAGTTTCCTTTTTCACGTATTTGCTGAAGTTTATCATCAGGCTAAAGAATTTACGATGGATATCGTTATTGGAAGGGAAGAATCTGAAGGTTGCGTCTATAATGGTTCTTAATCGCAGGGCAATAAATTAAGGAGGAAAACGTAGCTTATGAGCTTTTTTACAAAGACCAGTTGTATGGAATTTGTATTTTCTCAGATGGTTGGAATTTGTATACAAATTATTGAGAATATATACGCTTAATCAAATTTTTACTACCACTGTTATGAATAAATTTTCATCGTAGAACTTTTCCGTTTTTTTGCCATATAAGAATTTACATTTCTTGAGATTCCTTATATGAGGTGATATCAAAAAAATGGAACAACATGGTCCGAATTCGACTTCCTTATCAACTTACTATTATAAAACAATTTTCATTTTGAAATTCTTCAAATTATACCTTTTTACCCGATAAAGATTCAATTATCGTAGGAACAGATACGTGAAAGGGGCTTGAAACAATCGCCCCGGTCAAATCAAATATTTCATATTAATTTATAATGTAGAAATATCGTTAACAAAAGGGTTTTGCCGAAAAATTTGGAAAATGAAAACTTTTCTTTTCAAAACAAGCAGTACATGTGGAAGGATGGAGATAGTAATACGAACAAGGGTTTATTGTTTAGGTGAAAGCATGTCAATGTCAATCAAATTTCCTCAAAATAGATTGAGCAAGCAACAAAACAAGACGTACCGGCGGACAGAAAGCGATTCTTAATAGATTAGTATAATAAAAGATGGATCTATCTTCCTTTATTCAGCCTTCTGACTGTTACGCACGTTTGTGCAAACTTACACAGACAACTTCGGCCATGTTTCATGTCGCTCGTCAAGATGCAGAGAAACAGGTTAGTGTACGTATATGCTCGAAAATCGATGAATTCTTTGCATTGGGGGGAACATTTAAAAATTGTCATTTTAAAATAAAGATGACAGCGGCCTTAATTAAATAACAATTCTTAATTAAAATAACGATTTCATAACATGTTTACGAAAAAAAGAAAGTATTATTTTAAAAATTCAAAAGATTAAGCGTCAATCAATTATAATATTCAATAGTAGTCTGGTACAGGAGCGCAAGCAATTTTCACAAAATCGGCGTAGCGCACTAAACTGTTATTGTTAACATTAGCCTCACGGAATATATTATCAATCTGTTAATAAGGAAATAATTAAACACGCGAAATTTTTATGGAAATGTATAGAAAAATACTTCTCTCATTGATAAACCTTCGCCCCAGCCAACCAATAAATTACGCAGCTGACGGGCTGATATGAAGCCAGTGTTTTTACAATCAGCTGCTTTAAAAGCTTCTATAACCTCATCAGGTAGGTTTTCAACTTTCGAATGTTGATGCATAACATCCAAAAAGTCAGCAAAACTCATTTTTCCTCCTCTTTTCTTAAGATAACTAACCAACTCTGAATTTGGCAGCATATGATAGTAATTAAATGAGCGAGTCTGAATTAATTAATTTTATTACCTTGTATGGTAGGCGAGAAACCCAAGGATCTCATAATAACAGTCAATTCATCTAAAGTGCTTATTTGACCGGACCGAGCGAACAAGTAGAAACACTCGCGAAATTCTTGAAGCAGAAAATTTAACATATAAGCGAGTAAATAGCGAAAACTTTCACTTCCGGTTTTTTTGCACATCGGCAATCCTTTAAATATAAGTACATACCATCGATATCCTGTTCCTTGAAGTAGCGAGCCTTTGAAATAACGATAAAAATATTGTTATAAGGAATATGTATTCTATACATATATATGTATAGCGAAATATATTTGTATATCTAAAGAAGCACTTGTTGCTTTATACGATTACATATACAAAGAGCTTTCACTTACTTGTCACACTTACCATTATTACAGTTATTTTTTAGATACTATTAATACTATTAAGTTGATCGTGAACTAAATTTGTCTAATACTCAATTACATAGAAATTATTATAAAAAATTGGATTTCCAAAGCCTTGCCTTTTTTTATTTTCTATAGCATTAGTTCCGTCAGTACATATGTCAGTTGTATATTCGATAAAAGAAACCACAAATAAAGCAGAGTTGCTTATGATTAAAGTGACGTAACGTTACTTTGCATAAACAGCAGATACTCTTTTTAGTTCTAATTAACTGAGATTTTGAACTGAATGAAAAAAATATATAATAAATTACTGACGTATTGACCGCCCTACACTTTTCGGGCATTAATGAACCATTTTCCCTACTCATTATCGAATAATTTTATATCATATGTAGGAAAATGAAAGTTGTGCTTGCTAACAGTATTGCTGTTGAGTAACGTTGAACATACCTCACGTGTAGACGTGTTTGTTTATGTTTATTGTTGTTGTAAGCAAAGACTTGTGAGTTCTTATTTTTGACGTGTCAGTTGTTTTTTTCCCCTTAATAGACTGTGTGCCAAGAGATTCCGAAAATTTTATTAAAAAACTTATAAAATGTTAAATGCTTTTTGGTCCTTTTTAGTGGTATGTTTTCTTAGCGAAATTCAAGGCCAAAGGGTGGCGCCCGGAGTACCTCCACAACACTATGTGAGCATTAATTAATAAATTTTTGTAAAGCAAAAAGTTATTATAAAATATTTATGTGAACATGTGTGTGTTATAGCAACATCAACAACAGCAACCCCAATATCATCAGCCGCCGCCACCACCACAACTGCAGACCGGTCAATATCAGCAGCAACAGCAACAGCCACAACACTTACCACCTAATGTAGCACCTCAACAATATGTGGGTTACTAATCAAATTGAAAATATAAAAAAGAAATTCATTTACTTTACGGAAACGCGTTCCATTACAGCAACCGCAGCAACAAAATCAACCGCATCAGCCAGTGCAATATCAAAATGTACCTGTGCAACAACAACAACCGCATCATATACCTGTTCAGCAACAGCCACAGCAAGGAATGCACGCACAACATGCACAACATGCATCGCAAGGACACGGTGGCCAGGTTCTTAATGCAGCTAATATACAACAAGAAAGGGAGTAAGTCTAAGAGAATTTAAACTTTATCAAATCTTATCAACTATGCTTGATAACCAAAGTCTTAAAAAATCAAAGTAAATAATTGATTTATTTATATTGCCTCTTCTACGAAAAGAGATTTATAAGTTGTTTTTTTGTTTCTCCGCTGTTTCAGGCATATACAAGAGCATTTACAAGTACCTATTGATACTAGTAAAATGTCCGAGGCTGAACTGCAATTTCATTACTTTAAAATGCATGATTCCGATAATAACAATAAATTAGATGGCTGTGAATTGATTAAATCATTAATACATTGGCATGGTATGTTATAAAATAGAAAGAAAAACAACTTTTAACTCTGTTGCTAACTTAAAGTAATTTTGTTTACTTTTACGTGTCTGTGACAATTTCATTGGCATCATTGGTGCGCAATACCTTTGTGATGCAACATTTACACGCTATCTATATTCCAATTGGTCTTTTGTCGTTAATGTTCGGACGCATGAAGAACAAGGAAATAAAGATGCTCATGCTCATGATCCCGAACAACCTCGAGTAGAAGAGAAAATATTCACTGATGAAGAATTGGTAGTTTTAATTGATCCAATATTGCAAATGGATGATACGTCACGCGATGGATATATAGATTATCCCGAATTTATAAAAGCTCAACAAAAGGCCCAACAAAACCAGCAGCAACAGCAACAACAAGCGCAGAAAAGTGGTCATTAATACATGATAGGATTTGAGTCATCGTTGCGATTAAGAGGTTTAAAATCTTTTTCTTTTTTTTTTCATTTTTATTCTATTGTTTGTTAATTACATTTTTCTTTTTTGTTTTTTATTTTATTTCTATTTTAAAAGCTCCTGAACAATAATTTAATTATTTTTAAATATTTTCAAAAAAATTAAAAGAAAAAAAAACAATTTTTTATTAAAATCTTGCATATACAGAGTAATTAAAGAAAAGAACTGATTACGTATTTAAATATCAAACAGCTTATCTTCAATTTTTTCTATACACAAACTCGGTTAATTTTATAAAGAACAAGGAAAAATTGCAAATTTCTCCTTTGCTTGCATATATTTCTAATGAAAAAGAAAACATTTCCTTTTTCTTGATTTATGTGGTAGAAGTAACATGTATCCTTTGCGTTTCTCACTTAGAATGGCATTGTAAAATCATTGCAATTCCCTTCCTTTTTATATAATAATTAAATATTTTATATTTTCTGATAGAAGCTATTTTCAAAGGAACACAACGGCAATAACGGATTGGAGGTGCACTGCCACGAAAGCAGAGAAAATGGCCAAAAAAACGATGAAGGAGAAAAGGTTGCGTATTTTGATCAGAAACTAATTGTTGAAATTGATATCGTGCTCCTGGAAATCTACAAAATTCAAAAATCCATCTTCGGTGTATTTTCCAATGTAATTCGATGTATTTTTTACAGTTGCATTATGATTAGATTGAATAGTTTCCACGTTCGTTTTGACAAATTTAAACAGCAGCAAAGTGAAGATTTTGTACACGTATTTTTCACAATTAAAAGATCAGAATTTATATATGATGTACGACCGGCACAAATCGTGGAAAAATTTGTTGCCATTTACAAAGCGTGAACGGATGAAAACCTACCGCGTTAATTTAATTTGAGATTACCATGATGCATGATATAATAAATGTAAATTAAATTTGCATACATTTGCACATTACTCAGAATGGCTTGAAGTATGTCACGATCATTTTCTGAATTCATTTAAGTCCGTCTATCCGTCCACACAAGTTGTAATTTTTTAGATATTTTGGCCTAAAAATCGATGTTATTGAAAATGGTCCGGGTCGGATGACCATTGTCCATATTTATATGGTTTTTAACCCCAAAAAAACGTTGCATTGTTAATATTTTTCGACAAAAAATGGTAAGAAATCACATTTTAGCAAATTAAATATATGTCGGAAAATTTAAATGATGAAAAGGAAAGGTGAATAATTATTTTGTACGAAGTAGTGTAGGCTGCTGTCACTATGCACTTAAAAACCGTGCAACTCTGCAGTAAATTATCGTTATTTTGGCTTATGATAGCCGATTATTATCGACTACATCGTGAAGGGAGAAAACAAAAATGTGCGCCACTTTTACATTCAATTATGCTTTAAAAATGTTAAAAGTTAAAACTAAATAAATTAAAAGAATAGAAAATCGCGAATATGATATAAAAGCCAATTCCCAGCTGCTCATTAATCTCATTAGTCTACGGATAAAAAAACAATAGTAATCGTGTCAACATGATTCCGTTACTAATTTTCGTTCAGTCCTTCTTAGAATGCTTGATGTTTTATTTTCATTATCGTTCTACGTTATTTTCCTTCAACATTGCAAATAAGTCATAAGAAAACAGAGATTGACACTGTGCACTGAAATGCAGTATGAAAAATCTTGAACATAACCGAATACATTGTAAATTATAATATTTATTCTTCTTCTTGCGCGCAGGTTGGTATTGAAAATGGGCCCAATTGGCCTAACGACGCACCTACAGCACTACGTAAAGTGGGGACCACCCGTCTACTTTTCAACAGGAATAAAAAACTGCTTTCTTACTACTATAGTATAGACTATAGCAAATAAATTTACAAAAATTTGAACGTATATTCTAGGGACGATGCCGTAGCGTCATGGAAGAAATTGACCGCGCCTACTCAATATTATAGTGTATCAAAATGTAATTATTTCTTCAATACCCTTATAAGGCGCGGAAACAAGCTTCAAAAACACCATAAAGTATAAAAATTCTTAGGCATTTTTAAATTTGAAATGCAGCTAAATATGTCCGCCTGTTTGTCTGTCTATATGTCTATTTGCGCAGCTTTGTAGCGTATGTGGCAAACATTCTCCCGTTCTTCATAAATCGCTAAACGTTATCTTCCATAAGTTTTGCGAGCAAGGTCACGTCTTTACAGAAATTTTATTTCAAACAAGATGCAGATGAACGAAAAAACGAATTACCGCGTAATTCTCAATAGCCGTTCTCTATAAAGAGATACGAAATGAACGAAGAGCGCAATTTGTAAGGCGCAAGACTTGAATATTTATATTTCATAAACGGAATGCCGAAGAAGAATATTTGCTGTAAATGAAACTCAATCATATCATTCATAGTTTTACTCATTTTTGCTTCTGCTATATGCATAGGTAGGTATATATATATATATATAATGCACATGACCTCAGATGAATGAATGTTGGGGAAGAGCATGATAGATGCTCGCGGCCAACCCCCAGAAAGAATACAATTCAGTTACTAGATTTGTTAGCTCATAAAGAGACATCAAATATTAAACACAATTTTTTTATATTCGTCGTAAAAGTCTAAACGTTTTTCAATGAAAAAATCTTTAAACAACAAATTTTTTACAAATGAAAAAAAAAAATCTTAAAATGTTATAAAATTGAATGAATTAAGCTCAACTTGAAATATAAGAAATGAAAAGAAAATTTAGTTAACATAAAGTTTTTTCTTATTCTGAAGTGAAATTGTCCTAAATACTTCTATGTAACAAACATCTCACTGGCTGTCACAGATTATTTGTAATGTGTTATTGATTTTGCCAAGAGTTTAAGAAAGACAAGAAATAAAAGCAAAATAAAGCAAAGCAGAAAAATAAAAAAAAAAAACAAATATTTACTTAAACGGAAACCGGAAGCTTTACAACCGCAAAAAGAAATTCATAGTATCACCTGAGAACATAAATCACAAACTTTCATATTTCTCTATGCGTTCGTGTGTCTGCTTAAACCGGTTTTGTTAAAAGCCTTTTGTTTTCTTCTTCTTCGAGAAAACAAACTAAAATCGTCGTTTTATAAAATAATAAAAAAGAAGTGTAAAAAGAGCATAAAAATAAAATTTTGCCTATTCCCATAAAGCAAACATATCCTTTTACACGCGCACGTACATAGATTCATATCACAAGTATTCATATTCTTTGTACTTATTTTGTACTAACGCTACTCAAGCTTAAGCGTTTGAGTGACATACAAGAGCTTGACAGTTAAGATCAATAACCTTGTTCTGTGATATCTGCAACGAGAAGGAGAGGAAAAGCCGCAAAAACGCCGTACCACACGAAAATGGAACGTAAATTACTGTACGCCTTTCGGGGCTGGATAGCGTTCGTGGCATTTATGGATTTAGGGACGGCATTTCGTAGTTATATAGAACGCCGTAGCTTTTTGGATCGCGCTGAAACGCAGTTTCTAGAAGGTAAGCACACCTATTTCCCACAAAACATGTTACTCGCTTCCGACCTTGCGCTTGCTTTAAAATCAAAATTTTTCAGAAAAAAAGTAAGTAAAAAAATTATATTCGGGTGTGGCCGACTCGTTTATACCCAGCACCGTTATCCTATAAAAAATTGGAGAGAAGAAAAAATTTATATTTGCATACGCCATAATATGGGATAGGCATTAGCCGATTTTTTTCTATTTTCGTACAATAATTTTGTGAAAATTTATATCGCGTATCTGTTTTAGTTTTGGAGCAAAAAGTAAAAGACACGGAAAGCAAAGGTGCTTTCAATTCTGGTTCTATAGACGTTTGAACATTGTAGGCGTATTGTGTGACCGGTTTTGGCTATTTTCAAATTCCTTTGCATGTTTGTAGGCGAGAAAATGTATTTCACAGACACTACACAGTTGGACAAACGAACAGGCGAACAGACGAACATGCTTAGATGCATTCCGAATACGAAAGTGTTGAAGAGTTTATGTAAATTAAGGGGCTTTTGCGGTTTGGTTCTGCGCGTTATTAACGTATTGATATTCTGCAACATTCTGTAGGCGTGGCCAGTTTCCCACATTTTTATGCAAGTACTACAGCATCACCTACAGAGTATAGATTCATATTTCTGCAGATTTATCTGTTTCAGCTTATGAGTAATGAGCAAAAAATGAATTATTTATTCCTTTTGAAAAAAAGAAGCGTTCTCTGTCTACATGTTGCTGTAGACGTGTCCTTCAACCCATTTGACGCCGATAGCTTCATTTCTGCGGCCTGTGGAATGTTTATAACAGGCATTACACGGATGAATAGACTTGCATAAATCTATTCAAAATTTGATGCTGATCACGAATATACATAGGCCTCTGAAGCTTCCTTCTGGGCGTTATAGGGGTTTTGACAAAACGAATAAGCTCGTTCATCTGTCGGTGATGGGCAGAAAATATTTTAAAACGACGAATTTTAACTTCGTATGTACTTATTTCTGGTTCATTCTAACTCATTAGTTTCGTGGCACAGAGACAGGTACCCTTCTGCTGCCAAAGAAAGAAAACAAAAAATTAAATAAATATTTTCTACTAATTTTTTTATTTGAAAAAGTAATAATCTTTTGTTTTTACAAAATAAATGCTTTTATTTTACATTTTTACATGCCGTAAAACTTGTCGTACAAGAGCGTATTAAATTTGCGCGGATATATGCCATACCTAGAAGGACTTGAGATAAACCCGTCTTTTAATATGCGGATCAACTCAAAAACATTTTCAAACGATCTAAACTTGTCCGTCTGTTTATTCTTTTTGTTGTCTAATAAAATTCTTATTTTTGCCATAAGACTCAAAAATTACTAACTGTTTTTATATGAGCCTACTATTTTGGAACCGTACATTAAAAATTACAGCCCTTGTCGTAAGAATGGTTGCTGTGAAGACATTTAAAAACTGAGGCATGTGTTCAAAACTCAGAACAGTTAATATTTACATCCTATTACCATTATGGATCATTTTTCGTAATAACATACTAAAATTTATACTTTCCTGCTCTATAAAGGGGTCACTTTTTTGAAACTTTTCATGTAGCATAGGATATAAAATATAAGTCGAGATGATCCAAATTTGGCACAGTTAATTTTTTTTATCCTAAATTACTATTATGCTGTGACTACCATTACAAAACATTGAAAATTAGACCTTTTTCTCATATGAACTTCAGTGCGATATAAGAGATGGAGTTCAAAAATTGTCCGAGCTGCTCCAAACTTTTCACACCAATTTAGAGTGTCGAAGTACTACTACATAGTCACTTTTGCTGAGAAATTTTGAAAATTGCAATTTTTTTTCCATACAACAATTTTTAGAATATGGCGTTATTTGGGGAGTGGTCCGGATCCGGCGAGTGAACCGGATCCAAATCATTTTCAATAGCTTTCATTGGATCAAAACACGTCAGTGGGCCTAATCTCATCAAAATATCTCAAAAATTGTGATCCGTAGTTTGAACATAAATTTACACGGATTACGACGGACACACTTAGAATCCTTTTCGGAATCGAGCGGTATAATAAAAGATGGGTCTGTCTTTAGCGCTACTGCGTGTTACATACGTCCTCACAAACCTAATATAGCCTGTACAACAAGTAATGTAGGGTGTAAATATTGAAAACCATTTTCTTTGTAAAGAGCAAGGAAAAACGAAAGAAAAACATTATATTCGGCATTAAATCACCTTATTGAAAACCACTGAAAATATTCGGAATCAGGCATCACTACGGCAAACATGACTAACTTCACAGGGACTCTTTCACTTTTTTTCGAAAAATCAAGGAATGATCCAAATGAACCCACTTTCCATTTAAACTTCCCTAACGTGTACGTATTCACCTTGAAGGGGTTAAATATGTCACTATTAAGTGTTCAAATGGACCTACTAACGGACATACCCATAGGATGCCCAAAGGAATGCTTTTTAATTACAAAATTTGTTAGAAAACTCGAGATAGGAAAGCCAATCACCGCGTGGGGGAATGATCTCGATTAATCGGCTATCTCGGTTCTCGTGTCTTGCTATTGCACTCTTTATGTAAATGAAAAACGTATGGGGGCCCAGGGCTTCTCTGTGTCCTGTAAAGCCAACACAATGGCGATATCAATGACGCATTTAAAAAAATACTCTCTATTTTGTAGGCGATTATACGGTGGCCCGTATAATAGGAATGTATTGTTTATTGAAGGCGATAGCTTTGGTTCACTGTACGCTTTACATTCATTATAAACCGTAAGTAATAGTATGGATTTATGCAACCGTATGATAGAAAATGTAACCTATTCTCCATCACATTTCAGAGTTGTTAGTATGGGTGGCTGTTCTTTAGCAGTAACGATGGTTTTATATCTGACCGAGGCCTTATATTTTCGTTCTTGCACTTTGAACTTTTACGTTATATTTCCCTGCATATTAAACTGTAAGATATTAAACTCTAAAGAATAGTTTTTTGTTTAAATTTTCATTTAAATTTTATAACCGTTCCAGCTCTCACTTTAATGGGTCTCATGTACATACCCAGACGTTTACGACTGTGGGAACCCAATATGGATATTGACGATGAGAATTCACAATTGCTTAAGCAAATGGGTGGTTTTAAACGTAGACGAGGCAAAAAGCCACAATAAATGAATTTATTTCTAATTAATTAGACTTTCATTCGAAAGTCTTAAATTACTATTTCTTTTTTATTCATATTAGCTATTAGTTATTGCCTAATATAACAACTGATATATAATACCAGTATTTGTCCAATTTAATATATATATATATATATATATATTAATATATATATATGTAAGATAATAATAACGAATCAACAACGATTAGGCTTTTAACAGCCATTATTTATACGACGTTTTGCACCCAAAGATTGCTACGAAGTTAGTCTATCTTAATTTATATACGAAACACTATGGATCAATTTTTCTTCTTCTAATATCAACATGAAAACTTCCTTTAGTATATCAGCAAAAAGCAAATAAAAATTTAAAAAAGAAATAAGTAACAGTTATAGTAACTGATTATGTGAGCATAATATATACACAATCTTATATTTTAAGCTTATCTATAAAATCAAATAAGTGCAATAATTTAAAACTTGCTTTAAATTTTTTACATAAATACGTTAAATACTTATACAAATATTATAAGCAATTAAACAATATGTGTTCAAAAGGAAAATCGAACATATTATTATTTACACACCATATAGACAAGAAACAAATTTTTTTTGTTAAATTTATATTTGAAGCAAATGATCTTTTGTAAGCAATAATAGTCGTTACGATTTTTTTAAATCAAAAAAAAAAAGCAAAATAAAAAAGAATTTTTAATCAGATAATAAAAATGTTAACCAAATTGAATAAAGCAGTGCAATTTTTTTAGATATTCTTTGGCTTCTGATAACGATATACATCCCTGTGTTAGAAATTAGTTGTGATGATTGACCAGATCGCACATACAACACTGCGGCTTCTGACATTTAATCAGCGAACTATTATATTATTAAAAAAGGAAAAGATTAAAAATAACATAACTCTGATCAGTTAAAGTTGCTTTTTCACTTAACGGAAAATAAAGAAAGTTTAGATACGTTTGATTGCGGTCCATTTGCTCCATAAATTGGACGACATATTTCTTGTTAAAATTTTTGTGTCGGCCGTACAGCAGTTTTACCGTCTTATATCGGCAAAGTATCAAAAATCAAATATAGCGCGGGTTGCTTGGTTTATTAAAAGGGTAAAGTATGGCTTCCTTTCTTTTAGAAGTCAGTTGTGTGTTAACTTATTAATGTGGCTGAGGTTATGTTAATGAAAATGTTGAACAATTATAAAGTCCCCCGCGATTTTATTCATTGCAAAAAGTCTACACAAATTTGGTTGAAGTCTCTTTTTTTTTTTATAAATTGGATGAAAAATTGCATTTAACTATTTTTGGCACCAATTTGGAATAGCTTCTTTTTTGTCTTACATTCTGAAAAGCATTTCGAATCACAACAAAGTATTTCTCATTTATTAAGGACATAAGTAATTCTTTCGCAATCGCGTTTGTTGATGTATGAGGTCATGTTACTGAAAAATTTGAAGAGTTATGAGATGAGCGGAAAAGAATTATATTTTAATGCTTCCACCCATGTAGTATAGCTATTGTGGTGGTTTGTCTCATTTATTAAGGGCATAAAGTATTGCTTCCTTTGAAAAGTGCAGTTATATGGTAGAAGTTATATTGATGAAACATATAGAAGTATAAAGATAGTCGCGTTTTCATCTATTAAATATTTAGACAATATATTTTTCAAGTACATTGCATAAACAATAGTATTCCACTAATTGAAGCACATCATAAAGAAGATGTATAGAAATCGAAAATTCAACAAAAATACCAAACCCAAAGAGAACCAGCCAACTTTAAATGTAATTAATGAAAACTCGACAATGAAATTATCGGTAAGCAAAAGCAAGGCAAACTAAATATAATTTATAAAATTTTTGAAAAAAATTCGCAGCAAAATCGAAATCGAGCACAAAATGATGTCGAGGAAATGGACGTGCTTAGTAGCGAGGAAAATATACCAGCTTCGCAAGAACCTACTCAGCGTTATCTGTCGCAACGTAGCGCGATAACTGCCACCACTTTAGGCAGAACGCAGTCACGTTTGACTAGCACTTCACAAAGGCCACCAAACACTTATTTCGAACTGGCATTGACAAAAGCCGGTGTGCAGCTAACCGATGATGAAAATTTTGTCTTATGTAAGTGCTTGAAATTATAGATTAAGAAAGAACATTTTTAATTCTTTTAAAATATTTTATAGCTTGTGATCATATAACGTTTGTTAACAGACTGCGTGAGTTATTTAACAAAAACCAAAATTTTCAAGACCATCTTGAAATGTTTAAAAATGGTTTAAAAGCTGCTTGGCCCAAAATGGCCGTTAAGTTACTTAGCGGGTGCACTATCCATATACCCGGTGATGACAATACATATCAATCTCAGGATAATATGATTACTAATTTTTTTATGATTGAATATTTGCGTGAAATTGTGTTGGACTTGCTTTTGGAAAAAATAGAAGAATGTGCTCAACAAAGGTTAGTTAGTTAGTTACTTAGTTGTTAACATATTAAAGGCACAAGTACCCTTTAATCAACTTCTATATTTTCCTTTTGTAAGTAACCAAGCTGAAATTTTTCAACAAAATGGGGTTCCCTTCCTACCTTTAATGCTAGCTCAGTTGTACAACGTTTCTGCATCGCATAGTGATGTAATTTTTGAACGTATTAAGGTTATATTAGAGAAATCTTCGGAGCTTAATAGATGGCATATAATAAGTAATACAAGCTTCATTTTGGATAATAGCAAACATGACGAATTTGCTCAACTAATGATGTAAGTGAAGTGAAAGTTTTCATTTCTTTGCCGAATAAATTATTAATTAGTGACTCTATTCCAGGGACATCCTAACCAATAGTAAGGAGCTATTTCAACCGCCAGGCATAGAGACCTTAAATAATTTAAGTCTAAGTGCGCGCATACAAGCAAAATTGCGGTGCAAAATTTTAGCTTTTATTAAAGAAGATCAATGCCCGCACGAAGTAAGAAAACACATTTGCTCTTGACCATGAAATAACTTTTTTTAAAACGTTTTTTTACAGACCATTCCCAAGTTGGTAAAATTGTTAATGAAAATTTTGGGAGAAGAAAATGAGAATAGCATAAAAGAGGTATAGCGACTGTACATATGTAAGCATAAATGGAAACAAGATGAGAGCATTTCACGTAATTATATACGTGTCTTAGCTAAATCTGGTTGAACTTATCTCAAGTGCTCCATATTGTTTACGTATATTTACGCTTATAAACTGTGATTTTTCTTTTACCTGTTCGCCCTTTTGCTTTGGCAGCTGGTAAATACCCTTCGTGAAATATTAATTTGGTGTGAACATCATACAACAACCTCTTTGGCAAGAGATAAACAGGCACAATTGGAATTATTCAGTAATATAGAAAAGAGCCTAATACGTTCAAAAAAATTCTACACAATATGGCTTAAAACAATTGCTAATCTGACTGCTGCACAGATTAAGTAAGGATATGAAATATAAAATACATAAATCAGCCTCTTAATCTAGAATCTCACCCCTTTTTCTAAGATCTATAGATTTGGTCGTTCTATTGCTATTAATTGACATACGCGAGGACAATACCCTTTACATTGAAAATATCGTAAATATTTCGTAAATATAAACATTATTATTTCATTTAATAAGGAAATTTTTAGTTAAAACATCATAGCAAAAATATGCCTACTTCGATAATACTGGAAATTCGGGACAAATATACACCCATACTGGAACGTCATTGGAATATATTAATGGAGATTTTAAATTGTTTTTTACGAGATAAAAATAAAACCACAGTTGAATTTGCCCAATCAGCTTGCAGGTAAATAAATAAACATAAGGAAACAAATCTTAATTACGGAAAAGAAACTTAAAAAATGTCGCAAATCCTTCTTTTGCTTCATACATATCACGACCAACAAAGGTATATTAAAACTGCTATTTCTTTTAAAACGTATAAAAGTGCATTTTGAGGCTCTGTTTACCATTTACATTCACATCAAATCTAATCTTTCGTTAGCTGTACGGTTTTGTACATAAGTGGCCTTTTAATTCCTTTCCTATAATAATTTGATTCAATCTCTTGCTTGTAGCCGCAATATTTTTCCTTTCCGCTCATTTTGAGCAAATATATTCATCCTTACCTTCATTGGCCTTCACTGGTTGTTTAAAGTTTGCTTTTGGGGCAGAATTAGTTGCTTTGCTGCAAGACTGACTAACAGAAGTTAACAATTCGAAATATGAAAAGAAGCAAATGAAAGAAATCTGCCATAAACACTAAAAAAAAAAAAAGAAGAAAGACGCGGCTTACAAATTTGAATTCGTCTGCCAATGTTTTGTGGAAAAAGTGAGTGTAACAATAATTGAAAAGTCTTAGAGCGAATATTGTTTCCGCAAATTAATCAAAGTTATGTACAAATATGTTGTGGGCTCTTTTGTGGCATGCACTATTAGGGTGCAATCAGCATTATATGTTTGACTTGGGCGAACTAAAACTTCGGAATTTCTGTTTAAATACTAAATATTAAAATATATTTTACAAAAAAAATTTGATTTTTAGTTGTTTGTTCGAAATTTCTGGTTCCGTGCAAAAGTCAATATTGAAGAAACTTTTGGAACTAACTTGCGAACGTTCATCTCAAACTACTGTAAATTTCGCTCTAAAAACGATGCGTGACCTATGGCGACTATATCCCAAGATTTTACATAATTGGGGCACGATATTATTGGTAAAAATCCGTTGACAATTCATTTTTTACATGCCTTTGCATTCACATTTGTGGCGTTCTTTTTAATCATTATTTTAGCCATTTCTGGATCATATTCATGAAATGTCCTTAGCACAAACGCGTATTATTATGGAATTATTGTCGTCTGTCGCTTACCCTATACCCACGCTGGATGAGTGTGACACTTTACAAGATCAACTTGATATATTGGTCAAAAAGCAATTAATTAATAGGAATTCGCTGTAAGTTCCATTCACCATAATTATAAATTTTTATAAAACTCCTATTTCTTCCGCCTTGATAGTGTTAAAAAGCAGGGTATTATTGCTAGTGTCCAGCTAATTGATTGCATAGCCCGTATTGAGGAAACTGCGATAACGTCGGACGATTTTGAAACTAGTTTTAATACAGCTGATGATTTACCCGATGGCAGAGGCAAGATAGCGGCCAATTATTTAAGTAAGTTCACTGTGATATTTATAACCTGCACCACCTAGCGAGTATATAATACATAAAAGCTTCGTTGATATTAATCTTAAAGCCAATCTCTTTATTTTCTTGTTTGTTTGTCCAACTCAGTGAAAAAGCATGAAATGCTATTCGACTTTCCTTCGATTTTTTTTTACTGAAAAACTAAGTTGTTGTGATGTGGTGTAGTGTACTCAATGGCCAGTATCACCTTGTGATCTTCAAACTTTGTTTTTAAATTTTAATAACTTCATTATATTGAATTCTAGTGCGCACGCAAACTTCGACTATGTACTCCCCAGAGCTTCTGGCTTTATTCTACGATGAGTTGGCGATCGTATGTTGTGCTAAAAAAAGCGATCGTGCAAATAACTTGCTCCTTGATAAGAATTTTGTTATTTGGGTATGTGGACTTATGACTGATTGTTTTCAAACTAGCTTCGTTCCTGACCACCATCTCGAGAAAATAGAGTAAGTATTTCCGTATATAAATTTTTATGCTCTCTTGTCAATAATGTCAAGTGTAATCTCATTGCAGCGGCATAAACTTGTGTTATATGAAGTGCATAAATGCTTCAAGTGATATTACGAATAGCGAACAAAGCGAATTATCAACGATTGCCATAAACATAGGAGAGCTGGTTTTAAAACCTAGTAACGAGTAAGTTTGGATATTATGTTATATTAACTTTTACCACTTTGGGCGGCTAGAAATATTCCGATATTTCTTTTTCCTTTTTTTCAAAAATTATAACTGAAGCGATTTAATCGCAACCGTCCGTTTTCGAAAACGAAAATAAAACGCTATCACATGTAGCACTCGAGAGGCACTAAATCTTGCTCATATAAAACGCCCTGGTTACTTTAAGGAAGTGGAAGAAAGTAATTTAAAGAAGTGCACCCAGTTTTGCGGGAAAGTGACTGACGTCTATGTTTGATTTTAAGCGAGTTCTTTCCAGTAGTTAATCACGCTCGTTTTCTACTTTCATTTCAAAAGAAATATTTTTCTATTCGATTTTATCTAATCAAAGGGATATTCAGAACGTCGGAGTAATTTTTTGAGTTTCGTCCGCCCGTAGCTAAAAATCGAAAAAGCAATTAAATCAGATAAACGAGGTGGTCGTGGAACATGTGCATTTGAGGTCGCAAAATTTTGCAAAGCAGAACAAAAACTATACAATGCGAATTATTGCGGAGAATGAAGCAACAACCTCCTCAATTCCATGAAAATAACCTAAAACTCAAATTATCCTTGCCGACTTTTCGGCAGAAAAAATTCATAACGCATCACATCACAACAATCGATAGCTTTACTCGTAACTACTTTTAAGTCGCAGCACCAACATCTAACAGAAAATTTTACTTACCTTCTTTCATATAATTATTTCAAATGGGTGGAATATAGTTTTACACTTTATTTCAGGGCATCGTCCTCCATCTTAGTATTAGCAACGTTATTCAACTTAGTGCGAGTCTTGAAAATGCAGCGTTACGAAGGCAGCTTGGAGAGTATCAATGCATTGCTCGGTTGCGCCATTATTCTGCCAGATTTCTTCGACGATCCTGATTTGGACTCTATATTTAATGATTACGAAGAGCCAATGCAAAAGAAGATCTTAGACATTTACTTTCACTGCGTCAACTGGATGCGGGAAACAGTGAGTTCATTTGTTACCCAACGCGACGCAATGGTACGTACAAAAGTACTGCAGCGTTTAGTTGACATAATGAAAACTGAAAATAAAATTTACGAGATGCTAGTAAAGGCCCCAATAGATTACACACCACCCCAATGTCAATTTACGTATTCATCCAAGGAAACGAGTCTGAACATAAAAAGTGAGTAAATGAAAAAAATGGGAATAATATAGTTAAGAGGGACCGTTCAGTACCACGAACTACTAAATTCATTTTCGTCCTATGGTGCAAATGTAAATGGGCCGGTGAGCCTAGCTTTTAAAAATACCTATACATAGGAAAACGGCCGAAAATGCAGCAACAAATTTATAAATCAAAAAACTATTTTTGATTAATTTTCGCCATGAAATACTACAAGCTAAACCTTGTTGTCATGTAAAATAGTACCTTATCTAAAATGTCCGCACGGAAGGGGATACATTTGAAATAGAACCATCTTCTGCCAATTTTCGGTATTATGGCAAATGCGATATTTTGTCGAAAACTATTAAACTTTGGCGTTTTTTTTCTATAAACACTTCTCAGATAGGACGTTATAAGCGGTTGCAGTTCTAAAAATGATCCGATACGAATTTCAATATGGGCAAAAATATGCCAGTTTATTGTACATAATTTCATAGAAAAGATGTAAAAATACACAAAAAGTTACTCTGATTTTAAGGAATCACAACATCCACAATATTCTTTAATGATCAGATATTTTGTTTCTTTGAAGAGTGTACTCTATTTTTATGATATCTAGAATAGAGTGCACATTAGTATGCTTTTAGAGCATCAAATATGTGCATAATACGTAGAAATAGCTATTATTAATACAATTTTTGACTTAAGAAGTCGGAGAAGGGATACTTTTTAAGTCTTTTTTTCTATTAAATCTGTAACGTTTATTTTAGGTTGTTTTAGCAATGTTTTTTTTTTTTCACGTACGTGATCTCTTAGTCACGCGTTCGTTAAGAGCACCACATTATTGATTCAATATATTGCCATGTTTTCTGTTTATTATGAAAACTGGTCTATGAAAAACCTCTTTCAGATAATCTTCTATCGTTTCGGCAGATGAAACTATTATTCTACATCGGGATTCCACGAAATTATCTTACGTTTTAAGAAATTACTTTAAAGGAAGATTGTAAGTTCGTAGATAAATTTGTATCAATAAATCAATTTTGAATCAAAAGCTTGGAGTCAGATCCTAGACATATCTATCAAGTATCGTTCCCGCAAATTTAGACGCACCATTCGAAGTGTAATGGAAGTGAGAAATAATTTCTTATAGTACCACGGATTATTTTCTATACTATAATTATGATACAATTTATCTTTTATTATAAACAAAAAAAAAAAAAAAAAAAAACGCCGATGGTCCTCAAGCCCATAGATTTGTGGTTTCAATTTCTTGACAAATGAAAGTTTATCTCAATTTTACAATTTGCTTATTTAATTACACTGTTTTGTGTTTGTGTGGGAATGATGCGAATACATCAAGTTATTCTAAGTGTCGCAGCATTCGCAAACGTTAAATATATACTACACATATAACAAGTTGGTCGAAGTATAAGCACAAATTTATACAAATAAATGTCTTTGCACTTAGAAAAAGGCAAGGGGCGACCTGCTGAACTTGCTAACAGAGCAGATGTTGCAACCAAAGCCAAGAAGCCTAGAGCCAATCAGAAACATTCGGAAACTGCTCTCCCAAATGAAACTTTCGCTAACGATACCTTACGTACTGTTACGAAAAGCGTTAGCAAACCCAAAATTTCTACTAAATATAATTTCGAAAATTTATATGGACCTAAAGAGATCTACAGGTAAAATTTTATTGTATTCACTTGAAATATAATATTTGTAATATTACAATAAAAACATAGGCAATTGGACACCAGTATTATATTGATTTTAAAGGAGAAACTTAACTTGAGTTACCCGCTGCCGGCGGAGAGAGTGGGCGCGGAAATAGGTTTACTAGAATTACGATTCGTTTTATCCGATATCGTTAGTAAACTAGAATCGGTTGTCGGTATACAAAAATTTCAAACCGAAAGCCATTTACAATATGTAGCCCATCCCGATTACTTCGTTTGCGATCTTTCGCACTTTATGCGGATTATTGAGGAGAATATGAAAAAGGTGCGCCTGACTATTCTATTTAATGTTTATGCTAAACATATTAAATTTATAACCATTCTCACAGATTTCAGTCGTCCTTAACAGTAAATTGGAGCAAGTTCAACGTGTCTACAGTCACGCAGATTTATTTACGGAAGAATTGAATTTGTTAAAAGCTTGCTTCAGTTTATCCCTGCGTCTGTTAGTCGCCTATTTCTCATGGTCCCAATGGTTTGCTAACGAACACCATATTAATAAGTTGAAAAGTATTACTTAAATTTGAAATATTTTTACTTTAGTCAATGATATATGTTTATGTGTATACCCTTTTTTGAAGAATCACTTCTTGTATTCATGGACGCAAGCAACGCTCAGCATTTGTATGGTAAATCTGTTGCTGTTGCTGTCTTGGCTGCAGAAGCTTTCGATTATTTAACGGCATACGAAAATTGTGTTATTGACTTAAAATCGGCCGTCAATCTTTACCAATTAATGCTTCTACTAAACGCTCTTTCTGAAAAGGAGGCTAAAGAAAAACAAGCCCAAGATATGCGTAAGTATTTCTACGGTATTTTTAAAGATTTGTTATACATATATCGCTTAGTGTGGGAGTCTGTCGATAATTGTCGCAATTGTGCTATCACGCTCTAACGCTACCAATAAGACAGAGAAAACGAAAAAATACTTCAACAAAAACTTAGCTCTTCACGAGTAGTGATTGCGAGCTATAAAGGGGTCCAAATATTTTCATCCTCTATACTAGTCGTGAGATCAGAAGATGAGAGAGATATTTTTGAAGTATAAAGTTAATGAAAATTTAATAACAAACTTCCTTTTTTTCAAATTCCCAAAGTCCGCGAAGGGGATAGATATTTGGAAATTGAAAGAGCTTAAACTAGGGAAGGTGGTCTAAATTAAATGGAGCGAAAGTTTGAGTACAATTTCATCGCTCTTTTTTTTTTATAGAGCGGCTTCGCTTCAATTTGGTCAAAAACCATTTGAATTTTTCAAATTCTAGATTAATATGAAGAAAAGAAAGCCCTCTCATGTACGCTTCCAGAACTACGTGTTTTTACTTTTGCTTACCAGAAGTGAAAATCGCAACGTAAGATTTTAATATATTCCAAGCATCAACTAATTTAAACATTTTCTCTATTGGGTCCTTTGCGGTAATCTACAATAAGTTTAAGAAATGGTGGGCGTAGAATGCACGCAATGTCATGACAAACGCCTGCAAGCCGATGTCTAAACTTATAGATTTCTTCACATTCTCTGGTTTTCATTTTATGTCAGCGCCTTGTGCGTTTGCGTCACTTAAAAAGTTTCAGCAGTGCATTTATGCATTTTCGTATTCAGGTTCACTGTGTCGAACTTTATTGTGCCGCAAATGGTTCAGCTACGAAGGCAGTTTAGAAAAAGGTGCGCAATGTAATATCTTTTTGGACGAATTGGTTAAAGGATTTCTTAAAGATTCCGATTTTCGTCGGCAACGGGAAATATTGCGCATTGTACGTGAGGAATCAAAACATCTAAATGGCAAAGATTGTTCTCTAAAATCATTCCCGAATATTAAAAAGTAAGTTTAAACTATTGTGCTGCGGTCGAAATTTATAAAAAATTCCATAAATTTTAGAGCAAATTTCCCATTATTTTTTCGTGGCCTCTGTGAAATTTTGGTTTCTTCATTAAAAGTAGCCGTAAGTGATGCAAAATCGGCGACTAATCAATTAAGTGTATGGGAGTCCAGTTGCAAGCTATTGAATATGCTACTAGAAATAGTACAAAGCTCAGATGTTCCAAGAAATTTTCAAATTTTCGTTAAGGTACTTGCTTATATTCCGTAATTATTAGTATTGAAAAAACCCTGAAAGTAGTTGCAATGATCTTAAAAATAATGCCTTATCTTCTTCTCCTTATCTTTTTGTTGACTTCTAAAAAATTTGAACGCAATTTTTTTTTTTTCAGTATTCTCATCTTTATTTAAAAGTTACTGTGCAAGATGGTTTAAAAGTATTTGAGAAATATTTAAGACAAAATCCTGAACAGGTTTGTGAACTGTTGAAGAATATGCAGATCACCACAAGGTATTTGCATCATTTATGTTGCCATTCCAAAGTAAGTCAGTTTTTTTTTTTCGATTTATAACATTCACAAACTTGAGCAATTTCGTTACTTTTTCCGGTAGGCAGCACTTAATACTGCCATTATTAGTCAAATACCCTCACTGCGGGAGACTGTGGAGAATTATATATTTCGAGTTAAGGCGTTGTTAACGGCTAATAATTGTGGATCAGTATTTCTTCTGGGTAATTTGAAAAACAAGGACTTGCACGGCGATGAGCTTTTATCACAAGTAAGTTCAGCCTGCTGGCAAAGCTCTGTTGGA
The DNA here is from genome assembly GCF_014805625.2 of Glossina fuscipes. Lineage (NCBI taxonomy): Eukaryota > Metazoa > Arthropoda > Insecta > Diptera > Glossinidae > Glossina > Glossina fuscipes. The sequence continues at coordinate 201,277 of NW_023998470.1, forward strand.
TCTTGTTCTTATATTTCGAATACATCTTCTATCCAATGTTTAGACTGCTTCCTTAGGCAGTACTGTTTCCACGGCACAGAACAGCGATGAAGAAATTCCCGATGATGATACAAGTATTGATGAAACAATCGCGGATAATGACGACATCGGCATTTCCCACGACAATGGCAGTAAATCATCAACTCGCAGTAGATGTTTTTAACCAAAAAAAAAAAAAAAAGAAGGTAATTATCTACCGTATTTTGTACTTTTCCATTAAAATCGTTTACCTGTTTTTTTTCGTTATTAAATTTTGTTTTTGTGCTTTTGATATTATATATAAGACTGTCGAGTTTTTTTATACCCGCCGCTGCAAGAGGTGAGTATACTTATTTCATTTTCCTCCATAACGTATGTAACATTCAAAAGGAAGCTTCAGAGACCCTATAAAGTGTATATGTTCCTGATGAGCGTGAAATTCTGAGTTGATTTAGCCATGTCTGTTTGGAGGGTTGTGTTGTTGGCACTCTCCTGGTATCTTAAAGGCACTCAAGACAGAATGTTTAAAACTATTTTGTACCCTCCTCAAATGAAGATATATTATCTGCCTAAGAATGGGTTAATTTTAAAATGAATACAGTATACAGTATGTGTATCAAATAAAAAAACTTGGAGAGTAGAATGCGAAAAGCACAGTGGTGAGGTGGGTATGCGAGATTATTTAAACGGTGTCGGAAACACAAAAGCCCAGAGCGCTTAGAAAAAATTGCAAATCTTACGCCCCAAGTCTTTTTGTAAGAAAATAATTAATGCACTTACCTTGACCTTCTATTCTTCTAGCATTCTTACTTAATAATCGTATCGAGGCAATTATTAAGAAAATAAATACCATATGCTTAGCTTTACCCATTCTATGCTCCAATCCCTTTTATTTGATGCTCACTCTGACACAAAGGAAGTGACAAAAGAGTTTATGAAATATCTTGGACGTTCTGATAAATAAATTTAAAATAACCTCACTCTATTAAGGGTTAAATATTCGAATAAACGTATATTAAAATCCAGCAAAAAAGTTACATTCATCTTAAGGCAAAGCTTAGATATCCAGTAACTTATGCGTTCTTCACCCATTGTGAGTTAACGATTCTACAGTTTATCGAATGAGTTTATTGATTAAATAATTTTGGTATAAGGTTTTAAATTGTTTTCACAGAGACAGCGAGAGAGAGAGATAGGGACGTGGTTGATGTGGTCCTGGAGTAGGCTCCTGATAAGCCGGAGTAGCTGGCGAACTCTTATTCCCGTTAGCCCGATTAGACATATCACTGAAAGATTTAATAGATAAATCAATTTTTTATTAAATTTGACCATGGAATCTTACTATTGCTCAGCTGCTTGGCTGGACATGCCCTGAGAGCCTTTAATAATATCCTTGGCGCGATGGTCACATCTCTTGCGGAAACCAGTGCGTTCATACTTCGGCAACCATCTTTCGGGATCTGGTGGTATCTCAGCATTATAATTTTTGGGTAGTTTGCTTTTCCGCTTCCGTTTATGACACTTTTTCTTTTCAACCACTGGCGTGCCAGGCGACTGGTCAATTTTCGCATTTGCCGATTTCTTCGCGGCTTTGGTGGACATTACCCAGTTGGCCGCTTCTTCTGCCTTGCGTCTACTCTCACGGATTGATATCACCATTTCGGTTCCTAATATGTGTAGCCGGCGAAATTCAAAACGAACAGGGCAAAGCAACTAGCTTTTCTCGCCAATTCGATTCGGCCCCCGCCGAATATAACTTTCTTAGTTTAGTTTGTAGTTATGACTGCTTGAATTTTCTGAGCGTTTTTAGATAGTGAAATTTTGGAGTTGTTGAGTACTTCATTTAATATCATCTCGCCCCAAAATCATTCCCACCCATTTCTACCTACCTATGAGCAGTCTTTTCCCACTTGTAATATGCCAAATGAATTCGTAGGGAGGAAAATTTATCAATATTTAAACTTCTACGTTTGTTTACGAAATTTTGGACGATTGATGTTTAAGATTAAGTTTTAAGATATCTTCACATCCTCTTGCTCCCTACGATGAGCAACTACTTTATATCTTCACAAAGAAGCGCAATTAAAAGAAAGAAAAATGAACAAACGTGTTCAAAAAATCCAGCGCTAGAGATAAAGTCGGAGGAATAACAAAATAACTACGAACAGACACAAATGACAGGAAACATCCTTTGATAGAGGATAAAACCAAACGCACAAATTTGCAATTTTATCAACGGCTTAATCTGCGTAGTATCAATGCCTAAGTGTCAATCGGGCGATAATGAGGATGACGGCGTAGGGGCTGGCATATAAACTACTGCAAAGGGTTTAGAAAATTCTCAAGATTCCTCGTTAAGTCATACAAATGAAAATAATCGTGCAAAAGAACCTCAAAAGTATATTTGTGATATGTATGGCGATATTCATACCAGTGTACAAACATCTTTGGTTGTCGGATGTACCAACGCCACGAACGACGGCGTCTACCACATTATCATTATAAGAGGCCAGCTTTGCCAATTCTCCAGCATCCGAAGCGTCAGGAGACGTGGAAGGCGACAGTATTTAATTTCCTTAATTACTTAATATTGTGAGATGTAACATCTCCTGATTCTATGCTGTAAGGACAATTGATTTTTTATGATATATAAAATCTTCAATGACAACAGAATCCAAAGGAAAGCATGTTTGTCCTTAAATTTCCTAAAAAGGGCACAGATTAAGCTTTTTTATCTTTCTTTTCTAATTGGTCATTACTATCAACATGACGTGTGGATTCGAGCGATATTTTCCGGTAAGGCTTTTCGTACTGCATGTGCGTCCGCGGGTTCGATGCCTTTATGGTAATCTTCGCTAGTTCGAACAATTTCAAAACCAAATTTCTTATAAAATTCAATTGCACCATATTTGTTAACTTGAACATGTCATATGGAAATATGGTTAGATATGCTCGTATTTTATTTCTTATATATTTTATTCATCATATATCAACCATATTTTCTTCATGCTTGTTCTCACATTTAAAAAAAAACGATATGCTGAGAATAGAGAGAGTATAGAGTTGCCGTAATGAATCGTTAAACCATCTCGTGAAGAAGAAGAACAAAGTTATTCATCTGTTCGTAGTGTACTGTTAAAAACGGAAGAGGTAACCTCGTCCTAAATCGAAAAAAAATGAAATTTTCGGTTTTTCCCTAAAACGTAACGGCCCCAAATTTACAAATACCTTAAAAAGAACAAATTGTTGGCTTTCTAATCCGTGTTTCGGTTACGAGTTCATTAGACCGAATTACATCCAGTTTTAGAAATTTGGACTCTACAACCGATGGTTGTAGCACGCTCGAACTTTAGCAATTTTTGCAGTTCCCAACCAGCAACGCGTAGATAGACGGACCAATTCATTCTGGTCTATCAAATCTGATTTCTATATTCCTTACAAGATCTCAACATTATAAATTAAATGGCGAAGGAAAGCTAGTTTTTATCTTCCGCTCTATACATTAGATCAAGTACAATTTTTAATGTTAATAAATTTATTTATATTTAGTTTATAACGTTTTATATAGCAAATAGAAAACAAATCGTTATTCAATTTATTTTTTGATTAAAGTTTTTATTTTACTCGATATGTTAATTCATATTTTATAAAGAAATATTATAATCACAAAAGCAATAATAATAAAACAATACTCCTTTTAAACAAAATACAAAGTAAGAATAAATAAATTTGTTTGATAATTCGTTTGCAAGCAAGCAACGAAAGTATGTACATATATACACTTCAAACGCATTTAGCATTGCTCTGTATAATAATTCTGTCTCTGTTCTGCACATATCTTCGAAATACGTGTTCAGTATACAGCTTTTGGTCGAAAGTTCTCGAAAGGTTTGTATGATAATTTCGTGTCTGTTCTACATACCTGTTGTATATACAAGTTCTAACTTTTGTATAAAAGCTCCCCGACAATGAAAAATATCCCAGATGAAAAATTTCGCCGTTCATGAAAATTCATCGAAAAATTTGCTACATACAAATATACTGCTTGTTTTTCATACAAGCAAATTTTTATGTATACCATAGCGCATATTCACACAGAATTGCATATGTTTCCCGTTTACAAACGTTTATTATTATTTAATAAACTTTTATTAATTTTTGGGTTTTTAAGTTTAGCACATGCTGCTTACTCAACTCTTGAAGATTTCATGATATCTGTGACCTGAATAACGGTACCGCTTCTTGCGGATTACGGTGTTTTGTATGTTAACATAGTTTTAAAATACGTTGTCATTGCCTTTTGACTTGTCTACAATGTCTTGTGCTTTAATAAATATTATAAATGTGTACAAAAATATTGTTTTAATTAAAAAATGACGAATATTGCGTTTTTTTTTTCTAAAAGTATAATCAAATCTGATCTGAGAAACAGAGTGATTTTGCGAATAAGTTTCTGATTTATCTAAGCGGAGATTTTTACCACTTTAACACACTCCGGGAGGAAATTTCTAATTCATCTAAGCGGGGATTTATACCACTTAAAAGACTTGCAGAAAAATTTCTTATGTATCAGAAATGATGAGTGGCAATGATGTAACCAACAAAAACAGAAATGTTACAGAAAATGAATTTTGCTAAATTTTTCACTTACTCACAAACTAGACGGGAAAAAGGAGATATTTTGCAACGAATAAGTACAAGATTTTTGTAGATGCGCAATAAAAATTCTAATCTTGGCAGTTAATACATTTGCTTCATCCAGAAATTTACAACGTTCAAAGGACTTAAGACAAACCAATCTCTTATCATACCCTACATCGCTTGTGGTACAAGGGTTGAAATCTTTGAAATATTTTGACAAAATACGGGACACTGACCTGTTTTGCCGCAAAAGCGCAAATTACACAAGTCCAAATCTTGCCAGAATTTCTTTCGAACTTATTACACTTAACTGCCTTTAATAAAACACTTGACTGTATTCCTTTGGGCACGTTTAAGTAACCCTATATGCTTTATATTTTATTCAAAATAAATGTTTATTAAATTTTTCTTTTTGTATTTTATTTTCATTCGTGAATTTTTACTTTCTTATTTATTAAATATATATTTATTTTGTTTGGGTATTTTGTAAGTGTTCTATAACTATATGTATCATATAAAATAATGGAAAAACGTAAAATGGAACAAAGGCGATTTGATAAAAAATCAAACTTTAAACATATTAAAATGAAACATTTCATATATAGATGAAAAAAAAAAAAAAAATTGCTTTACATATAAAGACATGAAATATTTTAATTGAAATTGAAATTCAAATAATAAAAGTGAATGATCGACAATAAAAAAAGAAATATATTAATAATTTGCGATCTCTCCTGACTTGGAAGTCTCCTTAGAGATCTTATTACTATTATCTATATATATATAAATGTATTTTAACAACAACATTAACTCTAACAAAATAAAAGCTATGCTTCACATTTAACACGCTTGCCGTTCGCGTGGACATTAAATGACAGCTATATTACAAATTACACGGTTTGACAACTTAAATTCTAAAGTCTAAATTCTTAAATAGTGTTTTTATATGGCTGCCTTCCAGCATTTATATAACTCATCGATGGGGGAGGCTTGACTTAGGTACATTGATGTGAATCTTAACGTTTGAATCGAATTAGTTGAAAAAAGAAAAAGCAGATACAGAAATGTATTTAAAAAAAATCATGAGATGCTCTTAGTGTTCGCACATTTAAACCTAAGGGTCGCTACTAAAATGTCGACGTTTCAAAGCCTTGGTTAATTTAGTTTCCATTTTGCGTTGGGTTTCTAAAATTCTTTCCAATTCGTTATGTTTGATTTGTAATTCTTTTTCTTCTTCAATTAATCTCAATTCTCGATCTTTATTCTTTAGACGCGACTTGCGACTAGCTTCGTTATTTTTATAACGATCCAGCATCTTTTGTCTTTCGCTTTTGCTCATGCTATTTAGTTTCGATTCATCTGGGATATCGCTATGCATTTTGGCGGGCCGACCCCGTCTTCGTTTAGTGGATACCGAATCTAAAGGGTATTGCTGATTCTGTGTTTTAGACGAGCAAGGTGAATTTGAGTCATCAGTAAAAGCACTTTGATTAGTGGCCGAAAAGGAACTGCAGGGCGTTGGTGGTAAATAGTCCTCTGTATTGTCACTTAACTCCGAAAATCCCGAGCAACTATCCTCAAGCTGCTTCTTTATGGTATCTACTGATTGTACATTAATTACTGTTGCCTATAAAAAAAAAAAAACACGTATAAAATATATGAATATAATACGTTACAGTTGGAATAAATTACAAATAAATATTAAGGGACTCTAGGAACGTCGTGACCGTCTTTAGCAAGCTCTTGTTAGTCAGTCTTTTCATTCGAACGTTCATTATATTAATTTTTTCTCGTTAATTACGATGCCACGACCCCACACATCATCTTAACGTTTGACAATTTTTATGGATAATATACATAAAACAAGAATTTCTAGCAACAAGAAAAATAAAGCTTTGCACTAATCTACCCTTTGCTTGAATCCACTCGAAACACTAAGGAACGCTTCAAGAAAACTAATCCTTTGTTTGCGATGTAGTACAGAAAAGTGACAAAATTGTTGTAATATATCGAAAAAAGAAAATCAACTATCGGTGTTTAAACTAAGTCGAGATTCTCCACAGTGCACTCGCAATGTAACGAATGTAATAAAAATTCGAGTATGGCAGACGGTAAAGTAATCAGTAAGAAATCAAAAACAAGACCAATTACCTCAGAAAAGTCTTGCGTTATATATTCGATTACTGAAGGCGTATCCAAGGTTAAAGCAGCCGCATTATTTTCTGAATTAGAAACTCTTTTTATATCCAAAAAAAGTTTCCTTTTTGATGGTTGTTCCCCTATTGCTGTTGATGGAATTTCGGTTGAGGTACGTTTTGTGGATGTCCGGCAAGTGGTACTGGCTGTTGGTTCAATTGTTTCGTTTTCATTTAGGCAACTGACAAAACATTCGGTAGAATTGTTAAGGTAATCTGGTGCCATTTCCATGGGCACATCATCCGGCAATAAGTCATAATCAAATGTTAAAGGTTCGGCTTTAGATATTTCATCTTTTAAATGTTTATGTTGTTCAACCGATGTAAAGTGATTTGTAAATAAGATGTCATTCGGCTGCGAGTTAAGGAAGCATTGGCTAAGCGATAATTCATCGTTATTCATGACGGCGATAGGTGGTTCCGTAATCTCGTTAAACATATTTTCTTCTCGCAACTCATCCATAAGCACTGTCTCATCATATTGACTACTTGGTAAAATTTTGAAGAGTGATTCTGTACCATAATCACTAACGTCATCGCCAAAGATTATATTAGCCTCCATTTTGCTTTGATTGTTGCTGTTATTATTAATTGCGGTATTTACTGTTGTGCTGCTGTAGCTGTTAGTGTTATTATTTTTGTTGTTATTGTTGTTGTTGTTTTTATCAAATTGTAAGATATTGATGTTGTTATTCTTGTTGCTAATTACGTGATCATCCGATCCAATATCCGAAACAAACAGTAATTCGTTCAGCAGATCTTCTTCGTTTTTCATACAATGTTCAGATGACTGTTGCTCCCTATGTAGAACTATTGATTTCTCATTTGAACATTGTGGTTGTTGTTGTTGTTGATTGTTGAGCGAATGTTGATGTTCTTTGGAAATTGGGCCAAAATCAAAATCGAAATTTTCAAAAATTTCACTCGTATTCCGCACATTTCCTTTTACATTGCACGGCTCACTGATAATGTTTATATTCTGGTTGGTAGTATTATAACTGTTGGTGTTGTTGTTGTTAAATATATTAAAATTATCTCCGATAGTTGATTGTATGTTGTCGACCGACGAAGTTTTTCTAATATATTCTATAAGAAAATGTATATATATACATATATATATAAATATTGTATTAGTTTATGAATTATTATGCAAAGTCCAAAGAAAAACTAGTCGGGTTTAAAGAAACCGTCAAAATTTTACATGTCCACAGGTAAGATATTGAGGTGGTGTTTTTATACGAGTTTAATCTAAAAAATATTTTTATATCTGCAGCTTAAACCTAACCCGTTTATAATAAAGGTCAAAAACGTTTTATTTCCCGCATGTAATTATGCTAAAAAAGTTTAATATTAAATCTAAAGAGAAGCTAATTGCTTATTTTCGAGAGTATAACATTTTCATAAGAAACCCTACGAGAATCAATAGTTCAAATAATTTGAATGAATATGATATATAAGGATTGTTAAAAGTTATTTCAACTTTTTTCATTTTTTACCCGTGGAGGCGCTAAAGGATATTAATTTTGCCCTTTGCGTTTGAAAAGCCTGGAAATCCTAGCGTCGGATCGCTTAGCTTGTCTTCTATTGTACATAAAAACTCATAACCAAAAAAATTAGGAAAGAAACTACTATCTAGTTGATCAAATTAGAATGCGAAAGTAAGAGGCCTATTAAAGGCTGCCGCTAGTAGCTAGCTATATGATAGCTAAATATCGGCTTGAAATTTCACACAAATACTTATAAGAATTGTTCAAGCAATTTATGTATAAATAAGGCCACTGTTAAAGGCAACAAACAGCCGTTGACAGTTTTATGTATACCTTTCAGGATCTGCCACGTTCAGACAACTACAACTATCTTATTGACTATTCATAAAGCGAAATATAAATGATCCGAACTTTGAAAATCTTTCACAGTAAGCAAAGTACAAAAGACGATAAATTAATATATTAGTTTGTTGTTCATTTTAATCTGGTTTTTGTTATGGGAAGGATGTGCAAATATTGTCCATCTAACATTTTCCTCAGAGGTTTTCTTCAATTAGCAAATTGTCTGCAAATTTTCATTAATTTGTTTCATTTTATTCCTACATTGCGTTTCCTTAATATTTTGTTTCTTTTTTATGTCGTTGTTGTGTTGTTGATGCATTTTATTTTGAAAAATATTTTGTAATTGTAATTTCTTTCCTTTCAAAATTTATTTACTTTATATTCATTTCTTTGAATATTTATATTTACTCATTAATTTCCTTTTTACAGGCAACATTTTAGTCGTAAATCGCATTAATTGCTTATGTTTCGTAGCATAATTTTAGGGAAATGAATATTTGTTCGTTTACATTTATCTTTCAATTGGTTTTCGCAACTAGTCGTTGTAGCAGAGGTCAAGAACAAGAGTTTTGCCGTATGAGCGGGACGGATATATGATTAGAAAAGTAGTAAAAAAAAAGAGAATCTTTTACAATAAATATTGTGAAATTAGCCAAGTTCAAGCATGATCTTAGCACATAACACAGGAAGATATCATTTTGCTGAACTTTTCCTCAAAGCAAATAAATTATGAAAAAAAAAACAATTGGGAAAACTATTTACAAAAATAAATTTAAAAAAAAAAAAAGTAAATAATTATTTTCTGCAAAAGCACCGCTAACATATTTATTTACTTCGCTCCGTTGCCAAAACAACAATTGAGATTTCTTTGTTTAATATATTCACATATAAAAGTCTGTCTGTAACTCATTGAAGACAAACACTAAAAACAATAGTTAAAAATTCTTATTTCCTTTTTTCCAATTATGGACAGACAAAACATATATATGTACATATTTAAAAATTATATGAGGCAAGAAAACTTTTTCAAACATAAATTCATCATGCTTTTTTTTTTTTTTTTTTTAAAAAAGGGTTTGTTTTAAAAACTGCATATTAAAATTGATACTTAAAGTATTATTAGAATATGAAAATAAGATTTATTTTTTACCAATAATCGTCCGTTCGTTTGTGCAAGGTGGTGCGAGCAGCAACAAATAACTGTGTTTATTGCCTCACTAACATCGAATTTTATACATATGTTTGTGTTAAATGAGAATCTATAAGATCCCGTATTCTCTCTCCCTCTCTTTTATGATGAATGCTCTCTCCCATTTCTCCTTCTCGCTCTCAATCTCAATTTTGTACAATAATGTCTTGTTTTTGTTCGAAAGAAAAGATACACAAATCTTTTGCTTTTTTACTGATGTTTCGCGTAAGGCAAGTGTGCACGTTTGAACATGCACTATCCTATCCAGGACAAGAATAAACGGTTGATCGTTCAATAGAGAAATACGTATGAATTATTTAAAAAAGTATTGGTCTTTGAAGGGCATAAAATTCATTTTGATTCATAATTAACTTGTTTTATTATTATTCCATTTAATTTAATTTAATTAATGTTCCTTCTGTACCTTTTTTTTCTATTAGGATGGATGAGTTGATCGAGAAAGTTGTATTTACATTTAAGCCAAATTTATTGGATTTACCATTAAGTAAAGTTTGTACGTTGTTAATAATACTAAACGCAAGAACAATTTTGCAATTATCGGAATATTCGGGAAACATTTGTGATTATGTTCAATCATAAAGACTCGATTTTTTATCTTCAGCCTACGAATTTGAGAGATGTAAAAATTTATGAAGGGGCAAATAACATGGAAATAATTGTTGAATATCGTTATATTTTGAGAAGTAATTCGGTATATTTACATAGATAATAAAATGAAATTTAATACCCAAGTTTACCAAGTTCAAACAAAAGATAAAGCATTGCCATATTTATTTCGTTCGTTCGATCGTTATCGACAAAAACGTTAGAAACTTTTATTTTCGGCATTGTTGCTGCAATTGTTGCTTTGCTATGCTATGCATTTTCGTAATTTTCAAGTGCGATGTTTCACATTAAACGCAGAGTACAGACGTATATGTTCCAAGACATTGTCTTAGCTTTCTCCCTCATTTGGTTGTGAACTTGTGAATTTTGATAGTGCGACAGACCGAAGGGCAGACGTTTTTATAATAACCACACGTCTGTGTGTGCGTTACAACTTTCGAGAATTATTTACCATTCTTGCCGGTCTCTACAGATTTATTAGGGAAAATTCATTAAACTATAAACTTTATTGATCACCTTATTTTGCATATGTATTTCTGGTTTTTTTTATTTATTTATTTTTTTTTTCTATATTTAAACCCTTGTATATGTTTGCGATGAGAAAATGAGCTATGAGCACGGAAGGGCTGGTGCCGATCGTAGCCGAATTGTTAAAATTTGATAAGTTTTACATTCCTATTGGGTTCCTAATAAGATACTATTGAAGAACCAATCACGCACAGTCATGCTCAACGGATAGTTAAATATCATTTCTAGCTGCTTATGGAAATGTATCCAATTTTTCTAAAACTATGTAGTCATCTAGACTTGTCGTCTCATATCGCATCATAATAATTAAAAATAAATAATTATTTATTAAAGAAGTTTAAAAAGTTCACCTGATCGTTTTTTAATTTTTTTATACCACTTTTTCACTTGAGGAACAATAAAATATTATTTATAATTATATAGAACACTATTTCTTATTTTACGATGCTTCCACTTCAAATGCTATACACAGAATGAGGTCTTTCGCTTTCAGGTTGATAATGACAACAAAGGAGACTTTAACTAAACTATTACATACATGTATACCATAAAAGATTTTAACCGAAACCAATAATCGTCAAAGAATGCCAAAAGAGACGAGCCTCCAAATGGTAGTGTGATCTCTACATATTCATAGGTTAAGTAAGTAGTTATGCTCCAGTTAAGAAACTTAAATTGAGTAAGAGAGATGTAGAAAAGGGGAGAGAGAGAGATAGAGATAGATAGAGAGAGAAATGGAGAGCGAGAGAAGGAAAGAGAAACGAGGATTAAAGTTTTATATTCAACACCGGGTTTTGATTTGCAAATGTATTCTCTGCGCAAATGCGTGGTGACGGAGTAACACCCCACTGCTTGCGTTGCACTAGAACAGTCAGTTATTTAAGCATTCGAAAATTATAATTAATATTTACTGGAAGAAATAGTGTTTGAACTTAGATTTTGGATAAATAAGAGATGCTCGTATTGTAGGAGAGGTGGGTAAGCGAGAGTTAATTTCACAACATTGAATGGGTAATTGAAACAAAAAAGGGGAAGTCCTTCTATACGAAGATTTCGAAGATGTCAGATATATCTTAACACGTGCAAGCGCAAACAATGAATTGTGTAAATTTGTATGCAGGGTAAGTGAACGATGCAATGCAAAATGCAATTGCAGTTGCTTTCAAATATTCTTCTCTTTATTTTAATCGTACCTAGTGCGTTACATTTCTTATTGCTAGCTTTTCATCGATGAGCTAGCACTCATCGTATATAGTCAAGAATTCATTTTTGTCGTATTTTTTTAGAATAATTTTGCAACTCATAAAATAATACTTGGACGAGGCGGGATCTTTCAAACAACGGTAGTTAAAAAGATTTATATATAATTGAAGTTTCTTAAGGAAGAGTATGGTTGTAGGTGCAAGTGAGCATTATGCATATATATATATATATATATATATATATATATATATATATGTGTGTGTGTGTGTGTGTTCAAGAAGACATATCCGTATATATACTCATGTAGATATTTATGGATCCGTATGTACGTATACGAACACAAACGCCTTTATAATACATGTGTATATGTATACACATATATAAATGTATATACACATATATCTACGCGTATGTGTTCTTTATGTTGATATACATATATACATATACACGCTTATAAGCTTATATATATATATATGTATATATATATGTATCTATATATATATATATGTATCTATGTATATATATATATATATATGTATCTATGTGTGTGTGTGTGTGTGTAAAACCACATTTCTCCGCATATATTCATGTGCATATGCACGAATATACACAAACAACTATATATACGCGTAGACATATATATACATATGCAATATACATATGCAATATGTATACATATGCAATATATATATATATATATATATATATATGTATCTGTATATATGTATTTACATTTCATATATATGTATGCATACGTACGTATACATACACATGCATATGCATGTATATATATATATAAATAAATATGTATATGCAAGTATATATGTATGTGCATACATATGTATAGGCATGTGAATGTACACATGTACGTGTACATATAGACATCTATTACAAAGGCGTATGTGTTTGTATACGTACATTTAGATAGCTAAATATCTACATGAGTACATATACAAAAATGTCTTCTTATACACACACGTAAATGTATATATTATATATATATATATATATATGTGTGTGCCTATGTTTGTATCTGCACATTCGTGTAAACAAATATCTATCTTATGCAAAGACAACACCTGTCCTTCAAACAAAAGCCGTACAGAAGTGTTAAATTTTTGCAGTTAATTTTATGAGACTGTCTACATTTATTGTAAAGGAAATATAGAGCACCACGTATTGAAAATTTTGGATATACGCCAAGAGATATATTGCAAGGAATTGACGGTGTTTCTTACATTGTTCGTTAAAACTTTGTAATCGAAAAAAATAGAAATGTAGAGTTCGAATAGAGATGTCCCTCCATTCGTCCGCAGGCTTCAGATGCAATCTAATGAATGTTGATCTAAATATCATTTCTTGTTTTATATTACTTTAATTACGTCATTTGTCTACCTTTTTGACTCTGTTCGATTAACAAAATTTATTTATGTTCTGTTATGGTATGAGCAGATTTAGTAAGTTTTATAAGTTATAATGCTTCCAACCCACCAAAAAGGCTTTTGCGCGGGCGCAACAACTTACATATCGGTTTTAGATTTGACAAAAGGATTGAAAATTCTTTCATACGAGCAAATGAACTACACATCGATCAAAAGACATGCTCGCAGTAGTGCAAGAAAAACTGTGAACATATCTACTTTCAAACGTAAAAGAAGAGCTGATTTTTCAATGAAATGAAAAATATCCCTCGCTGATCTTAGAATACATATGCAAAATCAGAAAAGTCGATCAGGCCAACCAGTATTGTAGTATGTATCGGAATTTGATTAACTTTTTCTTTTTTCCTTACAGGTAAAGGTGTAAAAAATTGGTCCACAGCTACACATGATTTTCTTGTTTGCTTCTGTTGCAATCATATTTGCAAGGAAATTTGGGATCGATCTTGCATTGATATCGGAAATGTCTTCTTAAGTATTAAGTAAGTGTAAAGCAAACAATGTGACGGTGAAGAGAACGCAAAAAAGTCGAGGCTTTCACGTAGAGAAGCACGGATAACGATGGCGCATAACCAATTCAATACAGAATGCTCTGCGGCGCTTGCTGGGACCAAAAAGATATCATGGCTTTCTTCGAACTATTGCGGAAAATTGCTACAGAATATGAATCAATTGAAACTATGCACGGTTTGAAAACCGGCTAGAATGGAATACGGGACATCGAGGACATGATCGCAAGAAACACCATCGAAGCGTTAAAAAGTGGCCTGACGCTGTGCATTCTACATTCGTCAGACTTAGTTCCTTTTAATCGAGCGATGACGCCTTATTCCACGTTCCTTTTTTTTGCTCTCAACACAAAAGCTTAAGCAAGCTCAGAAAATTACAACGTGACTTTGAACACACTGTTAATATATTGAAACTTTTTATATTAGTTAATCAACGTAGAGTTTTCCTTACTAACCTAATAGGTTCTCTAATGGTATTTAGTGGTACCTAAGGTTAATGTATATGCATATGTGGGTTTATAACATATCCCTGTACCAGAAGAAGTCTCCCAACAGCCCGGCAACACTGCGCCTGCTGCAGTTCTTGAGAGTGCTCATGCTATACGCAATACAAAAGCTATTTATCTCTCGCCTCTGAAATTCGATAAGCAAGGGAACGATCTAAATAAATAGGAAAAGGCTAAAAACGCAAACATCTTTTCTCAAGCGAGGGCAAATCTGAAAACAACACCGGCAGTGTTCCTAAACTCTGCAAACTATTCAAGACGTGACTTCTGCAAACTTGACGAATCATGTACTCCCCCTCGTTGTGACAAGACGATAAAAATTTCTTAGTCGCAAGTAAGTCGACGGAAAGTCTCTGCCAAAAGAATCCATTGAAGAATTTGGGTATCGGCTTCCATTGCCGTATAGCTAGTTTCACAATGCATCCAAGCGAGTTTTGCTACTACATTATTTATACGCTACACCACTTGTGGTACAGGGTATATTAAATTAGTGCGGTCGTGTGTAACACGCAAAAGGGCTTCAAATAGAACATAGAATCGTAATCTGAATTGATATTAGCCCGTCTGTCCGTCTGTCCATGTAAATTGATGTTCAAGCTACAAGCCGCAATTTTTGAAATACCTCAGGAAGAAGACCTCAGGAACGCTATCGAAAATGGTTCGGATCGGTTCACTTCCTCGACCGCTAGGGGGGGCTGTAGGGGCTTGTAGAGGCTTAATCTTGTACTACATTAGATTGCCTGGATTACGCACTTGAAAAAAATGTCTCGATCGGTCTTGCTCGACTATAATGTTCTTACTTGTTTTACTGTACGTTATGTACAGACATTAATAGAGATAAATCCCGACTTATTCATTTAAGGTTTTGCTCCAAGACGTAAGCAGAACAATTTTTTAATCGAATGTTGCTGTAGATTTTCCTAAATTAATTCTTTTATCGACTTAATGTAAGCTGTGGATCGTTTAGATTTAGTAAGGAGAAATTCTGTCTTCTGTCCAAACGCTCTCAAAAGATTGCTTGCGCTGGCCTTCTGGGATGTTACGCTGCAATGTCTTGCCTTTTGAATACCAATTTTCCTAACACTAGAAGACGTTCAAGGTCATTCAAAAGCATTTTTAGAAGATGTTAGGCATAGCTGGATTAAAACGGTCGTTGAATGGATATAAGGCTGACAGCTATTTGGAAAATCTATATGCCTACGTCAAGAAAAGAAAAGTTTTTCCTGAAGATTTTGACAATCACTTTGACTATAAAATTAAAACATTTTCAATATGACCCATAATCCAAACCAGACAATTTCCATTTTATCTTTTACAGGATTTTTAAAACAACATTCGAAAACGAATTACGAAGGCGATGTTGACAAAGTTAGTTAAGATTGTGTTTATTAATGACTGATCGTCTTTTTCCATTGTAGTACACATCATGCAGCACAAATATTCATTCCTTGATCGATAAAGAATCTAATGTTAATAGAATGGTTGTAATCTGCATACATACACGCGCACCATAAATGAGAAACTAAAAAAAAACTTGGGACAAAAACTAATAGGTTAGAGGGAGGGTTCTGTCGTATTTTATCCATGTATTTTGCTTTCACACAAACGCAAGGGATTTAATGTGATCTCCAACAGTTGTACGATGAATGCCTAACTCTTTTGCAATTTCTCGACTTGTTAAATGTGGATTATTTTCAAACATGGATCGCAAAAGATCATTATCGATCACTTTCTTGGAGGCTCGGGTCCCCGGGACGAAATTTGCTAAACTATCTTTGACAAGTACGAATATTTACAATACCGCACACAAGTTTTTACATGCAACCGATGCGTTGCTTCCTTTTTGGAATTCATACAAAATGCAGTATCTACTGACGTGTTTTTCACTTTAAATATCACAAGTAAATGATGAACGGTAAAAAAAGACTCCTTTTATATTATACAGCAGCTAAAACAACAAAAAAAAAACCCGAATAACTGACTAGTCAGATGTTTTTTTTATTTATAAGAAAAGTGACCTGCCTATATAAAAAAAAAAAAACGACAGAACTTTCCCTCCAACCTAATGTAAATTTTTCATATTTTCGTCCATAGCTGTCGATCCTGTAAAGGTATTTGGGAAAACCACGTGCAAGAATCTTCGGCAAAACCACCCGTATGTTTGATGGAGAAATAGTCGCCAGCAGTTTACCAATAAAGCCGCAAAAAATGATAACATTTCATTTCCAATTTATTTCCAATTTGTTTGCAATTGGATGGAAAAAACGCTAAGTTACGTTAGAGTAGAATAAATGGGAAATAAATTGGAATTAAAATTTTATCGCCAATTGGAACCGTATTATTTAATAAGACGGTTAGGAAATATGTTTGGAGCGAATATGAAGACGATTCTAACGAATATTTGGGTCACAAGTTTTCAGAAATATCTTCACGCGATCGAGAGTTATAGAGAAAGACTTGAATTACCTCAGTCTGCCTTTTCCCGAGGTACTTTCAGTTTCAGTTGCATATAAACAGTTCACGACCAACTTTCGATCTTTTGTTGCTAACCGATCAAGGAATGTCTATGCTGGATTTCAGGTTCGTATATTCTGTCTTGACAACTGTGGCGCACCAACAAGGAAATAGGTATATGCCATCTGCATCTCGGAAAATAAACCACCTAGGGAGAAGGTCACTATAGGTATGTATTTAAAGGCCTTTTCGTACGAATAAAAGCTGGCAAAGAGGTTTGAAACATTGCATGCTTTATTGCCGTTTTTTGCAGATCGAAAATTTAAAATGACCAAAGTTACGTACTCGGTGTCGAAGATGTCCCCGAGGAAGGACTGTGCTTTTGCCATCTTTTTAAAAAACGCTTTTAATATTAATGCTTTAACAACCTATTCTATTATACGGTAGCGTTCCCTCTTAATAAGCGTAAACTAAAATGGATGGACTACCCGCCGTTTGTAACATGTGTGAAATGTACTGAAATCTTTTTTAATTAATTGATTTACATCATAATGTTGCCTGACAAGATGCCAATCCCCCACTATTGATCAACGTGATTGATTTTTGCTTTGCATGGAATTTAATTAAGGGAAGAATTGTGCTTTGTGCACAATTTCATGGGGAAAGGGGAGAAAGAAAGACGCATGGTTGCTAGCGATGATTAACAGCGATTCGTAAATCTAAATTCATTTTTCTGTGGCTGAAAAAGCACACAAGCACAAGCAAAGAATATATCGGATATCGTATATATTAACACATTAAGGGATTGATTTTTTTTTTGTGGTACGATCGAACTTGACAATTTGTAATGGATCTTCCGCTCGAAGGATTTCCTATGGATTTTCAAAAATATAACTCTTATGCCATATAGTTCATCCTTCGCCCCCGTTATTGGCATTATGAATTTAAATATCCATTAGAATCGTACTCACAACCTGGAAGGCATTTAAATGTAAAATCGCTCGAAAGTGTTTCGCTTAAAAAGAAACGTCACTACACACCGAATGAATAACTTATTTACTACAAAAGCGCAACTTCAACGAGGGACGAGAGACAGACTAAAAGAAAGAAAGTAAAAGCACTACACTGAGTAACGACCCGCCAGCAAATGCCTTACACCACGTTACATTTATTCGTAGAACGAAGAAAGCGGAGAAAATAGTCCGATCCGAAACATTTCCAATAGCGTTCGTGCTTGAACCACAACCAAGTATCTCGAAAATTGCGATCTGCAGGTTGGACGCAAGAAGACAAGACGAACAGATAAGCTTTAATCGATCAGTCGGTATAATGAAAAAATTGGATTTATCTCAATTTCTTCTTGGCATTGCTGCATACATTTCCACGAACTTAATATGCGCTTGTGCGGCAAGTGGTGCACGCGGTAAAAAACAGAGAAGGTTACCAAATTAGAAAGTTGACTGTCTTCGATATTTTCAGAATATTATTTACTTTATCCGTGAGTAAAATTCTAACTGCAACTACAAACACCAATAGACGACCATCTGCTTAACCGGAACCGGAATGCAATTACGTAATGCCTTATTTATGCATTATTGTGATACCTAAGGATCGTTTTTATACCTAACGCTGTAGTAGGTTCGAGGTATATTCATTTCGTCAAAACGTTTGCAACCTCTTTCGAAATAATCGTGAGACACGCTATAAAGCGTGTAAATTGTTGACTAACGCTAATGTCGGGGCGATGTAAACATATTTGTTCTTCCTTCTGTCCACGATTTGTTTGTTTGATAAACATTCTCCCCCTTGTGAAAATTTGTCAGAAACATTGAAAGCAAACTGGTATTGAAAATTAATCAAAGAACGCGTCTACTGTGCAACATCAACTACGAGAATCTCTGCTTTTTGGGGTTTTTTTTTTCTCAATACTCTTAGGTTTAAAAGACCCCTGACAGAAATATCCAAATCAACTACAATCCTTTTTAAGGTAAAGACGGCGGATGGATCATATCCGAATATCTTACTTATTTCACGATTCCCCTTTTTCTAATCGACTGACACACTTT